>NC_087443.1:16850692-17158591 GCF_036321535.1 Camelus dromedarius
CCAGAGGACTGGAGGGGCCAGCAGCCAAGAGCTGAGCAGTAGAGGGGACAGAGCCTGTCCCCTGCCTCACAGGACAAGCTGGCAGTGCAGTCTGCACTCCGGAGTCCCCCATGCAGTTAGGGTCAGAAGAGGCTTAGCCTGAAATGGCCTCCTCCCCTTTCCTACCTGCTTGCTGGCCCCCTGAGAGCACACCTTCTGCACCCCATGCATCAGAACCCCCATCAGTCTCTGCATCTGGGGAATCTGACCTAAGCCATGCCTTTCAAAGGTATGTGTGAGCTAAATGGACACAGGCAAAGCACTTAGAAGAGCGCCCAGGGAGCTAGTTACCACCATCACAAGACCCTGGGGCCCTACAGCCCCAGAGAAAGGGCATTTCACCCGCCCCAGGAGGTTAAGAAGCTCTTGCTAGGAGCCCTGGCCAAGCTGAGACCCGAGGTGTGAGTGTGAGTTCAGGGAAGCACAGGGATGGAGGTAGGTCACGGTCAATATCAGGAAAGAGGTGAGAGCCACCTCAGGGCCTGGAAGGGCACAGGAAGAGGAAGAGAGGCACCAAAGAAGCACATCACCTACTCCACGTCACCAAATGCTCCTTGGCACAGAGGAAAGACCTGGGTTCAAATTCTGTCTTCGCCTCTCTCCCCAGGACCAAGAGGCTCATCAGCAAAACTGGTGTAATGATGCCAGCACCAAAAATAAGAAACGTTTACGGCATTAAATTAAGTCAGGTATTAGTGAGATGCTCAGCAGAGGCCTTGGGACAGAGGGCTGGTCAGAATACCCTCCCCTCCACACATGCACATGCGCGCACGCGCACACACACACACATACACACATACACACACACACACACACACACACACACACACACAACGCGCCCAGCATACCAAGCTCCTCAGCACAGACAGGGTGGTCTGAGGGCTCGGACCTCCACCATACCACCAGCTGTTCTGTCCTCTCTCCACTCTGCAGCCTTGGGCCTTTCCCTGCACTGGTCCTTCCTTTCCTTCCCCTAACAGTGTCCCCAGCCACCTCACATAACAGCTCTTCAAAGTCTCAGCCCGACCTCGACACCCCTGGCATCCTCCCCTCCAGGGCTGTGAATGGCTAGGACCTGGGGCCGCACCCTGGTGGCCAGGGCCGCCAGAAAGTGTGCTTTAAAATTCCTGGTCTCTGCAAGCTGGGGGCAGGGCAGCTCCCCCAGACCCAGCCTGGCCTGACAGCAAGGAGAAGCCAGGGGCTTCCACACCAACCTCAGGCACCCTGGCAGTCACAGGACTGCCCACTGCTCCCTGCCTCTAACCCCTTCCCAAGGCACCCAGAGCGTCCCTTTCCCATTGGCCAAGGCCAAGGAGGAGGCACCTCGACATGGATGTCTCAAAGAACATGGGCTCTTCAGACAAGGTCAGCTGGTGACACATTTGCAGTGCCACTATGGCTGTGTCCCACAAGTATCCTTCATTATATTTTTATCATTTAAGTCCATTATCATCTAATTGCCAGTATGATTTTTTTTCTTTGAGTCACGAATTTACACGTTTCAAAATTTCCAAATATTAGACTGTTTAGAGTTACGTGTTGTTATTAATTTCTATCATAACTGCATTGTAGGCAGAAAACAGGGTCTGAATCATAGCATTTCAGTGATATTCCTTGAGGTGTTGTGACCGCCAGTTTGCAGGCAATATTCACTAATGTTCCGATCATTAACTGTTCGGTTCTACAAGTACACGTGAGCTCCTTAGCCCTCCGTGTCTGGGGGCGGTAGGGAGGTGACTGGCACGTTGTGGGAGGCTCCCCTCCAGGCCCCGCCCCAAGTGACACGCCCACTCGTGGAAGTGATTCTGGCTGCCCTGGACTTTCCCAGAGGAACGGCTTGGGCCCGGGCCAACCCTGCTCACTCTGAAGTCCTCAAGAACCCTCACGTTGCTGACCCAGCAGTGAGGGCCCAGGGCCCAGTTGCTCACCCATCATCCCAGCAGCGAGGGCTCACAGAGCGGGGGTGGGCTGGGCTCCCAGGCCCAAGGAGGATGGGGCGCAGGGCATGGAGGCCCCTTCCCACAGTGGGGCCAAGGAGGAAGGGCCCTGGCTGGCCATGGGCAGTGTGGACAGGACATGTGCTCCTCCAAGGGCAGCCTCGATGCTCTCCTGCTACTGGCTTCATATGTCCAGCAGGGGCCACCCACTGAAATAACCACAATAAAATGAATAATTGACTCAGCCTCCTGCCTGCTCCGAGTGATTAACTCATGAAAGCTGTGGAGGGTCCCCTAGGAACTCCATGAGCCCCTTCTACGTGAGCCTCCAACCCCATCCAACCCTAATCCATCCAACCTAATCCCTGAGCTGGTCCCCGTGGCCAGCCTCTCACCCTCCTTCTCCCTCCCCCAGCTCTGAGGCCAGAGACCTGGATCCCAGGCCTAACCATCTGCAGTCAGCATGGCCAGGGCTTCCAGGCTCCAGGGTTTCACCCAGCACTGCGTGTCACTACCTCATTCAATCAAACCGTAACCTCAGAGGAGGAGCGGAACCTGGGCAGGCCTTGTTCAGAATTCCCAACCTAAGGGGCTTGGGCACAGATCCAGTCTTCAGGGAAGTCCTAGGCAAGAGAAGTCCCTGCCTCTGCGTCTGGGTTTCTCCAGTGACAAAGTCGGGGTCCTCATCCTGGAAAGTGACGGTGCCAAGGCTGGTCACATCCTCCCCACCACCAAAATCGGAGGCCTCCCTGGGCCTGCCTGGTGATCCAGTTGTGGCTGGGATCCAGGCCACACCCAGATGGAATTGAGGCTTCATGACAATCATACTGGGAGGGTCTGGGTACCAGAGGCCCAGAGAGCCCCATGGGCTGAAGGGTCCATGTGATTTGGGCCTTGCTAAGGGTACGAACACAGGCCCCCACTAATAAACCCATCAGACACACACCCTCTCCCAGCCCCCTCAGTTTCTGGGTGAGCCAGCCTCCTCCACGGAAGCTACTCTTTGTTAACAGTGTTGCCATGACAACCAGATCCAGGGAGAACTCTCTCTTCAAGGTACAGTCTGAGGGTGACACTTGGAGAAACGGAAGTGGTGGTGACAACAGACAAGGGCCTGGCTTTCCAGCCCCACCCCCATTACTCTTTCCTGAACAGGTCCAGGTCTCCAGAGACCACCACCTGGCCTGTCCCAGAGCTTGTGGGTCAGTCAGCTCCCCTCTCCTCTCCCTGAAAGGGGGATAGCAATGTGGCCCAGGCCAGGCACTCCCCAAGACAGATCTGCGCTTCTCTGTGCCACCACGCACAGCAGTTCACAGATTTTCACACGCATCCCACGACTGTTTGCTGAGTCCTCCAGCACAGCCACCATCTTGGAGCTGGTGGTCCAACTGGGGCCAACAGGCCAGGTATAGACTTAACTCCAAGGGATCCCAGACAGACAACTGCACAGAGGCAGTGTGCTGCAGAGGCCCAGGGCACCCCTCCCAGCACACCTGTGCCGGAAGGCACCCTAAGGAAGGCTGGGAGCCAACTAGGTGGGGACAGGCAGTCCTGCATGGCAGCAGAAGACTCCAGGCATTTTTACAAAGAGAAGGTGAAAAAGGGCACCTGGCTGTGGTGTGGGGAAGGCTCTGCAGGAGAAGGCCACTGCAGTTGTCCAAGCCAGGAGAGGGCAGCCCAACCCTCGGCGGTCGTGATGGGCAAGGGGACGAGGAGAGGGTGAAAGAGAGGGAGGAGGACAGACTGACTGAAGACTCAGTCAATGTGAGGGCTGACCTGGCAGAGGCTCGAGGGAGACCCTGGCTGTCCCGCCTACTCAGATGCAGGGGCTGGAGCAAGTGAGGCTCAGGGCAGCGATGACAGTGGACAGGCTGCCTGTGGTCACCTGGGAGGTAGTCAGCAGCTGGGATGGGATCAGCATCAAGGAAGGAACAGAAGCCACAGTGGGGAGGAGATAGGGGTGTGCCCAGGTCCTGAGGAACAGGAACCCTGAGTGCCCCCAGAGAGGAGGGGAGGTCTGCAGGGAGGCCGGAAGACATGGAGGCGCTGGTCTGGGCCTACAGAGCCAGGGGGATGACAGCCTGGAAGCAGGGGCTGTGAATGCGTGCAGGGCTGGAGATGTCCATGGGCCTCGGAAGACCTGTTCCCTGGAGTCAGGGGCGTACCAGATGGGAGTGGGCTGGGGAGAGTGGGAAGTGAGGACGCACGGTGAGCAAGCAGAGAACACCCTTCAGAGTCAGCCCGTGCAGAGGAGGAGAGTAGGGTGCAAAATAGCTGGAGGGGGAGACAGCCAAGAAAGGTTTGTTGTATTTAAACTGGAAGAAGCTTTGCGCAAGTAACTTCACCTCTGAAGTTGTCAACAGTCCACTAGGGCAGCTACACTGACCGCACCTGCAAGGAGCTGGACAAATGGAACGCGGCACCCCAGGGGCCAGCTCCCTGTACGTGCGTCCCGCAACAGAAATGGGATGCTCTCCTCTGAAAAGCTGGATACTCATCAAGGGCCAGGCCTCCCCTCCTGGAGGTGGGGCTCTCCCACTCCCCACCCCACCCGATTTCACCCTGCACCACGGAGGGAGGGTGAGGGCCCGGGAGAACCTCACAGCCCGCTCAGAAGGGACACGGCAGGCCCGGAGCTCGTGGGCAGCACAGTCCCCAGCCTGTCCTCTGCCCAGTGTAGGCGATCATGGTGGTCAGGGGGTGAGAGGTTCCCTTCCTCCTGTGCTGTGTGCACATCTCGGCACCAGTTCACTGACCCTGAGGGGCTTCCCTGTCAAACACGTGAGATGAGGAGAAGCTTCTAGGGCAGAACTGCTGGGTGTTGCCCTGAATCATACTCAGAGACACCTGTGTGGCTCTCAGGAAATGCTTCTACAGACGCCTGAGGCCATCTGACTGTCCACCCTGAGGCAGGGGCAGCGACAGGCAGCCACCCTGCCTCTCCCTGGCCCTGGCTGGCATCAGTGTGGACCCTGACACTTTCACACTGTCGACCAGACGCCTCTCACGAGCCTCTTTATAGGGCCTGAGGCTCATCCCAGGAGGAAAATCCTCAAACCCTCCCCGCCCCAGGGTGAGCCCCTCTCCTCCGCACCTGGTCCCTGGCCCTCACACACTCCAGGCAGGCCAGGATGTGGCGGGGCTTTCGGCTTTCCCTTCCATGTTCCTGTCATGCCCTTGCCAGGCTGCTGTCAGCTGACTGTCCCAACCCAGCTCCAAGCTTGTTAGACTTGGGCTTCCTGGTGTCCCCAGTGCAAGGACATTCTGGATGACTCCATAGTGACCAGGCCATTCTTGTACCAGCCTAGGGCAGCCTTGTGTTCACTCTCCAACACACATACACACACACACACACACACACACACACACACACACACGGTCTCTGTGCCCAGAAAGACGTGAGAAGGGCACACCCTCTTAAAAAAGGACAGACTGTCCTCCCGAGGCCCCAGCAGATCAGGGGGCCCTGACATGTGGCCAATGGGTGTCAGAGGCCCACCTCACCTCCCATAACCATGGGCCGGGCAGTTTCACCACTGATGCCACTTAGGTACCCTGTGATGACGGACCTCCCTCCCTGCCTCCCTCCTCAGATTCTGCCTGGAAGACATGTTGCTAAGTAAACACTCATCTGCAGGAGGGAGGTGGGCAAGTGAGGGCAAAGGAACTCGAGGCAGCGTGGAGTGGGTGGGAGTTACAGGAGGCAGATTTCTGCTCAGCATTTGGAAGCTCTGAGAGAGAAAACAGCCAGAGCGGCCCAGGGCTGCAGCAGATGGCCTCCGGAGGGAAGAGGGGGAGCGGAGGAGTCCCAGCAGGGGCAGCAGGAGGGCCGGGCTGGGACTGGGAGCCACACTGAGTCAGGACAACCTGGACAGGCCCTGACCTGCATCTCCTACTGTGGGCTTCTGGGGTAGGTCCTGCAGAGATGTGCATCCTACACGGGCCCATTGCAGCCCCAGCCCCTTCTCCTGAGGGCAGTGGTTGAACCTCATAGCTCCTGCTCCTCGCCCTGCACCTTCACTTGGCCTATTTGACAAATTTGGCTTCTGTGAAACATGTTGCTCAAGAACAGGGGTCTGTGGTTAAAAACCAAAGATCAACCAACGCTATTCCAATCCTGCCTATTCAGTCCCTTATCCACAGATGGGGAGACAGGTGTGCTCGGGGGCTCTCTGGCTACATCTGAGCATCCTAGCCTCCAACCACTCTCCTCCAGAAGACCCAGGAGATGGACTAGCAAGTTTGTCCCTCACCTGGCTAGCTGGAGGGAGGCAACTTGTGCTGGAGATGCCTTCCCCCTTCAGCCTGGGCCCAGCAGCCACTGGTCTCATTCAGCCGACCCAGCACAAATGCTGGTGGTGCCAGTATTCCTCCTCCCCTTCCCTCCTCCTCCCCTTCCCTCCTCCTCTTCCTCCTCCTCCTCTTCCTCCTCCTCCTCCTCAGCCTGCAGTTGCTAAGTTACACTAAAAAACCCCTCTGCTCTGTGTGAACTGTTCCATTTCCACAATTTGCCAGGTGGAAGGGAGCCATCAGGCTGGCAGTTTGAGGTTGCCTCCCAGAGAAAAACAAACTTGTTGGCTGGCTCTTGGGCCCCCATGGCATACCTGGGGACACCTGCTTGTGCTCCCAAACCTGGGAGCCATGTGCTAAAGCAAACAGCTGCCCTTGGGAGGGTGTCAGCAAATGGGTGCATCCTGTTCACTCTTCTCAGGACCAGGGCTTGCAGATTCTGCACCCAGGCCTGCAACCCCAGAGGGCTGCTGGTCACTATGACATGTGTCCCTAAGAACAAAGAAAAGCTGGAGGGGCAGAAAACCTACTCCTGTGTCCCAAGCCGAGGCCCTCCACTTCCTTCCATTCTGGATCCCCTCCTCCTATTCTGAGCGGGGGTCCTGAAGTTTCAATGTAAAGTGTCCCTGAATGTCAGGGGGATGATGGCCTCAGAAGTCACTGAAACCATTGCGTCATTCTATAGATGGGGAAAGCAAGTCTCGAAGGAGCCAGCAGTCAGCCTATAGCTCAAAAGTCAAGACCTGTGGCCTCCTGCTCACAACAGGGTGCTACACATCCTACCCAGGCAGGGAAGGGCCTGGACACACGCTAGGCTGGGTTGGGCAAGACTGAGTCCAGAGGGAGGTGGGAGATCCCTGAAGAGCAGAACAGACCTCCTCTGTGAGGTGGCCCTGCACGCCAACCTGAATCTGCATGTCCAGGCTCCCTGGGGTAGATGGCCATGCGGGCCCTTCCCTTGCTCCAGAGGGTGAGAGAACCAGGGCAGCAGTGGGAAGGGTGAACCAGACGGGGCTCCCAACTCTAAGCAGGGAAGGAGGGTGCCCCCGGCTCCCAAGAGGCAGGTGGCCTCGCTGTAAATATCCACCAGCCCCATGGCGCAGAAGCAGCTAGAGATACAGGGGACAAGGGGCCGGCTGTGTGTCCCTCCCTGAACAGCAAGGGCCCCCTATCCCCTCACATAAGCAGACCAGAACCAGCTGCACCTGCCCCAGGCTCTATTTCCAGCAGGGAGGGCCTGGGCAAAAAGAGCGCGGTCCTTGAAATGACTCTTGTTCACGGTGCAGAGGTGGGCATCTCGCCCTGGCCGGCTCCCCTCAAATGCTGAGCTCACGCCCCAATTCCTCGCCAAACAGCAAGGGCGTGAGATGCCACCGCGGGCCCCAGAATGCAGACAAGCCAATGGAAACTTCCAATTGCGCAGCCCCAGCGCCTCGTATTTCCCAGCCCCCTCCTCCACGCCAGGCCCGGGACAAGGGACCCGCCAGCGGGTGCCCATTCCAACCTGCCGAGTGCGCTCCAGTCACGCCCAGGCTGAGGCCGCCCGGTGCCCCGCAGGCGCGGGGTACTGGGGGTCCCGGCGCTGCCCAGCCCGGGGCGGAGTTCTCGGCAACTCCGCACTGGGCTCCCGCACGCCCTCCTCCACGCGCGTCCCCCGGCCAGCGCCGGGAGCCTGCGCCCCGACCCCACGACGGCCGCGCGGGGCGGGACCCCGGGCCCGCTCACGCCCCGCCCTGTCCGCGCCGGGACCGGAGGGGACGACCCGCAGGAGGGAGGGAGGGACTGAGGGACTGAGGGTCGCCGGCCGCTGCCTACCTCGGTCCGGGCCAGCGTAGCTCCAGCGCAGCCCTCGCGCCGCAGTCGGGCCCCGAGCAGCGCGCGGCCGGCGCCGGCGGCGGCTCATGCTCGGCACCCGGGCCCGCGGCACCCGCCCACCCGCGGCCGCCCCCGCGCTGCGCCAGCTGCGGGCAGAGCGGCTCCCTCCGCAGCCGGCGCCGGGGAGCGCGAGCGAGGGAGCGAGCGTGGTGCGAGCACGGGGCGGGCACGGAGCGGGCACGGAGCGGCGGGCGCGAGAGCGCGGGGAGCGGGAGGGCGCGGGACAAGGGTGCGGGGCGGGCGCCGGGAGAAGGAGGGCGCAGCGAGAGAGTGTGTGTGGGGCGAGAGCGCCGGGTGAGGAGGGGCGCGTGGCAGGCTCGTGGAGAGGGAAAGTGCCGAACGGAAGGTGCATGGCGAGGTAGAGCGCGTGTCCAGGGCACAGGGCGCTGGGCAAGGGCACGGGTTGAGGGTGAAGAGGGAGGGAGCAGGGAGCGACAGGGCCAGCTTTTCATTTTATAAAGGATAAAGCAACAAACAACCTAAAAGGTGATGTGTCCACCTCCTATAAAAGACCCTTTGGGGGCTCTCTGAGAGCCGCCAAAATTTTTATCATCAGCATCTGACAGTTAAAGAGCTTCCGCGGGCAAATCTGGTCCCTCTGGTTATGCCCATTAACCATCACAACCACTCTATATGGTTGGTGTTGGTGTTGTTGCCCTGGGACAGATGAGTAAACAGATGGTTAGGAAGTGAAGTGACCCTGCAGGATTTCAGAGCTGGTAAGTGGCAGAGCAAGGGTCCAAAACCATCTTGAGAAATTCCATAGTCCCCATTTTTCCAAAACCACTAAGAAGTCTTCTGGCTCCCAGCGGAGCCTCCTGTCTCTCTGAAGGGGTATCCCTGTTCTCTGGCAACAGCCTGGGTTTGGGGAGGTGGGGCCGAGGTCAGAAATGACCCTTGCAGGCTGCCCAGACTCAGGTGAATATGGAACAAATCTGGGACCAGGAAGCCTGCAGGTTGGAGAGGCCTGGATGGAGGAATGGAAAGGTAACACACCTTGGAGAGGCAGAGGACCATTTTTATTCATTCAGTCAGTATGGGTTCATTGAGCACCTACTATATGCGAAGTGCCATTCTGGGCACTGGGATACAGGTGTGAATATCCCAGTCTGGTTGAAATTTGCATTTTTGAGGGAGAATTTTTGCATTTTTGCATCTTTGAGGTAAATAAAACCACAAGTAAATATTTCATATGTCAGATGAAGCAGATGCTCTAGAGAAAAGCATGACAGGGAGAAGGGACAGGGTATCAATGTATGGAGTCAGTTATTTTATTTTGGGTAGTCAGGGAAGTCTTCACTGAAAGGGTGACATTTGAGCAAAGACCTGACTGAGGCAAGCCGTGCTGAGTCTGAAGAATGAACATTTGAAGCAAAGGGAACAGCAAGTGCAAAGGTACCTTGGGATGGAAATATGCCTTGGGCATGTGCAAGCCATAACAAGGCCAGAGTGGTATGAAAATGAGTGAGAATGTGGTGCAGACTGAGATTCCAGGGAGTAACCAGATCAAAAAGATCCTGGTTGGCCATTGGCCCATTGTGGCTTTGAGTCAGAGGGAGCTGCAAAGCTGGTGGAGGGTTTTCCACAGTAATGTTATGGTCTGACTTTTTTTTTTTTTTTTACAAAAACATTTTATTATGGAAAACTGCAAGCATTTACAAAGGACCTAAGAAGGTATAATAAGCCTAATGATGCAACTTCAACAATTTTCATGGCCAACCAACTTCGTTTCATTTATACCCCCACCCAACACTCCCAATATTATTTGTTTACTTTAAGTGAACATTTACAGCTTTTTATAAGTGCAATATACATATATGATAGTACACAAATCATAAATTTGTGCTTGACAGATTTTCAGTGAGAACACAAACAACCATCTCCACCTTGACTTTTTTTTAAATTGAAGTATGGTCAGTTACAGTGTGTCCATTTCTGGTGTACAGCATAATTGCACCTTGACTTCTATTGTAGGAAGTTTTTAAGTTACAAATTCGTTTTCTTTAATAGATATAGGGCCATGCAGATTATCCACTTTTTCCTATGTCACTTTGGTAAATTGTGTTTTTGAAATATTTTTCCATTTTGTCTAAATCTGCAGATTTACTGACAAGTTGTCCTAACACTCTCATATTATTCCTCAGATGTCTGTAGAATCTGTAGTAATGTCCCACTGTTCATTCTGATGCTGGGGAATCTTTGCATTTTTCTTTCTTTGATCAGACTAGCTGAAGTTTTGTCAATTTTATAATTTTTTTCCACGAGAAGCGATTTTCAACTTTGTTGAGTTCTCTCAACTGTGCCTTATATTTCATTGATCTCTATCTTTAGTTTTATTATTTCGATATTTCTAACTTTGGAGGGATATTTATTCTCCTTTTTGTTTGTTTATTTCTTAAGTTGGAAGCCAGGCTCATTGGTTTTCAATCTCCTTTTCTATTATATACATTTAAAACTATAAATTTCCTTTTAACACTACTTTACTGTCTCTTACAGGTTTTAAATGTGTTTTTATTATCATTTAGCTAAAGATTTTTTTAAATTTCCATTTTAATTTCTCTTTTGGCCTGTGAGTTATGTAGAAGGGTGTTGCTTAGTTTCCAAATATTAGGGGATTTTCTAGTCATCTTCCTGTTGCTGAGTCCCAATTTAATTATACAAAAGGCAGAGATGTACTCTGAAATTGTTTCAATTATATGAAATCTGCTTATACATTCTTTATGACCCAGAATGTGTGCTATTTTGGTAAATGTCCCATATGCACTTGAGAAGAATGATTATTCTGTATGTGTTAGTTAGGTCAGGTTGGTTAATAAAGTCCAAACCTCCACTGCTACTGAAATATATCTTGTATTATGTCAGTTCCTGAGACAAATTGGAAGCAACCCAAAAGTCCTTCCAGTGAGCAAATGGGTCAACAAACTGATACATCCATATAGTGGACTACTCCTCAGCCACAGCGTTATAAGTGAAAGAAACCAGACTCAAAAGGACCCCAACTGTATGATTCCATGTGTCGACTGAAATAAATGCACAACCTAAAAGTTGAGAGTTATGTTTTATTCAGTGGACGATTTTGAGGACTTGAGCCCAGGATGACAGCCTCTCAGATTGTTGTGAGGGACTGCTCTGAAGAGTTGGGGCGGGGGGGGGGGGGGGGGGAGCCAGGATATATAGGAGCTTTACAACAAAGACCAGGTAGTAGGAACATTAAGATTACTTGTTAACTAAAGAAAATCAGGCATCTCAAGTTAAAGAATTTAGTATGTATGGAGGAATTTTCTATGTATGGGAGGGAGCAAACACTTGGGCTCATTGAATTCATTCCTTTGACAAGCATCTAGCTATCTAGGGCCAGTATCCTGTCTTTTCTTATTCTGAGTCCCCTCAGAGTGCACCATTGTGAGTGGCTGCAGAGGCTAGGCTGCAGGCTTGTCTTCACTGTGGAGTGGTGGCAGCTGCTGATGACTTGATGGCTTCAGCATTCTTTGTTTACTGATATGGCTTGCAGTATTTTCATTCACACATGTACATGACATTTATATGACATTCTAGAAAAGGCAGAACTGTAGAGATGAGGAACAGATCAGTGGTCCTCAGGAGTTGCTGGGGTGAGGGATAAGGGAGGGTTGACAAAAGCATGGGGAAATTTTTAGGGGCCATGAAGTGTATCTGTATCTTGATTTGTGATGGTGGTCACGTGACTCTATGTATCTGTCAAGACTTAAAAGAGCCAAAAATGAGTGAATTTTACTATATGTAAATTTAGAAATACTTTTTAATCACCAATATAATTACAGGCTTCTGTGACTACCTTGTCATCTCTTTTTATTGAGATGTCCACAAGTTTCTGATTTTCCCCTCCTTTTTGCTCTATCAGTGATTATGGGGAGAATAAGGATGATCCATTACTGCCAATGAATACAGTATTGCCACTGTGGCCTCGAAGAAGAACTCTGTAGTATGCGCATGGGAAGCGGAGGCAGTAGTTGAAAGGCTGGTGCAACAGTTAGATAATGGATAATGGTGACAGACCAGGAGACTCTAATGGCGCTAATAGTGCTAATGGTGATAAGTGTTTGCTACTGGATAGACAGAGCCAACAGTGCCTAGGTCAAAGAAAGGGGAGGAGCCAAAAATCCTTTTGTTCCAAGCACTCCTGCTGTCTGCTATCCCCCTTACCCATGCTGGGGAGGGAGTCCGAGGTGTATCTGCATAGCGACAGAATACCAGATGCACACACTGGTAGTGTTAGCAGATGGAGGGACCCATAAATTAGGAGGCCCACCAAAGTGTGAGTTCTTGCCTCAGACTGTGAAAGAATTCGCATAGCAGAGGCAGAGGGACCAAGTAAACAGCTGCTTTATTGCTCAGAAGGGGAAATGGAAGGAAAGCAGGGAGAAGGGAAGAGAAGCACTCCAATTAGAAAGAGGTGCTCAAGGCGGAGCCGTTGGCCAAGATGGGCCATAGGGACAGTTCCAGGCAGAGTCAGGCCACATGGGCTTTTATGAGAAGCTTCTGCCATCATGCCCTTCTTCCAGGTGTGATGAAGCCAATCAGTCCTTGATTGAGATTTTCAGTCCTTGTATGGGCTTTTCTGGTTGTTGTCATGGCAATCGTCAACTGTCATGGCTCTGGTGGGTGTGTCACTTAGCAGCTAATACATTACAATGAGCATATAATGAGGCTCGGGGTCCACTGGAAGTCAGATCCTCCACCATCTTGGACTCGGTAGCTTCTAATTAGTTCTTATTTCTTCTCTGCAGCTGCCTTCTGAGACTTAGATAAGAGTAATTGGTTTCTGTTTGAGGAAGGGGCAGGGTTATGATCCTGGGGGCAAGAACCTTAGTAACAAAAAGGAAAGCTGCTTTTAATCAGAATGGCTGCAACCTGGTGTACCCAGCATCCCCCCTCAAAAAAACCATCTCCAAAGATTCTGTTCAGCCGTGAAAGTTTTAAAGGGAAATTAAGGAATAATCTCAGTTAATCATTGAGACAAGTGGTCAGAGTCATTGCCATCCCCCAATGCCTGCAGGCTTGTCCTAATGAACAACTTGAGCCTGCTCTTCTGTGATTCAGGGAGGCCTGGGAGACTTCAGCTTTTCTATAAACAAGAGTCAGGGGTTGAGGGGAGGGGACGGCACAGGGTCCTGCTCCCTTTCAGTAGTACTTAGAAACGTTGCTTTATTTGGGCTGGCTTTGAGGTGGAGGGATTTCTGCAAGTTGTGGGAACCAAAATACATAGGCCCGTAGCAATTCAGCCACTATTGCACCCAGGCATTGTCTTGTCTCAGATGTGCCCCCGCTTTAAGACGTCCCATCACAATGATTATACTGGCTTAGCTTTTTACACCCATGGAGTTCCGGTCATTGACTGCACTGGGTTCTCTAGATCTCTGATTCCCGGCCCAAACTAGGTCTTCCCAGGATTTCAGCTTTCTCCCTCCTAATTTTACTTTCCTCCCCTTTTAGCCTTGTTTCCACAGAACAGGTTTTCAATTGCTCCCTTGCCAATACGCTAGATTTCCCTTCTTGTCTTACCTTCCTGTCTCCCACCCGGCAAAACTCCAGTGACAGATGAATCCAACTCTGCCTTCTCCAGATGTACCCTCATGTATCTAAGTGCTGCTAGAGGCAATGACACAGCCCTGCTAGCACTCTAAAGTCACACTAAATTCCTCAATGGAACTGAGACCTCAACACTACTCAGTCACCCAGTTCTTTCTCTCCTTTTCTTAAACTGTGAAATATGTTAGACGTTCAGAAGAGTGTATGAAATGTATATGTACAGTTTTAAGAAGAATCACGTGAGAACACCCATGGAATCAGAACTTAGGTTAAGAAACAGCGCATTGCCAGTACATGAGAAGCCCCCTTTCTGTCCTCCCCAGTTGCTCCCCCCTTATCCCTTCTCCCTACTGTTGCGAGAGAATAGGTTCTTGCTTCACGCAGGAAAGAATTCAAGAGAAAGGTATAGTCAAGCGAAAGTAAGTATATTTAGAGAGATACACACTCCACAGACAGAGCGCAGCCTCTCTCAGAAGGCAAGAGACAAGAGACAGAGCGACCACGAGGTGCAGAGTTGTTAGTTTTTTAATGGGCCCAGTAATTTCATATGCTAACAGGTCAGTGAATTATTCCGACTACTTTGGGAAAGGGTCAGGGATTTCCAGGAATCAGGACCCTGCCCACTTTTTGACTTTTATGAAACTGTTGGGGCGCCTGTCGGTGCACCATGAGGCTCCAGGTCTACTGGAAGATGGATCTTCCGCCATCTTGGTTCTAACCAGTTTGTCTTGTCCTCAATGGCTGTGTCAATCCTTCAGTGGTCATACCCTGCCCCCTTCCCTCCTGTCTCACTACCACCTCCCTCCCAGAGGTAACCATTATCCCATGCCTCTGTTTAAACTTTTACCCCTAGATATGTATGCCATTTTTGAACTTGTGTGAATGGAATCATACTCTATATTTCCTACTGTCACTTGCTTGTATCATCAATATTATGTTTGTGAGATTCATCCACCACGTTGATGAATTTATTTAGTTTATTCATGTTTACTGTTGTTTGGTATTCTATTATAATACATTTATTTGGTTTACTATTAGCAGACATTTGGGAAGCTGACATTTTTGCTATTATTCATTCATTCATTGGACAAATATTTCTTGAGCACCTACTATGTGCCAGGCACTCCTTTAGGCATTGGGATAGAAGAATGATCAAAGCAGATCAAATCCCTTCCCACATGAGCATTCTAGGGGTGGAAGACTACAAAAAATAGGAAAAAATATAGATAAATAATAGTGTATGTCAAAAGATGAGAAGTCCTAATTAGGAACAAAAGCAGGGAAAGAGATGGAAATTACCAGGGTGGGAAGTTGCATTGGGAGGGTCTATGGTATTTCCCACTGAGTTGACATCTAAGCCAAGGCATGCAGCCATCTGAGGCGAGGTGTTCCAGCAGAAGGAGGAGCCAGTGCAGCAGTCTCCAGGCAGGACCAATACCAAAGGGTCTGTGCGATGTACTTCTGTCACTAACTGCCCAGAGTTAGGCCAGAGTTCACAAGTTAAGGGTCCAGTCCTCACAAGACATCAGACACCCGTAAGTCCTCACTTCAGACACCAGCCCCAAGTTCAGGGGTCCCCAGGCTACCCACACTTCTGACCAACTGGCTACTCCCTCAAGTTCAAGAATTCACTAAAAGAACTCACAGAACTCAGGTAAGCACTGTACTTATGATTACAGTCTTACCATAACAAAAAGGATTTAAATCAGGAAGGAGAGTCTCATAGGGCAAGATCCGGGAGGGTCCCCAAAGCAAAGCTTCTTCCCCCACAGACTCACAGTGCATCACCCTCCTGGAACATAGTATTATTAATCAGGGAAGTTCACCTAAGCTTCTGTGTCCAGAGTTTTTTTTCTGTGTCCTGGATTCCATTGCATATGCATGATTAAATCATGCATTGCCCATATGGTTCAATTTCCAGCCCCTTCCCTTTACCCTGGAAGACGGGTTTATGTCACATGACTCAAAGCCCCAATCCTCTTATCACTTGGTTGGTCTTTCTGGATGGTCAGCCCCCACCCTGAGTTACCGCATTAGCATGAGCTCAGGTGTGCTCTCAAGGCCCACCAGGAATAGTGAAGACACCTGTATCACTCAGAAAACTCCACGGGTTTCAGGCACTCCCCCCCCAGGAACAAGGGGACAAAGGCCAGCCAAATTCTTCATCACACAACATCTTGTGTGTCTGGAGAAGAGTAAGCAAGGCCAAAAATAAAAGGAGATGAGATCAGAGAGGTGGCTACTAGGACTCGACCCCTTTGATTATTCCAGTGTCTGTTTCCTGGTGCCGAGGTGCAAGGGTTCCCTCAGGTGTAGACTGGAAATGCAACTTCTGGGTCATAGGAAATGCACACATTCAATTCTGTTGGGAAATATCCAATTGTTTTCTAAAGCAGTTGTACTAATAAACACTCATCTGTTACCGAGTTAAGTCATATGGACCCTGCTCAGGCCCTAGCTTGGCGAGGCTCTCTGGCTCAGCGGGGGAGGGTTCTTTTTCCATTCGTGTTAAAGGCAGCCCAATAACAAAACCGAAGCTGATAACACTGCACAAGCTTTATTCAGTGACCAAAAATGGAGAAGCGGTCACGAATTTCACAAATCAACATCTCGCCCACGTGGTGAAAGGGAATTAATTTTAAAGAGTGAAGACAAAGGGAGGAGGAGTGAGGCTAATGATGGGGAGTCATATGCATTAGTTACTGGGGGAGGGGCAGGCTCTTCCGAGGGAGTAGGGTGCCACCCCCTTGTTATCCTTTTTTTGGTCCTAAATATCTGGTCATGGCCACCAGTGGGTGTGTCATTTAATATGCTAATGTAGCCAAGTCACCGTGTAGTGAGACTCAGGGTCTGTTGGAGATCAGATCAGTTGCCATCTTGGTCTCAGGTGGTTCCATCTGGGTTCTTTTGGTTTGTTTGCAGCTTCCTTTCTTATCTTTGAACTCTTTAACATAAAGAATAATGTTAACTCCTGCTAGAGGTGGGGATTGGTGGGTTTTGAGCAAGGAACCTGGAGCAGCTTTAAGCACATTACCAGCAGTGTATGGAGTGCCCATTATTCCAACCTGTGGTAGGCAGAATAAACTAGCCCCCTGAAAGTCCATGTCCTAATCCCCAGAACTGTTAATATGTGTCCTTTCCTTACATTATTTAAAACAAACTTTGCAGATATGATTAGTTAAGGATCTTGACTTGGGGAGATTAGGGGGCATGGGAGTGGCCAGCATAATCACAAGGACGCCTATAAGAGGGAGGTATGAGGTTCAGAGTCACACAAGGAGGTGTGATGACAGAAGCAGAAGTCAGAAGGGGAGAGAGAGAGAGATTTGAAGATGGTACATTGCTGGCTTTGAAGATGGAGGATGGGATGACAAGCCAAAGAAAGTAGATAGCCTATAAAAGCTGTAGAAGTCTGGGAAACAGATTCTCTCCTACAGCCTCCAGCAATCTTGAATTTATCCCAATGAGACTGACCTCCAGAACTGTAAGACGGTAGCCTTGTATTGTTTTAAGCCACTAGGATTTTGGTAATTTATTACAGCAGCAATAGGAAACTAATACATAATCCTTACCAATACTTTATGTGTTGATTTCTCAATTTTTGTGTATCTGGTTGTTGTATAGTATTGTCTTGTGGATTTAATTTTTGTTTTACTGATGATGAATGACATCAGACATCTTTGCACATGTTTATCAGTCATTTGAATTTACTCTTTAGTAAAACACCTGCTCAAGGTTTTTGCTCAGTTTTCTATTGATTATTCTTTTTCTTATTGATTTGGAATCTTTCTAGACATCCTAGGTGTTTGTGCAGTGAGAGTTAAATGTGTTACAAATTGGTAAATGTCCAATTGTTTGGACAATCTTCTCCCCACTCATGGCTCATATCATCACTCCTTTTATGTTATCTTTTGATGGAGACAACGTGAGACAAGAAGGAAGGGGGAAGGATACAACTATTAAAAGAATGACACAGCTGATGACAAAAACTGGTTAGAACTGACTAGGCCCAAGATAGCAGAAGATTCAACTTCCCGTAGACCTTGAGTTTCATTACGTGCTCATTGTAATACATTAGCATGCTAAATGACACACCCATAGGTGCCAGGACATTTCCAAGGCTGACCATAAAAGGCCAAAAAGTGGGCAGTGGCCCAATTCCTGGAAATCTCTGCCCCTCACCAAAATAGACTATTCCTCTCACTCACTGGCATGTGGAATTACCCAGGCCATAAAAACTAACCACCCTCACATTCCGAGCTGCTCTCACCTTTTGAGAAGGTCCATGGAATGTGAATCTCTCTAAATAAACTTGCTTTCACTTTACTATGGCTCGCTCTTGGATTCTTTCCTGCATGGTGCCAAGGACCCCTACTTGGTGGCCAGTCCCAGGAACTCACCCGAAACCTGGGACACGATCATTCTCTCGATTCCCCTCCCCCTTCTCCTGCAACAAATGTCTTAATTTGTATAATAGAGTTACATTTATGGCTTTATTTTTTTCATGGTTTGAGTTTTTCACTCTACTCTCTTGTAGATTCTTCAAACATTCCCAACAATTTCAAATCCTCCAGGCCTTTACCAAACCCCAGGCTTCTCTCTGTTTCCCTCCCTGTCAGATGGTGACTCTCCTTCTTTTACCTCATAGGGAAATTTAAAACCATCATAAGGAACTGCCTCAAATCTTACCCCCAAATTTATACATTTGCCTGCATCCTTCCCTTCTTCCCTCCTGTCATGGTGGAGGACCCAGTTCCTTTTCTTTCATAGGTCATTCTCTCATCCTCTCCTCTGGATGCCATATCTCCTCTTTAATATAGTGCATTTAATTATACCCTCTCTCATCTCTCATTTAAACATCTAACCTTTCTCATTTTCAAAAAATACCAAGAATATCCAGGCCTCATAGTTCCCATTCTGCTTTCTTTTCCCATCAGAGCCAACCTTCTTAAGTTCATATTTGGTCTTTGCCACCAGTCCTTGACATGGCGCTCTTAAATGCCTTGGAAGTTCCTGAGTGAAAGCAGTGTCTTTTCTTCTAATAAGAGTACTCTTTGCAGATGCCTAGGTATCTCCAGGATGAGGGCTGGTCACCAGAAACACCAAACCTTGATCAGAATCCTAGAACTTTCATCCCCGTCCTCAGCTTCCAAGAGGTTGATGAGCTGAAGAACAGGTTAATAATCGATCATATCTACATGATTAAACCTCCATAAAAACCCTAAACAATAAAAAAACAAAAACAAAAACCCCAAAGCAATGTAATTCAGAGAGTTGCCAGGTTGGTGAACACATTGCGGTACCAGGAAGATGGTAAGTCTGGAGAAGCCATGACATCCTTTCATATCTTGCCCTACGTATCTCTTCCATTTGAGTGTTCCTGAGCTGTAACCTCTATAATAAACCAGTAATTGTAAGTAAACTGTTTTCCTGAGTTCTGTGAACTATTCTAGCAAATTATCGAAACTCAGGTTGGGGGTGTGTTGTATGGTGTCACAGGAATCCAATTTGATGGTAGTGTGGGTAACCTGGGGGCCTGAAATTTGCGACTAGTGAGGGCACTCTTATGGGACTGAGTCTTTAAATCTGTGGAGTCTCATGCTAACTCAGGTTGTCAGAATTGAATTGAACTGTAGGATGCCCAGTTGCTGTCTGGAAAGTCAGAGAAGTGGTTGGTGTGAAGGGGGAAAAATCTACACATTTGGTATCGGAAGTGTGAGTAAAAAGAGCTCAGCCCCAAACACTAGATTAAAACCATTCTTGCTGAGGTTGCCTGAGACCTGTTCTGCATGATGCAGCCAAAGTGATCTTTCAAATGATCAAATCTGACCATGTCTCTCCTTTCCTTGAGAGGTACTGCTCATTTTCCATCACATTAAAGATCAAGGAAAAATTCCATTAATGTCAACAATTTAGAACACTTGTCCTTTTATCAAAGACAAAGGTGTAACCTCATGAATTTCAATGATCCTCTTAGTAATTTGCATGTGGTAACCAGCAAACCTCTCTGTGGTACAGAGGACTTCCAAGGTCATTCTACGTCTCCTCACAGAGCACGTTAAGATTCAACTATTTGGTATTCTAGTGTAACATGTAAGGAGTTTAGAAGTTGCCTCTCTGTCCTAACAAGTAAAAAGCTGAACAAACTGAAAAATTAACAACTCCTCTTAGATTCTTCAGAGAAGTGAAGTCACAGGACAAACTGCTATCCCCCATATTGGAGAGATAGACAGGCAGATGCAAGTTAATGGAGCAAAAACCTTCAGGGGAGCCAATGTGAGAGCAACTGATGAATTTCTGGAGGTTCAAAATGGACACGTTTGAGAGTTAAAAACTCTAGGGGGATCCAGTCATCAGGGAACCCCACACTTCTGTGAGTTTTACCTTCAAGAGCTATGCCAAATCCTCAGAATGAATATCACAGAAAAATCTCCTCATGCTTCTGGTAGAGAGAGGGGGAAATGAATCATTTTAAAATACAGCAGAGCATTCTGTACTTCTTGATAATGCTTGTCCTCACAAAAACTATTTTGCCAAAGCCTAATCTACAGGGATTTTGTCAGAACCTAACCTACCCAGGAAAAGGGAAATGCCCCAGCTCCAGCCCCCTCGAGCCATCCTGTCCCACCTTAGGGGGGAAAATAATGGAGAAGTACTGGTGAAGTTCAAGACCAAGATGAGGTCCATCAGAAGGCTGAGACCCACTCCTAGGACTAGAGAATGCTTTCCCTCCCCCCATACCTTACCACCACTTTACTAAAGGCCTGTTTACCAGAGTTCCTTTCACTCAGTACATCATCTCCAAATTTCAACAAAAAAATTATAAGACCTGCTAAAAGGCAGAAAAACACAATTTGAAGAGACTGAACAAGCATCAGAATAAGAATAAGATATGGCAGGAATGTTGGAATAATCAGACTGGAAATTTAAAACAATTATGATTAATATGCTAAGAGCACTAATGGAAAAAGTAGGCAATATGCAAGAACAGATAGGTAATGTAAGCAGAGAAACAGAAATTCTAAGAAGGAATAAAAACGATGCTAGAGATCACAAACACTATAACAGAAATGATAAATACCGAAACAACAATAATAGCAACCTATACCTAGGCATATCATGTTCAAACTTCAGGAAATTCAAGATAAAGAAAAAATTTTGAGAGAAGCCAAAAGGAAAAAGAAAAACTTACCTATAAAGGAGCAAAGGTAAGATTTACATTTGACTTCTTCTCAGAAACCAAGAAAGGAAGATGAGAATGGAACAAAATATTTGAAGTGTTGAGAGAAAAGAAACAACTAACCTAGATGTCTGCACCATGTGAAAATCTCCTTCAAAGGAAAAGGAGAAAAAAAGACTTTCTCAGACAAACAAAACTTGAGATAATTTGTTTCCAGTAGATCTGCCTTGCAATAAATGTTAAAAGAAATTCTTCAGAGAGAAGGAAAATGGTAGGTCAGAGTCTAATCTATAAAGAAAGGAAGGGCATTGGAAATTGAATAAGTGAAGGTAACATAAAAACTTTTAGTTTCTCCTTCTTAATCTAACAGATGACAGTTTGTTCAAAATAATTGCATATATAAGCATATATGCATATATATATGATTTGTACATAAGCATATATAGTTGTATACCTTTTTGATAATTATATACATACATTGTATATAAGCATATGTATACAATTATATGCATTACTTATGTATAAGTGACATTAATGACAGTAATGATCCAAGGGATAGGGGGAAGAATTAGAAATATCCTGTACTTATAAGGTACTTTCACTACTCATGAATCCATAGTGTTATTTTAAAGTGGTCTTGAATTAGTTGTAAATGTATAGTGCAAACTCTAGCACAACTGCTAAAAAAGTTTTTAAAATGTGTGTATATATATAACAAATATGCTAAGCAAGGAGATAAAATGGAATTATATAAAATGCTCAATTAAAGTTACAAAAGGCAGAAAAAATGTAAAAGGACAAAAACAGAAACAAAAAAACAAGACAACAAATAGAAAATAATAACAAATATGGTATATATTAATCCAATTATGTCAATAATCACTTTAAATGTCAATCATCTAAATACACCAATTTAAAGATAGAGATTGTCAGTATGGATCAAAAAACAAGACCTCAACTATATGTTGTCTGCATAAACCCACTTTAAATAGAAATCCAAATAGATTAAAAGGAATAGGTTGTAGAAAGATATACCATACTAACACTTGTCAAAAGAAAGCAGGGGTACCTGTATTAACTTCAGACAGAACAGACTTCATAGCAAAGAAAGTCATTAGTGATAAAGAGGGGGATTACATAATGATAAAGGAGTCAGTTCTCCAAGAAGACATAATAATCCTTAATGTGTATGGACCTAACAACAGAGCATCAAAGTACTTGAGGCAAAAATTGATAAAACTGGAAGGAGAAATAGATAAATCCACTATTATATTTGGAGACATAAACTCTCCTCAGTCAGAAATGGACAAACCCAGCAGACAGAAACTCATTAATGATACAGTGAATTCAACAGCACCATCAATCAAC
This sequence comes from Camelus dromedarius, assembly GCF_036321535.1. Lineage (NCBI taxonomy): Eukaryota > Metazoa > Chordata > Mammalia > Artiodactyla > Camelidae > Camelus > Camelus dromedarius. The sequence goes on from NC_087443.1 coordinate 16,872,950, forward strand.
TGGGTATGATTGACATCTATCAGCTACTTCATTCAACAACAGCAAAATGCACATTCTTCTCAAACTTACATGGAACATTTACCAAGATAGACCACATTCTGGGCCATAAAACACATATTAAATTTAAAAGAATATAAAATACAATGTCTGCTTTCAGATCACAATGGAATTAAACCAGAAATAAATAATAGAAAGATAGTTAGGAAATCCCGAAATACTTGGAAATTAAACAACACAATTTTAAGTGAAACATGGTTCAAAGAAGAAATCTCAAAATAAAAAGTATTTTGAACTAAATGAAATGAAAATACAACTTATTAAAATTGATGGAATGCAACAAAAGCAGTGCTTAAAGGAAATTTTTATAGCATTGAATACATATATTTGAAAAGAATTAAGACCTAAAATTAATCACCTAAGCTTCCCCCTTGGGAAACCAGAAAAAGAAGAGCAAATTAAATTCAATTTAAGCAGAAGAAAAGTAATAAAAAAATTAGAACAGAAATCAATGGAACTGAAAACAGGAACTCAATAGAGAAAATCAATGAAACCAAAAGCTAGTTCTTTGAAAATATCAGTAAAATTGATGTCTCTAGCAAGGCTAAGAAAGGACAAAATTACTAATATAAGTAATAAAAGAAGGACATCACTACAGGTCTCATGGACATTAAAAGGACAATAAATGAATATTATGAACAACTGCATATTCAAAAATTGGAAACCTAGATGAACCAATTCCTTGAAAGACGCAATCTGCAAAAAGTCACACAAGAAGAAATACACAATCTGAAAAGGCCCGTATCTATTAAAGAAATTGAATCAATAATTTATAACCTTACAAAACAGAAAATGCCAGGCCCAGATGGGTTCACTGGTGAATTCTACCAAACATTTAAGAAAGAAAGTATACCAATTTTCTAGAAAGAAGTAGAGGGAAGACTTTCTAAATCATTCTATGAAGCCAGCATTACCCTAAGACCAGAACCAGACAAAGATAGTATGAGCAAAGATTCAACTATTTAAGAAAAGATAATCTACATGTATCTGTAGCTGAGTCCATGAAAACTACAATAGGTGCAAAATTCTGAAAGCAGGAATTGGTGGTTAGGGGGACCACTGTCCACCTTCTGCAGTGGGAGTTCCTGCTCTGCCCTAATACGTGGTCTTTGCCAGACATGACTAAAATCCACCTGACGTTTGGTTTGCCAGACTCAACCTCCATATTAGTTATTAGTGAAGCTGGACTTCTCTTTTTTAAATAGATATAAACATGGATCATGTTACCTATCTAACACTGGAACCAATTCGGGAAGTAATATTTACCTACTAAGTTCCATCCCCGCGCTGAGTCCATAATGTGGATTACTGTATTTAATTCTCACAGCTCTATGAAATTAATTTCAAGATCATCCTCACTGATGGAAGAAACTGAAGTTCAGAGATCATCAAGTAACTTTCCTGAGGTCACTCAGTTATTGAGGGTTAGATGAAAATCTGTATATTTCTGACCCTATTCAGAGACATTTCTTTAACTGTATTTGTAATGGTAATCATAGGGCAATATCCCTATTCTTCACATACTTTAAGTCATCCTTTTTATTGGACACAAATCTAGTGCAGCACTAATGCTACACCTTTGCTATGACCCGGGGGAGGATGAAATCCATATGTGTCCCCAGCTGCCCTTGTCTCTCATTCTTGGATATTCACAGGTGATGCTTACGGTGCTCTACCAGGGATTGGGTTGGTCCTTCTTTCTAGTTGGTCTTGTCCTATTTTTTTCTGAAGGAGTATCTCAAATATCTGAATTTATGATTTGGCAATGCTGCACTTCTCCACCTTCTAGCATTTATGAATGCTTTTCCTATTTCCATATTCTGTTGTTGGTCATTTCAGTGGAAATTTGGAAAGAAGTTAGAGTTCCACACAGATGTGTCCATTTTAGCTGGAGGTCTACTGCATAAAATAACAAGAGCTAAATATTTTTCTTGTGTCTAGAGCATGATTATGGGTAAGTTCTCTAAACTGAGACATTCTCTCTCATCTGGGCTAAGCACTTATACTTTAAGGTATTCCACAGTATGTATGTTTACCAAATTAGCAGGGCTAGGAGAAGCTGAAGGTAGAGGAAGTGAGGGTCCTTTGAAATGCCCCCAGGCTAAACTTTTCTGTTCACCCTCACCTGAACCCATTCAATGTTCACTGTTTACCAAGGCTCTGTTTAGCACCACAGCTTTTAGTGCAAATCCTGTGGGAGTGGGAACCCTGGAGAGTAGGAATAAGGCTGAGTGTGAGACTCCAGAGCCCCCCATTCCCATTTCACTCAAACATCTCTGCGTGTATTTATGCTAGAAATATGAGCTGAGTCCTGGTCAGACATTTATGAATGATATAAGTATAATTGAGCCAGAGGTATCCTTGTGAGAAGGGAAAGGGGATTTCTGAGGTTCAGTCCTCATCCTAAGCTAGGAAGTCTTATAGCAGAACCAGAAGGACCCTGCCCCAGGCAGTGGTTGTGAGTCAAGTCCCATCTGTACCCAAGGCTTGAGTTCAATTTATCTCCTTAAAGATGTCCATTTCTCTTATTTCACAGATGAATAAGAAATGTCTTTTAACTACATGGAAAGGGGAAAGAGTACATCAAATAAACACATCTTTAGGACTATGAGCAAGACTGGTATCCTGCTGCCCTGGAGAGCTTATGCCTCTGATGGGGGAGTTCGTCCTCTGCAGCTTCTTCTGCTCTAGGCACTGTGACCTGTTGGTCCCTTCTCTACAAGCAGCGGGCTGTGCATGTTGTGCTATTCCCAAGGCCAAACAGGGCCTCACGACCTTCTGAGGCTGAGGACAGCCAGGTGGTATCAAGCTTCAGGTACCATGAAGGCTCAGGAACTTTCAACTCTGCAGCCAAGTGCAGCTTTATACGAAGAGTTAAAAGCCCACCCTCTGTCATAGGGGTCCTTCGCCCCTGGCCATAAAGAGGAGCGATGTTGGTCAGCACCAAGGACAGCTCCTGGGCCGGTGCTGAATAGAATTACCGGATGTCAAGTCTCCGGAAAGAAGGTACCCTTTACCTACACTAGGAAGGGTCGGACTGAGGTTAGGGGTGTGCCGAGGTGCCCTGCAAATGCCACAAGCAGCTGACATACCCCTTTGTGTCATCACAAGCAGTTATCTATGTGTACCTTCTAAACTATGGGGCACTGACTCACTTAGGGGCTGGGAGGCCAAACATTTGGTGCAAATGAACGCCAAAATGAATGCCACGAGAAGACTGGGGGCTGGACAACCTCCCTGGAGAAAGATATGTGATGTGTTCTCCAAAATGGCAAACTCTGCCTGACCAACAGAGACTGACCTCATGGCTCTGCCTCTTGGCCCAGAACACGGCTTCTCTCTAGCTTGTGAGCTCATGCTGTTGACCTGGGATGCTGAACTTTCCAAGGGCCCTTGATGTGGGAAAGGAAGTGCCTTTACAGGTCCACCTTTATATGGAGAAATCCTGAGAGCAGTAGGAGCCACTGCAAGAGGGAGAGGTTCTCTGGGATGAGGCTGCCCCACGTTCCCACCACAGGTTCCAACACGGCTGCTGGGTTGGGACAGAGCTCCATTCGAATAGAAGCTTTCTGTTCCCAGATCCTTGAGTGGTGTAGCACTGCTCCTTCCTTGCCTTCTGAAGGGCTACCCTTTACTGACCACTTCCTATGTCCCACACTGATCTATTATCTCTGTCCTCTCTTCTAATCATCACAGAAACCCTGTGGGTGGATACAGCAGGCAAGAAACTGAGACTCAGAAAGGTTAAATTACAGCCAGCAACTGTAGCCAGGACTGTCACTCATATCTGCCTCCCACCAATGTCCCTGTTCTGTACTATATGACAACAAGGGCAGAAGATTCCTGGGGCAAGGATTCTGGGGTAAAGGACATGCCACAGCAAGCCCCATAACCTTCCTTTTCTAGATAGTCAGAGGCCATTTAGATTTGGAGGTCAGACAACAAATGGTGTTGCTCAGTGCTGGGCTTACCAGATCTCTGCTCCTGAAGCCAAGAGTCCAATGGGAAAGCCAGTATTAATGCACAAATAATTCTATAGTGTTAATCCCCTAGCCTCCACTCTTTTCTTGTTCAATGGAGACATGACAATAACATCTCTCTCCCAGCACTTCTCAGGGAGAAATTGCACTAAAAGGTTTCTGGCCCATGGTACATGTTCAATAGACATGAATTCCTTCTCAGCTGCATGTTGGGGACCTGTGAACTGAGCCTGTTCCTTCTGGACACTGAGTCACCAACAGCTGTCAAGAGACCTTGAACAGCCTCTGCACGGTGGCATCATGGTGGATGTGCTATCCTGGGGGTAGGGGGTGGAATATTCCCCATGGAATATTTCTGGTCAGTTCCCTTTACTTCACTCCTATGCTGCTAAAGGTCACTATGGGGGCCTCCCTGGCCACATGATGATCTTCTTCAGAAGCCCAAGGTGCCTCTCAGTAAGAACACTGCTCGGAACCCACAGAGCATGAGAATTTGGAGGGAGGAGTTTTTGTCACAAAGCGAGAGGTGAGAGAAGTCACTTGGTGCACCTGTATTAGAAGTAGAGAGAGCTGTGGCCCCAGAGGGCTTGGGAGTGATCACAGCTGATTTACATCTGAGTTCTGCCACTTACTGGCTGTTTGGACTTGGGCAAGTCCCTTGTACCCCACAAGAAGCAGTTGCCACATCGCTAAAGTGGAGTAAACTGAAGCCTCCTCTTCAGATAAAGGAAGAGGTAACACATGGAAGACACCAAGAAAGTTCCTCCCCAGTGGCAGTGATCAACAGAGGTTGACAGCACACACACACACACACACACACTCTTCCCAACACATGTTTAACTGGTCCATAATGGCAAGCTCTTCAAGACTGGGTTTTGATCATGGAAACATTCATTTGAGAGTGATAACTGCCTGGAGGCTGACAGCATTTCTCAAGAAGTGTAGTTCCCTCCCTGCCTCCCACATGGTACATGGAGAGAGGCGATGGTTGGTTCTTGAAGAGGAAGGACATGAAGACCCGTGGGCCACACCACCTGCTTCCCTCAGCTCCCAGGCTCCTGAACCGGCACCAGCCAGGACACTGATGGTCTGAGAATGCCCCCTTCCTATTTCCCCTTCTCCCTTCCCCACTCCTTTCTCCACTAGAAAAAGGAGAGCCGCACATAGAAGGAGGCGTGTTCTGCTAATGGAGGGAAAAAAAGAGTTGAGTGCTCTTGTCTTTCTGGAGGTTGATGTGTTTGTCAAACTCCAACTTCTGCCCCTCCTCACAGATTAAATGACTAATTTCTCATTTGGATAAAAAGCTCTAATGTAGATAAAAAGCTCCTATGTGGGTGCTTCTGTTACAATATTTGTCTTTAATCTTAACAGATCACAACTGGTTAGAAAGTTTTCTCCATCCTTCTGATTTATCTCCTCTTAAATGTCAGTTTCAAGGAAGCAGACAATGGGCTCTGGGCTGAAGGGCCCATAAGCTAAAGGCTCCCAGAGAAGCGAGGATGCGGGGCTGCATGGAGGAGGAAACAGCTTTCAAAAGGCAGGGCTGGATCATTTTGCTGCAACCCCAATGCACATGGCAGGCTGAACAAATGAATGAATGAATGAATGGAGAAAATTAGCTCAGAAGTAGGAAATGCAGGGAAGAACTTGTGCTTGCTTAGTTGGCCACTCAGGTCCCGTAACACTCACATCCCACAGGTCACATCCCACGTGGAAAATAGGCAGCTATTTCACAGAGGAGGAGGTGGCAGGGATCAGGCAGAGCCCAGGCCCCCCAGCAACAGGCCCATCCCTGTCCATCATGAGGCTGCTTACCTGGGCTTAAGGGGTTCACAGCCAGACCCCGAGTCATTCTTCCAGGTTGGACCAGCAGGGCTTCCTCTGGTGACCCCAGGACTGGAACCACAGCTGTCCCTCCAGGGGTGGCCCATGAACCCCTGCCCAGGAGATGAGGGATGGAAGATGAGGTGTTCTGGGGGGCACCCTGGGCCTCATCCCAGGGCAGCAGTGTCTGTGTGCTGTGAGCTCACTGCGGTGGGCCATTGGTCCTGATTTTCACACCCCATGACCAGTCATCCTCAGTCAGGGCAGGTGGGCAGCTTCAGCCTCGGCTCCTGTGCTCTGGGGCCATTGTGACCGGTGTTGAATTGATCTCCACTGCTCTGCCTGCAGCACAGTTGATGACTGATAAGGAAGGAAGGAAGGAAGGAAGGAAGGAAGGAAGGAAGGAAGGAAGGTAGGAAGGAAGGAAGGAAGGAAGGAAGGAAGGAAGGAAGGAAGGAAGGAAGGAAGGAAGGAAGAAAGAAAGAAAGAAAGAAAGAAAGAAAGAAAGAAAGAAAGAAAGAAAGAAAGAAAGAAAGAAAGAAAGAAAGAAAGAGAGAAAGAGAGAAAGAAAGAAAGAAAGAAAAGAAAAGAAAACTGAGGCTGAGATAACAGAAAAGGAGACAGACAGATAGAGGAAGAGAAGATTCCTTGAGAAAGAGTGGGAAAGGGACAGGAAAAGATCAAGAAACAGAGATCAATATGGGCAGAGGACAGCGTGTACTTCTGTGTGTGTGCCCATGGGCGTGCATGTGTGGTGTGTGTGTGTGTGTGCCAGGGCACCCACGTGAACCAGGTGTAGGGGCATATGTGCCAACAGTGCACATTCACAGTCACAGCCCTGAGCCTTGCCAGCTGAGAGTGAGCATCCATCATCTGGCCACCACCATGGGCTTGGGCATCCGTCATATGGGCACTGCCAGCAAAGGTAGCACATTTTGTTGAATCTCTGGAAATCTCAAGGGGGCAGAGCCAGAGTGGGACAGTGCTTGGCCTTTCCTGCTCCCATGATTTCCCATAGACTCTGGCCCCCGCCCCTTTCTAAACTTGCTTGCGGTGAGGCAATGGGGGTAGCCTTGGATATCTGACTGCACCTTAAGGCTCAGGTGCTGTCTGAAATTTGCCCTGTGTTCATTCCCATTCTGATGTTTTGAGAGAGGAATCGTATACCCATTTTACAGATGAGAGGATGAAACCGACAAGGTCAATCTTCTAATCCCTTGTGGCCACAAATTTATGGAATAAAAAATATCTTAATCAAAAAGAAATCAGATTTGTAGATGCTAACTACTATATGTAGGATAGATAAACAAGTTTCTTCTGTATAGCACAGAGAACTATATTCAATATCTTGCAGTAACCTATAGTGAAAAAGAATAGGAAAAAGGATATATGTCTGTATATGACTGAAACACTATGCTGTACACCGGAGATTGACACAACATTGTAAACTGATGATATTTCAATTTAAAAAATGGAAAAAAATAAATTAAACTTTTAAAAAATGTATCAGGAGAGAACCACTGTGAGAAGTGGATTGTGTTGGAGGCTCTGAGAAGATGGAGACAGAGCAGAGGGGCCTGGGGCTACTGAGAGGTGAAGATTCGGGACTGTGGGGGCAGTAAGTGGAGGGTTAGGCCCTTTGTCCTCTTTCACTTGCTCCAAGACAGGGGCAGTAGGTGTGAACATTTGGACAGAGCCTGGGGCAACTCCCAGGAGGCCAAGCAGCCCCAATCGAGAATCCTCCATCCCTCGGGCTCGTGACTAACCGTAAGTCTTGCCCCAGCCCCTCATGTTCCTTGGACAGGAGGCTGCAGGAAGAAATAGAACATCTATACAGGGGTAAACAGGAAATGGCAAAGGCAGGGATGAGCACACAGTCACGTGTTCCTGTGATTTAAGACACACCAAAGGAAAACAAATATCACAAAAGAGGAAATCAATGCATCCAGTGGAAATCGACATTCAGGGACCTGGAGTTAATTGAGCAAACTGAAAAGATTTTAGAATAAGTATAATTAATATCCACAGAGAGAGGCGACTGAGTAGGAAGCCAGAAAAATATTCAATTGCAAATCTTGAAGGCATCCAGATTGGAAAGGAGGAAGTAAAACTCTATTTGCAGAAAACACACTCCAGTATATAGAAAATTTTAAGGAATACACACACACACACACACACACACACACACACACACAATTGCAGCTAATAAACAAGTACAGCAGGGTTTCAGGGTACAAGATCAGTATGTAAGCAGCTGTATTTCTATACATCAGCAAGGAAGAATCTGAAAATAAAATTAAGAAAACAATTCTGTGTTAGTTTGCTAGAGCCGCCATAACAACATGCCACAAATTAGGTGGCTTAAACAGAAAACATTTTGTCTCACAGTTCTGGAGGCTGGAAGTCTGAGGTAGAAGTGTTGGCACGTTTGGTCTCTTCTGAGGGCTGTTGAGGGAAGGACGTGTTCCCAGCCCCTCTCCCAGCTTCCAGTAGTTCAGTGGCTTGTCACAGTACAGTTCCCGTCCTCACATGGTGCGCTCACTGTGTGCATGTCTATGTCCAAATTTCCCTTTCTTATAAGGGCACAATCATATTGGATTAAAGGCCCACCAATATGATCTCATTTTAACTTGATTACCTCTGTAAAATGCCGTATCTCCAAATAAGGTCACATTCTGAAGTACTGGGCAGGACAAGGTTGGTTAGGACTCTAACATGTATTTGGGGAGATGTAATTCAACCTGTAGCAAACTCCATTTATAATCTCATCTAAAGTGATAAAAATATTTATGAATAAAGTTAACAAAAGAGGTGTAAGCCCTGTACACTGAAAATTATAAACATAATTGGAGGACAGTAAAGAAGACTTAAATGAATGGAGAGGTATCCCACATTTGTGATGGGGAGGCTGGATATTGTTAAGATGGCAATACTCCCCAAATTGATCTATAGATTCAAAGCAATCTTTATCAAAACCCCAGGTATAATCTTTGAAGAAATTGACAAGCAGATCTGAAAATTCATATGAAAATTCAAGAAAACCAGAATAACTAAAACAACCTTGAAAAAGAACAAAGTTGGAGGACTTACACTTTCTGGCTTCAAAACTTACTACAAATCTACAATAATCAAGAGTGTGATACCAGCACAAGGGCATAGAGAGAACGAGATCAATGCAATAGAATTGAGAGTCCAAAAATAAACCACCACATTTATGAGCGATTGATTTTGAAAAGGTTGCCAAGACAATTCAATGGAGGAAAGAATAGTCTTTTCAACAAATGGTGCTGAGACAACTCAATAGTCACATGTAAGAGAATGGAGTTAGACCCTACCTCACACCATACATCAAAATTAACTGAAAATAGATCTGAAACTTCAATGTAAGAGCAAAATTTATATAGAAGCAAACAGGTGTAATCATCATGACTTTGGATTAAACAATGGTTTCTTAGATATGACACTAAAGCACAAGCAACCAAAGATAAACAAATAAATTAGGCTTCAAAATTTTAATCTTTTACACTTCAAAAGACATGATTAAGAAAATTAAAATCAAGCCAGAAACAGGGAGAAAATATTTATAAATTATATATCTGCTAAAAGACTTGTATTCAGAATATATAAATATCTCTTACAAATTAGCAAATGAGTTTTTAATTTTAAATTTTAAATAGGCAAAGTATTTGAAGAGGTACTTCACCAAAGAATATGCAGGAAGTGTTAATAAGCAAATGAAAAGATGTTCGACATTATTAGTCATTTAGGGATATGCAAATCAAAACCACTGTGAGATATGTTTGCCAACTACTAGCGTGGCTATGATTAAAAAAAATAAAAAGGCCATCCATACAAGATTTTGGTGAGAATGTGGGGAAACTGGAACACTCACACATTGCTGATGAAATGTGACCGATGCAACTACTTTGGAAAAACACTTTGGTTCTTTTTTAAAAAGGTAAATGTAAATTCACCATATGATCCAAGCAATTCCATTCCTAGGTATCTACCCAAGATAAGTGAAAACCTATCTCCACACAAAGATGTGAATGCAAATGCCTATGGCAGCATTATTCATAATAGCCAACAAGTCCATCAACTAGTAAACTGACAAATAAAATAGTGTATCCATACAAAGAAATATTATTCGGCAACAAAAAGTAATGAAGTAGAGATACATGCTACAACAAAGATGAACCTTGAAAACATTATGCTAAGTGAAAGAAACCAGAAACAAAAGACCACATGTTTTATGACAATTTGTATTAAATGCCCAGAAAAGGCAAATCTATAGACAGAAAGTAGAGTAGTGACTGCCTAGGGCTGGGAGTAGGATTAGTAATTTACTGCAGATTGACATAAAGTATCTTTTGAGGGGGTGGTGATGAAAATTTCAGAATTGGGGGTGGCCTGATGAGTGTGGAGACTGGGGTAGGGGATGGGGAGACCAGCAGCATGGTGGCTGGGAATGAACCTCCCAACCTTCCTCTTCCCGGCTGTTGCTGGAGTTGCTGGGACCCTTTAATCTGCATGTTTTAACTGTAAGCCCGCTGCCTACCCTTCAGTCCTCTGGTCTACCTGTCCTGCTTCCTCTCACTGCCACTGCCAGTCTGAGGGTCAGGCTGCCAGATAACTCCCACTCCCAGCCCAACCCATCCACAAGTCTGCAGACCAGGACCTTGGAGGACCTGAAGCTGGAGTTCCCCTCGCTCCCACAGTGCAAAGAAGACACCAAGATTCCAAATATGAGTGATGTTATATGGTATTTTTCTTTCTCTTTCTGGCTTGCTTCACTTAGAATAACAATCTCCAGGTCCATGCATGTTGCTGCAAATGGCATTATTTTATTCTTTTTTATGGCTAAATAGTATTCCATTGTATGACTGTACCACAACTTCTTCAGCCAGTCCTCTGTTAATGAACATTTAGGTTGTTTCCATGTCTTGGCCATTGTATATAGTGCTGCTGTGAACATTGGGGTGCATGTATCTTTTCAAATAGTAGTTTTCACTGGCTATATGCCCAGGAGTGGGATTGTTGGATCATATGGAGTGGACCTACCCTATGAGAGGAGAGGTGTAGGAAATTTTACCTGGACTGTTTTTAGGTCTTCAGCTATGAAAAGCAAGCTACCTATATTACAGAAACATGGCATAACTCATATAATACATATAAGACAAAATATTGAAGCAAAATTTTTAAACCCAACTTTCAACAATTATTTAGATATTTAGTCTTGGCTATTGCAGAAAATCCAATTGAAAATAAAATATGTTTTTCCCCCGAATGATGAATTTATTTTTTTTTTAATTTTGGGGGGAGTAATTTTATTTATTTATTTACTTATTTATTTATTTATTTATTTATTTATTTATTTATTTATTTATTTATTTTTAGTGGAGGTACCAGGGATTGAACCCAGGACCTCTGCCACTTGAGCTATACTCTCCCCACTGAGTGAAGAATTTATTGATGGGCTTTCCCAAAGTGGAGGAAAAGTTCTCATCCATGGGAATGCAGGGCTCTCCAGGAATGCTGCCTTTGTTTCCACATGCATTGTGGAAACATTTGGAATGAAGTACAGAGGTGCATTTGCCTACATTCAAGAAAGAAGATTTTGTATTAATCCTAATGCAGGATTTGTCCATCATCTTCAGGAATATGAATCCATTTACCTAGCAAAATTAACAATACAGGTGATGTTGCCATTTCAGACAGAAAGGTTGTTATCTACTCCTTCTGGCATCACAGGCAGTTTGAAGAGAACACATGAAGAAGAAAGGTGATTTTCGAAGCATGCGAGTGGTGACTGCGCAGAGTGGCTGAATCAAGAGCACCCTTATAGAGGATGCGAACTTCTATTTGAGGAGGAGGAAATACTAGAGACAGTAATAATGTAAAATGGTAAAAAACAAAACAAAACAAAACAAAAACAAAAAAAGCACGAGTAGTTTCTCTTCAGTTACATGTTGCTGCCAGGCGTGTTTCTCTGCAACTTGTTGAGCAACATTTTAAGATGTTGGACTTCAATAAATGGCACTGATGGTTTTACTCCCTTTTTTAAAAAATTCTTTACAGTTTTATTACAAACCAAGAATTTTGGACTTGCAAAGAGGTATTACTGCAATAATGCACTTTTCATACTTGACATTTATTTGTATGATCTAAATATACTACTTTAAACAAAATCCAAGTTAGGGGGGATTTGTTTATAAAATCTGGGTAATTTATAACAAAAGAATTTCCTAACGTTTGCTAAAAATTCATTTTGTGTCATATGTATTACATATAGAAAATAATTTTACAGTTCAGTTTTATGATGCAGGCACTTAAAGAAACATTAACAAATGCCGGAATCTGCCACATTTCTTTTTTAGTATAATTCAATAGCTTAATTACCCTTTTATTTTTTTAAACTTCTTGATCCCTGTTAATAGTTTTTAAATCATGACATTAGTCAACTATCCTTACTTTAATATGACCCAAGTATTGCTTCCTTTCCTATTACCTTCCTAATTTTATTCTATAGAAAAAAAAGTTTCATGAACAAAGGAATGTATTTTGCTTTATAATACCAGATGCTCAAAAACAAGGAGAGCTTTAAATTTTCAAGTGACTTTCCTTTAGCATTCTTAAAAGCCAAACGTGTTTGTTCTTTTCAGAGTTGTGTAGACTGCTTTTTCTTTGTCCAGAATGGTTCTAAACAGGATATAATAAACCAATGTGGCACTATTTTCTTCTAAACAAAGCCCAAAAAATAAAAGTGTCTTGCCTCGTTAGAAAAAAATCAAATTTTTTAAACTTTAAAAAAAGAAATTTCAGAATTGGATTGTGGTAATGGTTACACAACTCTGTAAATTTACCTTTAAAAATCATTGAATTGTACACACAAAATGATTGAATTTGATGGTACATAAACTATAACTCAATAAAACTCTAAACCACACACACACACACACACATACATATACATCCATCCAGTATCTCAGTGAAATCTCAGACTTCCAAGAATAAAGGAAGATACCTAAAACTTCCAGAGATTTAAAATTTTAAAAAGTTCATCCAAATGAACAAGAAAGAAATATTCATAAAGCATCTCCTTTTCCACATTTATGCAGTCTACATGGAATAGGACCTGCAAAATCCTGAATAAGAATAATTTAAAATACAGATTTCTGTTCATAGAGAAATCTTTATGTAAAGAATAATTTTTAAAGTTTTCAGATATACAGGTACCTATAACTTTTATCACCCATAAACTGTGAGAAACAATTATGAAAAGATATATTCTAGCAGAATGCAAAATAGATATAGGAGGAAGGAAAATAATACTAGAAGCTATGGAGAGAATAATTTTAACATGAAATAGGTACAGATTGTAAAATACATATGTGACTAAATACATAATATGTATACTAAATATACATATTAAGTATAATAATCTGGAAAAATACTAGGTCATAATTTTATGGGAAATGATAGAGGGGGCTGAGGTAGAGAATACTCTGCTGAGAATTTTCTTTTGTTTGGGAAGAAAATAGAAGTAGAGATCAATGTTAGGCATCAATAGAAAAAAAAGTTTAGCAATATGTTAAAATTTTAAGAATTACACCAGGAGATTAAAATTTAAGGATTATATTATTCTCCCATGACTTAAAATATTTGTCAGAGAACAAAATAAATAGAGTAAATTTAATCAGTATATAAATTGGTATAATGGTAAATAAACCAGTAGGCAAGGAAAAGAAAATGTAAAACCACCAAAATAGTGTGGGAATTAGAAGAACAAAATGAACTGGCAGGAATCAAGCCAGGCACATCTTCAATCATAGTACATGCCTGGGGTACATTCTCCCATTAAAACAATAAACATCTCAGACTGGATAAAGTAAAAAAGATCCAGTGATATTCTATTGACATGAGATGCAATTAAAAGAAAATAACATGTTTACATGCATACATTTGACAAAATTCAACTCCCTTTCATGAAAAAAGAGCCCAGCAAAATAGGAATAAAAGGAAACAACTTCAACCTAATAAAGGTCATATATGGAAAACCCATAGCTGACATCATACTCAATGGTGAAAGACTGAAAGCTTTTCCTGTAAGATTAGAAACAAAGCAAGGATATCCATTCTTACCACTTTTATTCAACATAGGACTAGAAGTTGTAGCCAGAGCAATCAAGCATGAAAAAGAAATAAGATGCATCCAAACTGGAAAGGAAAATTATCTCCATTCACAGATCTTATAAGTAGAGAACCCAAAGGAAGGGACACACACACACACAGTGTTAGAGTGAATAAATGATTCAGCAAAGTCATAGGAGATATATAGATATATAGATATATATATATAAAATCAGTAAACAAAAATCAGTTGTATTTCTATCTACTCACAGTAAACAAAAGAAAACATTTAATTGATTTATAGTAGCATCAAAAAGAGTAAAATTCTTAGGAATAATTTTGACCAAGGAGCTTAAAGATTTATATACTGAAAACTGCAAAATGTTACTGAAAGAAATTAAAGAAGACATAAGTAAATGAAAAGATATCCCATGTTCACTGATTGGAAGACCTAATATTGTTCAATGACAATCATATCCAAAATGATCTACAGAATCAGTGCAATCTCAGTCAAAATCCCAATGGTATTTTTTACAGAATTTTTTTTAAAGTCCTAAAATTTATATGGAATATCAAAGGACCCAAATAACCAAAACAATCTTGAAAAAGGACAAAGCTGGAGGTCTCACAGTTTCTGATTTCAAGCCAATTACAAAGCCACAGTAATCAAAACAGTACAGTTCTGGCCTAAAGACAGACATTTAGACCAATGGAATAGAATAGAGAGCCCAGAAATAAACTCCCTCATATATGATCAAATGATTTTTGACAAGGGTGCCAAGATCATTCACTGGAGATAGGATAGTCTTTTCAACAAAAGAAGCTGGATGTTCACATGTTAAAGAATGAAGCTGAATCTTTACCTAATGCCATGTAAAAAAAATTAAATGGATCAAAGACCCAAAGATAAGAGCTGAAACTATAAAACTCTTAGAAGAAAACATATGTGAAATCTTCATTACATTGGATTTGGCAATTATTTTTTGGATTAGATACCAAGAGCACAGATATTGGAACTCTCGTAGATTGCTGCTGGGAATGTTAAAATGGTGCAGCTGCTGTGGAGAACAGTTTGGCAATTCCTCAGAACTAAACATGGAATTACTATGACTCAACACTTCTGCTCCTAGTTACTCACCCCAAAGGAATTGAAAGCGGGGACTGGAACAGATATTTGTATCCCAGTGTTCATAGCATTATTCTCAGAAGCCAAAAGATGAAAACAACACAAGCTTGCAACAAATGAATGGATAAACAAAGTGTATTATATACAGACATGAAATATTATTCATACAAAGGAATGTAGTTCTGATACGTATTGCAATGTGGGTAAACCTTGAAAGTAAGCTGAAATCAGCTAGACACAAAAGCGCAAATACTGTATGATTCTACTATATGAGGTGTCCAGAATAAGCAAATTCATAGAGACTGAAGGTAGATTACCAGGGTCTGGGAAAAAGATGGGGATTTTTTGTTTAATGGATACAGAGTTTCTGTTTGGGAATAGATAGTGGCGAAGGTTGCACAGCACTGTGAATGTAATTAATGCAACTGAACTGTATACTTTAAAATAGTTTAAATGACTAATTTTATGTTAAGTATTTTACCCCAGTTTTTAAAGATTAATAATCACAACATTTCAAAAAACATTGAATTGTACACTTTACATGTGTGAATTCTATGGTATGTAAATTATATCTCAATAAAGCTATTTTTTAAACTGATGGAAACATCAGAAGACATTAAAATAGCTCCCTTATAATAGGATATATATAGAAATCAACAAATAAGATGGAAAATGATAGATAGACCTGAATAATGCCATTAAAATCTTCTACCAACAATAGAATTAATCTTTAAAATGACACAAAAATTTCCTGAGATGTAAACTCCTAAGTATTTCTAAACTAAGTCCAAAAAAGGATAGTTTATATAGCCATGTTCATGCCCTCAAAGTAATAAAGTCAGTAATTAGCGATCCCCAAATTACATAACACACTTAAGAATACTCTTGAATTTAAAAGAACATCACAACTGAAATTACCAACATTACAATAGAAATTGCTGACACCTGAGAAATGGATGACCGCATACTCCACTTTTTAAGCTTGTGAAAAGTTTTCAAAGCAGTATCCAGAGAAAATGTAGAGCCTTAAATGCATTTATTAGAGAAAAGGAAGATTAGAAATAAATGAACTACTATCTTAGTCCAAAAGCAGGAATGCCAACATGGAAATAAACCCCAAAAAGTTGAAAAAAGTGATTGATAAAGAAGTAAGTAATAAAATAAAAATCAAACATACAAGAGGAAAAGACCTCTACCGTTCATCCATAAAACCCAAAGCAGGCTTCCGGAATGTGGTGATGCTAAGTTTGCACAGATGCTGGACAGCTCACTGTTGCCATGTGCATGTTTATAACGTGGTTACTGCAACCTGGTCAGACTGATAAAGGAAAAATAAGAGACTACACAGAAAAGATGAGGAAAGATGAAAGAAAATCAAGGAAATTAAATAAATTATAGTAGGACAATACATATGATAAAAAGTTTGAAATCATAGACATGATGGAGATGGGTAAATTTCATACTTTCTTGTCCATTTCCTCCCTTGTAGTTATTAGTTTATTAGGGTTTTCTCACTCATTTAGATAATTCATATTTTTCTGTGAATTTCTCCATGGTGATGTCATCCTCTGTGCCACCAGGAGCATGGATAATGTGGCATTTCTGAACACAACACCTCGTTATCTTTTTCCAGGTACTCTTCCATGTCACTGATCCCCATTTTTGCTGGCACTTTCTTCATCTCACCAGAAATTGTCAGCAGGACGTTTCAGACACCATCCAGGACTCTGGTTCCTTCCCCAATGGTCCTTCAATGGTGATGAGATCAGAAACATTGAGGGGGTGAGATCATCCAGTCAAGCTGCTAGGAGTGACATGTGCAGGAAGTGATATTAACTTCAGGGCTGCCACTTAGCCAACAGAAAGTTAAGACTGTTGATGGAGAGATATGACCTGATTTCTGAAATGTTGAGGTGTAAAAGTGTACATTTTAGAACTGATTCAATGCACTATTTCTCTCCCATCAACTCCAAACGCCCAGTGAATTCATTAGTCTGTAGGGAATCCAGGGCAGGCGGGAAAGGGCCATGCGGTCCTCTAGTCAGCTGTCACTCATCACCCATCAAATAAGGTCAGTACAGTGGAGGCAGCTCCAGTCCAACCTTACAGATGCTCAGAGAGGTTCGGTCAATTCTCCAGGGTCATGTAGTCAATAAATGGCAGCCAGGACTTGAACTCATGACCTTTGGCTCTGAATCCACTGCCTGGGGCTGGGCCTTGACCACAGACCATATCCTGGATGCTCTGAACACTCAGAAAGAAAACTGTGTGAGACTGTGAAGCCTCTTTGCAGATGGGCTCAAGGAGCCTGGTCGGTAGTGCAGGACCATGGACTCAGAGCCCTGTCCTGCCCAAGGACGCAGACTTGGTGGGTGGTGAAAGACTGTGTTGCTGAAGTTCACTGAACTGGACTCTGCCTATCAGGCTCCACAGTCCTTTGTGTACAGGGATTACCTGTGAGCAAAGGCCATGGATCCCTGAGCCCAACTTCTGAGAGCCCAGCATCATGGAGAGAAAAGCTAGGAATGTGGAAAGTAGGGTCCTTGTCAGCCAGGACAGGCAAGTCCTCCCTTGATCCTGGAAGAAGACTCAGAAGAGAAATGTGGGTGAGATTCTGCAGAGCTGAGGGGGCTGTTCCCAGTGGGGTGAGATTAATCCACCTGTGGCTCACATCATTCCCCTCCCGTCAGCCACTCCATTCCCACCTGTAGACCGTCCTGCCCACCTCCTAAGAGCAACCCTGCCCCACTCCCAACCAGTCCCGCTAGGCTCTAGGAGAACTCCACCTGCCTCTGTGTGTCTCCCTAAATACCGGGTGTCAGCAGGGATTCCCTACAGAATTCCTCAGGTCACCCTGGCTCCAAACTGGTGCTGGAATGCAGCACTCCAGGGCTCACCACAGAGAATTCCAGACATCCCCTGAGTCACTGCTCACCTGGTCCCAGAGACTCCGTTTACATCTGTAAAACGAGTCGCTTCTGCCTTCTTTATAGGGTTCTGTGGAGGAGCCCGAGGTGTTGGCGTAAGAAACGCACCAGCCCCGTGAGTGGCTCTGTTGTGACTCATATGATTTGTGCTAAGTGTCTGATGTCCCTCCTACAGTCCTTTCCTGATAGGATCATGCTTCTATCAGGCTTGGCAGTTGACTTGTTTGGGCCAAAGAAATCTGAGTGGAAGTAACATGTGCTTTTCCAAGCGGAACATAAGGAGCCATCGTGTTGTTCTCACATTGCTCTTTTCCCTCGTCTGAGAGACTGACTGCTTCTGAGTCCTGAGGTCCTTACTGAGCAGAGCCGAGGCCCGCTTGCGATGGACTTCAGATGTGGGCAAGAAATAACCCTTTGCTGTCATACAGCATCGAGATTTGGGATCCTTTGTTTCAACAACACTTCTTAGCCCACGCTGACTGATACGGTAAGTGGTATACGTTGGCTCCTTACCATCTCCCCTTTAAAGATGAGGCATCCATTACGCTTAGTTTAATGAATTAGAAGAAACATGCTCCAAGTTTCAGAGGCTTAGCAGGGGGCGGAGGGCAGTGGCTGGGAGTGGCACTGCTGGGAGCGATGGAGTAGGGAAGGGGGTCGGCAGGTGGAGGCCCTCGGATGTCAGGCTGGGAGTTGTGATTTTATCCAACAGGCTCAGGCCCTGACAGGAGGATCGATACATGTGGGGGGGTCTTGGGTTATAGGTTGAAAACCTAAAGGGACCAGGTAATGTTGCCTTCTTGGCTGTGTTTCAATGTAAAGACGGTATCATTACCTACCTTCCAAGTCCTTCAGCAATAATGAAGTCGTGTGAGTGTCTTATCTGGGAAGGGGTGTCACATATCCCATTTCTGATGTTCGGGTGGAGGCCAAGCCAGGTATCTCAGGGCGTTAGCACAGGCTAAGGGTTTAGGGCAGGTCCCCAGACCACGTGGTGGAGGTGGGATGGCATGAGCCCAGGAAGCAGAGGCTGGAGGCAGAGCACAGGTGCACTGGTTGGGGTGCGGGGATGGGCTGGATATAGGGCAGAGCCGTATGTCCACAACCTCTGTCTGTGTGCCCAGCCCAGGCATCTCCACAGGAGGAGACTGTCACAAGGTCAGAGATTGTCAGGGCTGAGCTGGCTGCCAAAGCCTGTGCTCTGTTTGTCTGGCACTAATGAGAATATTATCTCCAAGAAAGGATGCTCTCCTTGGAGGCACAGGATGATCGTGGGGGACGTTTATCTCAGTAAACGTGAAGCCCAGCCACAGAGATCTGAGTAGAAGGAACATAGATTTCTGCTCCTTGTTAATTTCATGGTTGACTTAACTGTTCTTAAGTGATTATAGCGCTGGTGATGATGTGTTTGAAATGCTTTTACTTTTTTTTCTTCCAGCCAGTTCTTCTCTTTCTTTGTCCCAAAAGATTCAGACTCTCAATTTGAATACAAGTTCATTGTCTTAAGGTTTCCTGGGCATTGTCATCTGTGGGGACGTGTTTATTTTGCCTGTCAATGAGGAAGAGCATTGAAGAGAGGATGGTGGTGGTGATGGTGATGATGGGGATGAAGACGATGAGTACCTGCATTCCCAAACAGTCCTGATGGCCAGGCTGGGCTGAGCACCTGCGTTCCACGCATTGTTTCTTTGAATTCTCTCAACAGCTCCCAAGGTGGCACCGGCCCTGGAGTGTGAGCTCCAGGAGGGCGGGGCTTATTTACCACCACATCCAATCACCTAGAGCAGACCTGCCATGTACTAGGAGCCCAATAAATATTTGTTTTTTCAAAAAGGACATCATCATCATCATCATCATCCATATTTTTTTAAATAACAAAACTGGGAATATGAGGAGACTCAAAGCCACATGGCTTGTAAGTGGCAAAACCGGAGCTCAGAGCTCCAGACCCAGAAGGTTGTAATCTGCGTTTGGTGGGTGGGGATGATTCAGCCTCTTCTCAGTGGTCAAGACAGACACAGCGTGGTGTTAGAGAAAGAGGCATTTTGTAAAGATACAGGAAGAGCTCATCACCAGGATGGGCTACATATATTTAAATGGACTGTGATTTTGGTTGCACATTAATGTAGGAACTCCTGCAGCAGTATTTCCCAAAGGTGGCCACGCATGCTCTTTTCAGTGTGGCATGGACTTGCCTCCATTAAGAGGCTGGGCTCCCGTCCCCTCCCCTTGCATCTGGGCAGACTTCAACAACTGCTTCAACCAACAGCATGTGACTTCTGAGATGGGTCCTGCAAGTCAACACAGCTCTGTCCTGGACCTCTCTTGGGACTCGAGCCTTGAGTATCTGAGCTGACAGGTAAGAAGTCTGGCTCCTCATGCTGGGGAGGCCACATGGAGAGGCCACCATGAGACAGAGATGCCTGAGGATGCCCAGTGTCCCAACCCCCTGCTGTTTGCTTCTCCCCACCATCAACTGCCAGACATAGAAGTGAGGGAGGGACAGAACCAGCAGGTGTGTCCAGCTCTGGCCTTCAGGCTACAAGAGCTGATGCAGAGTGGAGAGAGATGGGAAGTCTACACCAAGCCTGCCCAAATTAGGGCTTTGTGAGCCATATAACTATTGCTGTGTTTTCCTGGGCTCTTGGTGGAAGTGGTGTGGCCTGGGAGGCAGGCAGAGGGGATGCGGATGGTGCAGCTGCCCTTCATCCTGCTACGCTCTGCCACTAGTGCTGCTGTCTGAATAGTCCCAGCCTCAGTGGGACCCCTGGGCCACTGGAGTTAGCACTGCACCTCCCCACCTGTCCGCAGTGACACCATGGTGCTCTGTCCCGCCAATGTAACAGGTAAGCCCACTGCCTCGGGGACAGTGCTTCAGCAAGGATCCCTTCTCACCCTTACGGCATCAATTCCCCTCTCAGCTGGATCATCAATATCAATCTCAAACAACTTTTTGTTAATCCTGCCCTTAAAAAATACTCTCTTGACTCTATTATTTCTCTTGTACCACTTTTTTTGTTGTTGTTCCCGTTGTCAGCAAAATATTCTTGAAAGTTCATCTACATTCATAGTCTATATTCACCCCCATCCTACCACTCTATTTTTTTAATGGAGGTACTGGGGATTGAACCCAGGACCTCATGCATGCTAAGCATGCGCTCTACCAATGAGCTGTACCCTCCCCACCTCCTGTCACTCTTGAGCCCATTCCAATTAGTTTCATCCAACAAAACTGGTCTTGCAAGGTCTCGTGACTGCCCGCACTTCCAGTGGCCAGATCTGAGGACTGACCCTTAGTTACTAAGGACTGTTCCTGGTCCTCTCTCATCCCTCCAGCCTCTGTGTTGGCGAGCCCATGGCTCAGTGCCTGGGCTCCATCTTTCACCTCATTCCCAGCATTACAAACACCATATGGGTGCTGACAGGTCTTGAACTCTGGAATCAGAACTCCAGCCTCCTGTGGCCGACAGCCTGCTTGATCAATTTACTTGAAGTCTAAGACACATCTCAAACTTCACATTCTCAGCCCCCAAGTTTCTGATCTTCTCCCCCAAAACCGCTCCTCCTATAGTTGCTCATTCTTCTGGTTCCTCTGGCCAAAACTTGTGGAGTTAACCTGGACTGTTCTATTTCTCTCAAACCTAACTCCCAATGCATCAGCAAATCCTTTTGGCTTTACTGTGCAAATATACTTCACAGCCCCTCCCTAGCTACCACCCTGGTACAAGCTCCTATTATCTCTCAAAGGATTATTAGAGCAGCCTCTTAAAGGGTATCCCTGCTCTGCCTTCTGCAGGTCTATGCTTCGCACAGCACTACAGTGACCCTATTAAAAGGTCGACTGGACCCTGGCTCACTAGGAGCACGTGCCACACCCATACAATGGTCCTCTGACCCCATCCCTCTCGTATTTGACCTGCCTCCGCCCTGCCCATAGCTCACGCTGCACCATCCCCAGGGCCTCCAGCTGCACCTCCAATGCTGCAGCTGAACTTCCACCTTGGGATGCTTGTCTCCTCTCCGTCTAGACATCATTCCCCCAGGTGCCACCATCTCTTGTCCCCACACTTGCTTTAGGACCTTGCTCAGGTGTCCTCTCTCAGGGAGGCCTTCTCTGAGCACCCTCTTTAACACTGACCCAGCCCCCGTCTCCCACATCTCCATTTATTTTTTTTAATAATCCCTTTTAGAAATGTATATGTACATTTACCATTTTACTTCCTTTATTGCGCACACGCACACACACACACCAGAATGTAAGTGTCACTAGGGCAGGGATTTCTTTGTACTGTTCACTGCTGTCTTCCCAGCACCTAGAATGGTGCCTGGATGGTGGTCAGTAAGTACTGTTGAAAGAACTTGCTCTGATTCCCTAGTGTGATTATTGCTTTTTGCAGGTCATTGTAAGGGATTACATTCGTTCTGCATGGGGATTCACATTCTCACAGATAGTCAGCATACCCATGTTAAACACGTTTAGCCCTATATGTGACAGATTCTTTACCTACAAACAGCATCTCCTTCTTCTTACTTGCAAGAGAAGAACTCTTACAACCCAACAACAGACAGAAACCCAATTTAAAATGGACAAAAAATCTTGAAAAGACGTTTCTCCAAAGAAAATCACGAATGGCCAGTAAGCACACAAAGATGCTCAGCACCATTAATCACTAGAGAAATGCAATTCAAACCACAGTGCGATACCGTGTCACACCTACTACGATGGCCATACTTTTCTACAATGGGAAATAACACGTGTTGGTGAGAATGTGGAGAAAAAGCCAAACACAAAGTGACAAATATTACATGATCCCGCTTATGTGAAATATCTTGAACAGGCAAATTCATAGAGGCAGAAAGTAGATTAGAGGTTATCAGGGCCTGGAGGTAGAGAGGAATGGGGAGTTGTTGCTGAATGCATGCAGAGTTTCTGTCTGAGATATGGAATTCTTTTGGGAAACAGACAGTGTGGAAGGAGGCAGACAGAGCCGATCTGCAAAGACTGGTAGAGGTATTTCTCTGTCCCTCTTTTGTTTGTTGTTTTTAGCTCTTGTCTTTCAAGGTAATCTCTGTTAAGTACTAAGTGAAGCAAGTCAGACAGAGGAATCTCACATGATATCACTTACATGTGGAATCTAAAAAAAATGATGCAAATGAACTTATTTATAAAACAGAAATAGACTCACAGACACAGAAAACAAACTGATCGTTACAAAAAGAGAAAGGGGGAGGGAGGGATAAATTAGGGGTTTAGGATTAACAGATACACACTACTGTATATAAAACAGATAAACAACAAGGAATTGGTGTACAGCTCAGGGAACTATATTCAATATCTTGTAATAAACTATAATAGAAATAATCTTGAAAAAGAATTTATATATAACTGAATCACTTTGCTCTACACCTGAAACTAACACAACATTATAAAACAGCTATTCTCCAATTTCAATTTAAAAGAAAAACTAGCTGAACACAAGCTCAGAAACACAGAC
This sequence comes from Camelus dromedarius, assembly GCF_036321535.1. Lineage (NCBI taxonomy): Eukaryota > Metazoa > Chordata > Mammalia > Artiodactyla > Camelidae > Camelus > Camelus dromedarius. The sequence goes on from NC_087443.1 coordinate 16,896,489, forward strand.
TTCAGTGACAACACACTACAGTGAATACAGTCTTGCAATAATATTTTGGGGAAGTCATTAATCAAGCAGATTACTAAAAGCATGAAGCCCTGGGGGAGAAGGAGAATTTGATTTCCATAGTTATATATGCAAATATCCAATCTTCGAGCAAAAATCACAAGGCATACAAAAAAAAAATCCCATTCAAAGAGACAAAATTAATTGACAGAAACCATCCCTTAGGAAGCCCAGACATTGGACTTATTAGCCAAAAACTTAAAAAAAAAATCTTAAATATGCTCAAAGAACCAAAGGAAATCAGGAAAACTATGTATGAAAGAATGGTAAGAGATTGAAAATATTAAACGGAACCAAATTCTGGAGCTGAAAAGCACCATAGCTGAAATGAAAAATTCATTAGGGAGGTTCAACAGCAGATCTGAGAAGACAGAAGATGGGATCGACGAACTTGAATATAAGACAGCTGAAATGATCAAGTCTGAGGAGGAGAACGAAAAAAGATTGAAGAGAAGTGAGCAGAGCCTATGTGACCCCTGGTGCATAATCAAGTGGACCAACATATACGTCACGGGAGTCCCAGAAGAAGACTTGGAAACAATGGCCCAGGCTAGCCAGGAATCCAGAGAGCTCCAAGGACAAGGCCTGTGTGCAGCAGGAATCCTGGGCCTCAGCCCTTAAGGGACACTCAGGAACTGTCACACCTGCTGAGAGGGGTGTGAGGGTGTGTGTGCGAGTGTGTGCTGTGTGTGATTGTGTTTGTGTGGGCATGTACATATGGTGTGTGAGTCTGGGGCTGGGGCAGGGTGGTTCCAGCTCTCAGCCCCAGCTGATGCTGGACACTGGCCCGGCTGGAGTGGTCACAGTCCCCTCTCTGAACCTCAGTCTTCTTCCAACCTCCTTTCATCACACCTTATGTCAACCAAGACTCTTAGTAAGAGAAGCAACACTTCTGAGGGCACTGCTGGGGGAGGGCCCCCTGGCTGTGCTTCTGCCCGGGACTCCTGAGTGTGGGCCCAGGCTCAGGCGCACCCTCGCGGTGTGACCGCCCAGGTCCCGGCCTTGGCTTGCTCTCTAGGCAGAGGAAGCTGCCCCTCAACTGGGTGAGAGTGAATCTGCACCAGTCTGCCTGCGCACAGTGAGGACACGGCCCCGTGTCCTGGCAGGACTGGAGGGCCTTCCGCACATGTATGGCCTTCCTGCCCAATGGCTCTTGGGGATGCAGGCAGGCCGCTTTGTTGGCCCTTTGACTCAGTGCATGACTCACTTTGGATGTGGCCCCCGTTTCTCATCTGTGAGGTGTGATAACACCACCCACTCCACACACAGGGGTGGGAGAGGTGACCAGAACGAATCCAGGTCCAACTTTTAGAGCCAGGGCCTGGTTCCTGGCATGCAGGCGGCATGTGCCTGTCATTACACAGCAGTGACAATTCATGCCAAACCAAGAACTTTGGAGTGTGAAAGGCAGAGCTAGCAACAATTAGCAGGCATGAGAACCTGCAACAGGCATGGCTTTGTCACCTGGGCCCCACTGCTGTTCCTAACACTGTGGCACATGGCCTCCAACGCCCTCCTCCATCCCCTGCACCGGCCCAGGGCAGGTTGGTTGTCACTCTCTCAGCTCCAGCCTGATGAAGAAACCAGGAGCCCAATGCCCAGGAAAGGTTGGAGAGGGGTCACCATCTTGGGCCACCTCTGTGAAGGCAGCTTCTCAGGCCTCAAGAGGAGAATTGCACAGATCCTGGGCATCCAGCAGCCCTGAGTCAGACTTGCCATGAGCCTCCTTTGGTGCCCCCACAGGGGGACAGGAAGGGACAGGACACAGCAGTGGGGATGGCTGGCACTGCCAGGCTTGAGAAACCCTGCCCTGGATCGTCAGATGTCACAGGTCTGCACCAACTGCTACAGCAGCCAGGAGCCACAGGTGGCTGATGGACATTTCAAATGTGGCTGGTCCAAACTGACAGGTGCTCTAAGCGTCAAATAAACATTGTATTTGGAAGTCTTTGTAAGAGAAAGAGGATGTCAAATGTCTTGTGGATAACTATTAAACTGATTACGTGTCAGAGTGATAATAGGTAGGGTATATTAGGTTAAATGAAATATGCTATTTAAATGACTTGCACCTGCTTTTTACTTTTTAAATGCAGCCACTAGGAAAGTGTACTTGGGGCAGCACGCTACTCGTGCACGATGGTGCTGCCCAGACTCTCCTGGACCCTGAGGCCAGAATGGGAGGCCCCCCCAGTCAGGGATTGCTGTCCCCCGCCCTGATAGCTGAGTGCAACCCCCGCAAGGAGGGCACTGCACGTCCTATGCCAAGGGCCATATGTGGTGCCTTCCATCCTCCCCACCTGCCTGCAAGTGTCATTATCCCAGTTATGCAAATGAAGGGGCAGAGGCTCTGATGGGCTCAGCTAGGAGGTAGGGAAGTAGGTGCAGCCCACAGACCCTCCCATCCCAGCACATCTGTCCCTGACCTGCTTCCCAACTGAGGTGTCTACCTCGCCCTCCCTTGAAGAATTCACCCATTATCAGCTGTAGATTCAAAGATTTTTAGTTAATTTGCAGAGCTGAGCAACTATCACCACAATCCAGTTTTAGCACATTTCTATCACCACATTCCTATCCCATCCCCGGGCAACCATTAATTCCTTTGTTCTAGCACCATTTGTTCAAACGACCATCCTTTCCCTCCACTGAATTGCCTTGACATTTTTGTTGAAAATCAATTAGCCATAAACGTAAGGGTTTATTTCTAGACTCTCAAGTCTGTTCCACTGATATATATGTCTTTCCATATGCCGGTACTATACTGTTTTTTTGTTTGTTTTTTACTGAAGCCTTATAGTAAGTTTTGAAGTCGGGAAATATAAGTCCTCCAACTTTGTTCTTTTTCAAAATTCTTTTGGCTGTTTTTACCCTCAGGGATAAGCTTGCCAATTTCTGCAAAAAAAAAAGCTTCTGGGATTTTGAAAAAGATCGCGCTAAATCTATAGACACTTTGGAGAGAATAGCTGTCTTACATTGCATCATCCAGTCCATGGACGCCGACTCTCCCCACTTTTCAGGTCTTTGCTGGTTTCCCTTGGCAGCGTTGTGGTTGTCAGTGTGCAGGTCTTGTACTTACAGTATCAAAAGTGCCAGAGAGGCTCAGGGTCAGGAGGCTTAGGGATCGGGGCGGGGTGGGGGGGTCGGACAGGGAGAGGGCACAAGCCCTCCCCACAGATACACGCTGCAAAGTCACGTCAGGATGAAATACCCTCTTCCTATGTCCCTGAAGAGCGGAGGGAATTTTTTTTTAAAAAAAAAAACCTAACTCTAGTAAATGGGAATTCACCCACACCGCAATCGTACGAGAGCTCAGCCAGATTGGTGTTACGAAACAGAGGCCAGATTATGTTTGTTCTGTTGTCAAGAGAACAGTGCCAAACAATGCTGAATCCCGCGCGCCCTCTCGTGGCGACTTTTGGCACCACCGTGGCACACAGGACCTGTCCCGGAGGCCCCGTGGTGGCGGGTTTGGGGCCCTGCTGGGGTGGCGGAGTCCCGGCAGCCCCCACAGGCTTCCATTCGTGCGCGAGAGGGAGGGGCGGTGGTCGTGACCTCTGGCTGCTGCCTGGGCAGGGGGATCAGGTCTCCCCACCCCAACCCCACGCTTCTCTATTCCTCCTGGTTGAATTCAGCCTCCATTCACCTTTCTTCCCACGTGCTCGGAGAACATTTCTAAATGCAGTTCTGCTACAAGACACCACAAGTTTAGTCAACAGCACATTGGCTAAAACAGTGTTTATTGTGCCCAAAACATTAGTGACCAAGGGAAGATGTCACATAACCATGAGATTGTCAATGATATTTCAATAAATCTGGGAATAAATAAGTAAATAAACAACCATGAGGCAATCTGCTTAACCATTTGCACCCTTCAAAGACTAATATTTCCATGTCAAGTATCTTTTATTGTCTTCTTTTTTTGTTAATTTTTTTATTGAAGTATAGTCAGTTTACAATGTTGTGTCAGTTTCTGATGTACAGCACAATGCTTCAGTCATACATGAACATACATATATTCATTTTCATATTCTTTTTCACCATAAGCTACTACAAGATATTGAATATATTTCCCTGTGCAGTACACTATAAACTTGTTTATCTATTTTATATATACCAGTCAGTATCTGCAAATCTTGAACTCCCAGTTTATCCCTTCCCACTCGCCTCCCCTCTGGCAACCACAAGTCTGTATTCTATGTCTGTGAGTCTGTTTCTGTTTTATATATAAGTTCATTTGTCTTTTTTTTTTTTTTTTTTTTTTTTTAGATTCCACATATGAGTGATACCATATGGTATTTTTCTTTCTCTTTCTGGCTTACTTCACTTAGAATGACAATCTCCATGTCCATCCATGTTGCTGCAAATGGCATTATTTTATCATTTTTTAAGGCTAAGTAGTATTCCATTGTATAAATATACCACAACTTCTTTATCCAGTCATCTGTCGATGGATATTTAGGTTGTTTCCATGTCTTGGCTATTGTAAAATTTTCTTGTCTTCTAATTATAAAATTATTTCATGTTAAAATTTGGAAAACTATCAAAACTCATAAAGGAAAAAAGTCATAATCCTCTACCAAGTAAAAAGTACTGTAAAATGTACATGTTCATTTATGTGTGTATTTATATCCTCTTGAAACTAAATTATACGTAAATATATTCACTATAATGGGGAATGTGTGTATTCATATATACATACTATTGAAACTTACTTTTTAAACTTGACATTACACCATAATGTAATCATTTAATATCAATAAATGGATATCTGCAACATCATATTTTCTTTCTTATATCCTATCCCATTGCACAGCAGTGCTTTAATAATCGGTTCTCTAATTTTGGTTGTTTCTTTGATTTCCAACTTTTAAGTACAAATGTGCAGTTCTCCAATGAATACTGGATTAGTTAGAATGTTTTTGGCTTCAAGTAACAGGAAATCCAAATAAAAGTAGTTTAAACAATAAGGGTAGTGCAGACCTTCATGTTACATGAAACCCAGAGGTGGGAAGTTCCCAAGTGGGTTGACAGAGACTCACTTTCTCTTGCATATTTTAAGTGCAAGAGAAAGCCACTGGAGGATTTTAAAAAACATTTTCGAAAATGTTTGCAATTTTGCAAGCTCTTTCTTGTTGCTGTGCAGATATCATATGTAGTGTGGGGCAAGAGAAGGAGCAACAGTGAGGTTATTGGCATAACTCAGGGGCAAGGATGGGGACTTAAAGTCAGGTACTAGCAGTAGAGAGAGAAGACATGGGTGTGGATGCATTTGGCAGGTAAATTCAGCAGCATTGATGGTGGGGCAAAGACTCCCAGGTTTTCATCTTGAACAAATGGGTGGAGGGGGTGCATTTCTTGGAATAGAAAAGCTGAAAGAACAGATTGAGGGGAAATTAAACGTTCTATTTTGGATGTATTAAGTTTGAGATGCTTACTGAAAACCCACATGGATATGTAAAGTAAGCAATTGGATATGCATGTTCAGAGTCAGTGGAGAGGACAGGGCTGGAGACACAACATTGGTTCTCATCAGCACATAGATGGTATCTAATAGTAACCAGATGAGATCATGTGGAAGAACTAGACAAAGCGTAGAGGGCATAAGATGAATATTTGGGGCATTCAGACACTTAGAGTTCAAGCAGAGAAAAAGGCCAACCAAGGAGATGGAGTAGGGAAGTGGTACAGAAGGATAAAAATGGGAGAGTCATTGGAGCTAGACAGAGAATGCTTCAGAATGAAGATCTGATCAATTGGGTCAAACACAATTGAGGAGATAAAAAAGGACAGAACCATGATCATCAGACTTGACAATACACAATCATTGGTGGCCTTGAGGAAAGAAGTCCTGGTAGAAAAGTGGGAAGAGGAGACAAGTGGGGTGGCTTGAGAATAGGTAGGGTGTGAAATGTCACTATAGACTTGTTTCCGTTACAATAGCGCTGGACTTTCACTTCCTTAAATGTCAATGGAAAATGTTGGTCTTCCTTTTTGTGGGTCTTGCAGCAATGTTTTTCTGAGTGTTCTTGGTCAATTGTGTTTCATCTTCCTTCCCTTTCCTCCTGCAATATCTTTGTGTAGATCTTTTTCTGTTTCATTTTTGATAACTCAACTCCTTTGAGGTGGTTTCTGAACCAGCATTTTGCAGAAGGTTCACATGGAGGAGGGCCGAGGGCTAGTCAGGGTTGTAAAGTGTGATTATTTTTTTCTGTAAATGAAATACCTGGCACCTGAGAGAATATATGAAACATGAAATGTATATCTAAGATACTGAAGAAAATGGAACCAAGACCAGTGTATCTGGCACTCAGGTTACAAAGTCAGGCGTTATCACCATCTTTGGAGCCCTCGTGGTGCCCCCACCCCAAAGCAACCATGACCCTAAATGTGTGCTTACTAATCACCTGTTATTCATAAATGTTCAATATCTTTTTTAATACCTACACATTATATTAAGTAATTTCATATCTACTGGACTTTCAGAGAAGTGGTTTTATGCTCTCTACCTTCTATGACTTAATTTTCTTTTTTGTTTTCTGTGGTTCTCTTTTCTTTTCTTTTTTTAAATTTTTTATTTAGGGGGGAGGTAATTAGGCTAACTTATTTATTTGCTTTTAGGGGAGGTACTGGGGATTGAACCCAGGATCTTATGTACGCTAAGCATGCGCTCTAACACTTGAGCTATACCCTCTCCCCTTTTGATTTACTTTTCTTAGCCAACATCCTATTTGAGAGATTGCTCCAAGTTGGAGGAATTGGTGACATCTGTTCATTTTCCTCCCTGCTGAATGGCATTCCACTTTAGTAACTGTACACAATTTACTTTCTCTATTCTTCTGTTGAAGGACACCCCAGGCTCTATGATGTTATCCATCTAGACCATCTAGACAAAGCCGTCTAGTCCCCTCTGAGTCCAATTATGTTGCTCCAAATGGCATTATTTTATTCTCTTTTATCACTGAGTAGTATTCCATTTTATAAACATACCACAACTTTTTATCCAGTCATCTGTCAATGGACATTTAGGTTGCTTCCATGTCTTGGCTATTGTATATAGTGCTGCTATGAACACTGGGGTGCAGGTGTGTTTTTACCTAAGCCTTATTCTTTTTATTATTACCTTTCATGAGACCTAATCTTTTTTTTTTTAATTGAAGTATAGTCAGTTACAATGTGTCAGTCTCTGGTGTACAGCATAATGATGAGACTTAATCTTTTATGACAGTCCCAAGTTCTGCTCCAATTTCTTTTTTCCTTTTATATAAGACTTGCCACTTATTTAATAATTTTTTAATAACTGTGCGTCTCAATCTGCCTTTGGCCTGACAGATTAACATTTAATTTTATTTACTCAAATGATTGGGTTTACATTGTAAATTAGCTTGTTAATGACTTGGCTTCTTTGTTACATATGTTTCCTGGCAACAGGGGTGTCTGTCTACTTGCTCACCAAGCAGATGGCATGAAATACTGAAGTCCCCACCACTCCACCCGTGCAGCCCAGCTGCTGCCTGACACCGTCTTGGTTTCCCTTGAGTACTGGAGAGGCTGGCTGTGTGACACGTAGCCACTTGTGTGATCTGCACCTGTGAGAACTGAAATCTCAGCCTCTATCAGGCACAGAGCTAAGTGCTTAACTCGCGGTGTGCCATCAATTTACCTCTAATCCATCCTAGAAAGGCAGGAAGTGCCCACCAAAGGAAATCATTACAAAGATGCAAACATCTCACCAGGGTTTTCTTTAACTATAAATGCCTTCACTTTCACTGGGCTCAATTCCTGGAAACAATCACTGGGATCATGCATTGGTCTTTGAATTTCCAAACACAGCAAAACAAATCCTGGAACTGACCCCAGAGGAGGTAAATTGGAGTTTCCTTTGGCTGTTGTTGGTGTTTGGCTTTGCTTCTTGTGAAACACATTCATCCTCTGGTGTCTGCAGGGGATTGATCCCAGGACCCCCACAGATACCCAAATCTGCAGAGGCTCAAGTCCCCTCTATAGAATGGCGTTGTAGTCAGCGCTCCTGATTGCTAGTTCGACATCCACTGATTCAAGCAATTGATTGGAATTGGCTGAATACACCGAGGCGGGACCCTTGGATACGGAAGGCCAACTGTACATACACTTGATTTTTTCACCTCTAGGATGGGCACAAAGTTATACAATTACCAATCTTTCTGATGTAAAACCTAAGAGGCAGTTAATGGCCCACAATATGAAATATCAGTAAATACTTTTCCGGTTCCAGTTTATTTGACTTCTTTGGTCAAGGTAGGGGTGTGTGTGTGTGTGTGTGTAAAGCGAATGACACACACATATAATATTTTTGTACTGCTAGGAAGGGTATTAAACACAGTAAAAATAGAAAAGCTGACTTTTGGAGCTGGGGTAGTCCCAAGTCTTTCCGCCTCTCATGCTGCCCCTAGGATGCCAGAGGTGGAAACCAACACTTTGCTACAGTGGGAACCACCATTGTCTGGGCATTTCCTACCTCCTTCTCTAAAGTCAGCCCCAAGCATGTCCACAGGAAGAGGACACCCGGATTAAGGAGGGGCCTCACAAAACTTAGACAAAATATAGAAATAGTTGTTTTATTTGGTGGGTGTTCTTAATAGATGATCATATTGCCTGTAAGTAACATCGATGTTACTCCCTTTCTTTTTTAAAAAAATACTTCATTTGTTATTGCATTATTTGACTGGGGAGAGGTAAGTGGGTTTATTTATTTTGGGGAGGGTACTGGGGATTGAACCCAGCACCTCATGCATGCTAAGCATGCACTCTACCATTTGAGCTATAACCTCCCCTCCCCTCTTTTTATTCTTTGCTCTCATTCCTATCTCTCTGTCAGATCATCCATCCTCTCCCCCTCTCATGCTTACTCCCTCTTTCCTATCCTAGAGTTTTTCCAGGCTCTGGAACTATGCTTAACTATGGAGCTATGGTGTGGACATCTGATCTTGTGCTTGGTTTTAAAAGAGACCATTTCTAAAGTTTTAAACTAAGTAGATGTTAAGGGGAGGGTATAGCTCAAAGTTGTAGAGTGCATGATCAGCACGCACGAGGTTAATAACTTCCCTCCCCACCCAAAAAAAAAACCTAAAAAATAAGAGTAAGTAAACATTATAGATTCTGGTTTGTAACCTTTAACAAGAAAAGGAAGTTCCCTTACAGATCTAGCTTGCTAAGAGGTTTTTGTCTGTTCATTTTTCTTTCATACTTCTCTTAGACAGATCAAGTTTTGGAGTTTTTTTCTCCTGGTGCTTTAAGGCAATGTACTGTTTTTTTATGGTGGTTTTCCTGAAGATCCAACTTATATTTACTTCTTAAACTTAACAGTATCCATTTCTTTCCCGCCACAAGAGCTCTAGCAAACTCGCTCGCCCCCGCCTGCTCCTCCCACCCCCGCTCACTCTGTGCCTCAGTGGGAAGGTGTTATATATATTTGTGACAGATGGACTCACAGTGCCTTCTATTATCCTGGGTACTATTTTGTAAATATAGTCTGTTTCCATGAGAACTGAGACGGAGAATCTCAGGATTTGGGTTTTCATTTAATAACCCAAGAAGCTGAACATTTTTTCATGGAGGCTAAATGTACATTTCTGGTTTGTGAATTGTCCGACCTTCCCCATTTTCTCTTTTCCTTCTTAGACTTTGTTATGTAATTCTTGTTGATCGTAGGAAATCAGTATGAACTAAAATGTCAAGCAGTAGAAAAAAGTGGCAATTGCCTAAAGTCCCCCAATGCTTAGTTTAGTCATGGTACACATAGTACAGACTTGGTGGCCTTTAAGACTTTCTCTCAGATGTGCGCCACACGGGCCAATGTGGAGATTTCCCCCTGGACGTCCACATGGCAACTCCAACAAGGAGGCTTTAGCAGTAAGAATTAAATGCACCCCCCAAACAAACCCCAAGGATCTGTAATGTGTACATAGATAGGACTTAATTTATCCTCAGTCCTTCTCTGCACTGTCATCCTAGGGCTACATGGCCCAGAGTTGCTGCTACAGCTCCAGCCATCACATACATATTCTGGGCAGCAAAGAGAAGGAAGAGGAGAAGGGAGCATACCCTCCCTATTAAGGAGACTGCTCAGAAACCACAGTCTTTTCTGTACAGATCATGGGCTGAAATGTAGTCACGGGGACTATACAGGAAATCCAGCTGCTGGGGATGCTGGGAAAGATAGCCTTTGGGGTGGGAACATGGCGGTCCCACGCCTAATCAATGTGCTTTAAGTCAGGAAGAAATGCTGCAGAGATAGCATCTCAGTTCTTCAGGGGATAAAGATGAGTCCAAAAACGATGTCACTTGCTGGAAGTCTATTGGATTGTAAATGGTGATGTTTCTATATGGGGTATATACTAATCTTTTGAAGACATATACTAATATTTTTGTCTCTAGATTTCTGCTTCTTCAACTGTAAATTGTGATGGCTATTTCTACTTAAGTCTTATTCTTGAGATCTTGAGCATACCACTCAAATTTCTTTTGAGTATTAATGTCAGGAAATGCTCTGAATGTTGTGAAGAAGACATTGAGATTAGAGGGACAGCTTTCACTGAAATCTCGGTTTTGTTCTCAAATTAAGCTCAGGGATGACACACTCCCTGCCAAGCCAGCGCAGACATTGCTATACTCCGTCTGCCTCTGCTGGATGTGGCTTCAGCATTTTTCCACTTCTATATCATTTAAAAGGTGAAGGACAATGAAATTGTTCTGTATGATATTACAGTGGTGGCTACATGTCATTATGCATTTGTCAAAACCTGTAGAAAGTACAACATCAAGAGTGAACCCTAATGTGAACTAAGAAATTTGATTGATAATAATGTGTCCATGTTGGTTCATCAATTGTACCAAATATGCCACACTGATGAGGGATGTTGAGGGTAGGAGAGTATATATGTGGGGCTGGGGAGGGCTATGTGCAAACTCTCTGTATTTTTTGCTCAATTCTGCTGTGAACCTGAAACTGCTCTAAAAAATAAAGTCTATTAATAATAAATAAATAAAAATTTTAAAAATAAGAATAATTTAAAAATTAAAATTGGGGTAATATAAAAATGTGCTTATGGTCTTTTCAGATTATTTTAAATTATTAGTGGTTTTAACAGACACCAGAAAGAAGAAGAAAAAGAAAATTTAATTCCCCCAAATGATTTCATCCTGGGTGATTATTTTTCTTCTAACTTCTCTTTACTCTGCATAATAAAAGATCAAGACCAGAAAGGAACTCATCTGACATACCTATTCCTTTTTGTCCTCATTTCTTTTATTCTTCTTTTTCCCCCTTGCCCCCTCATCCCCTTCCCTCCTTTCTTTCTTTTGATGAGACTGAGAAAGGTTGTTGGGGCATGTTGGTGGGAAAAGTCAAGGCCGAGATGTTTTGAGACTTAGAAATCCGGTCTAGGATGGTTCTTTCAGTTCAAGGGCTTAGAACTACATACGTCATGATATCCTAGTTTAGGGTTGGAGTACACACCAGCCAGGGTTCAGAGTCTGGTGTCTAAACTATGTCCTGCTTTCCATTGAAGAGTTCTTGGGTCTTTCCGGAAGTTGATGGAATGAACAATAAAGCTGTTTACAAGAGTTCCCCTATGGTTTGAAGGACAGTCTCTCATACCTGGGGCTAAACCTGTCCATCTTCAGGCGATCTGAGTGTCACCAGGGGTGGCCATTTCAGTTTCTCTGCAGTCTCTCTGCTTCCTTTGCTGGATGGTTGTTTATTGGGTCATTTTGGGAACAGCAACTTTCCTCCTCCTCCTCCTCCTTCTTTTTCTTTTTTCCTGGATGTTTTTAGTAATATTGAAAATCCCAGACAGCTGTGCAGGAATGTAAGTACTGCCTTTTCCTCCAAAACACCCTATGGTCCTCTTGAGAGACCACTGGTAGAACTAAGGCCACTCTGTTTTGAACCATCACCTGCCCAATTTTATGCAGGGCTAGGGTGAGGAGAATGTGGCAAACCAATGCAAAATCATCATCATCATCATCATCACCATCATCATCATCATCATCATCATCATCATCATCATCATCATCATCCATGATGAGCAAAACATCCTAAAAATAGGAGCAGCATTCCTGACTTTTCCTTTAGCAAATTCCAATATGGCTCAGCGAGGCACTGTTACTGGTCCTCCTTTATTTAAAATGTTGATATTTGGTGGGGAGGAAATAGTTTAGTGGTAGAGTATATACTTAGCATGCACAAGGTCCTGGGTTCAATCCCCAGTGTTTCCATTAAAATTTAAATATATTAAATGTTGCCATTTTATTCATCATAGATTTGGGGGGCATTTTTACTTTTAAATGAATTAAGTCATCTAATCTCTTTTCTCCTAGAAGAGAAACTGGTGGGCTAGGACGGGCAGGGAGCAATGTCAGGGACAATCCTGGAAGCAGGCAACGCGTTCCCATCCAGTTTGTGGGTAGGAACAAGAAGGTTTTGTGCCCCAAATCCAATCCCAGTCACTGGGAACCACTTGATGGTCTGTGTTTTCACCAAAATGTCCCTATGGGGTAGTCCAATAGGGCTGTAACATTCTGGCACCACTTGTCAAGAAAAATTAGGTCTCAGGCAATGGCATTCATAGCATATAGCTCAATAGCTAGGTCTAAAGCCAAAGAAAAATGTCTTATAAGATTTGTGAAAGTGAGACAGCCTCCAAATAGGCCCCACCTACTCCCTGACCCACCGCCTTCCAAGTTCCTGCTCATGCAAGGCCAGGCACAATGATGCTACCTCCCGCCAAAGTCCCCAGGATCATTAAGGTACAACATGATAGGGAGAATTTGATATCAGATGCTTGGTTTGCTGTGATGTTTGCATCTAAAAGGTCACCTAATGTTTGAGTCCACTTCCTCTGGAAACCAGCTGATTCATGACAAGGAATTGAGATCAAGGGATCCAGGGAGAGTCCCAAAGTAAGATGGGTACAAACTCAACATTCAGCATGAGTATATGCGTAGCCACGTCAAGGCAAATTACAGCAGGTGTCAGCCTCAGGCTGCTCTGTCTTGGGCTAGCCCAGGCCCACAGTGAAGACTTAGACCCTCTCTGGGAACCCCTACCCACCCATAGCAGTGCTGTACGTGGACCCTTGAAGCTATGATGGGGTCATTAAGTCATTTGTGCAGGATCCTGGATGGACCCAGAAGGCCACAGGGTCCTGACCCACCTCCCACACCCTCATCCCCCCAGCCCAGGCCTCAAGATTCCCTGTAAGTCCCTTCCTTGTCCCTCTGGCTTCTGGGAACAGAAATGAAAAGGGATCCAGAGAGAGTCAATGTCGGGCCTTCCAGAGCAGGCTGGGTCTCCTTAGATAAGTGGTTCTTAACCTCTCATGGGTCACGGACCCTTTGAGAACTGAACAGTGCTGTGTCATGTCCTCAGAAAATGCACATTGTCTCCTACACACAATTCTGAATACCTCACCTCCACACACAGGACAATGTGATGTCAGGCATCCTTGGGTACCATGGGCCACAAGCTAAGGCTGTTTCTCCAGTAAGACTGTTAGGGACCCCTGAGACTTCAACAGAGGCAGAGCATGAGGAAGGGGCTGCCAGTGTTCTCCAGGCCTCCTGGCTCAGACAGCATAGCCATCAGATGGGCAGCTGGTAACAGGAGGTTAGTTAACCAGAGAGCTGCTGGTCAGGTGGTTCACTGGGAAGACAGTTGGGGGCTTGCAGAAGAAATCAGTTCACTGCCAAGAGTCAGCCAAATAGCCCAGGTCCCAGGCAATGAGGACAACTGCTCACCCAGGGGTCAGCCAGCTTGGTCTTGGAAATTCTGGGCCTTTCAGACACCAGCTAAACCGGACTGTCAGGAGCCTTGTGGTTAATTGGGGTTAGCCTGATGGTGCACAGGGCAGGCTCGTTCTGAGGTAAGGATGTCCCTACCACTGTGTCAACACAAAAGTGCCCAGGAAGAAGGACAGAAACATCTTCCCTGGCCAGGGGGCCCCCCAAGAGCATCAGGAGGATGTGAAGGCAGGAGTGCTGCCTCCAGGAGGTGGCTGGAGGGGCACCGGGGACGGCAGGTGGCCTTGGGCCCAGGGAGTCAGGGGTGGCCTCAGGGTGCAAGGCATTGGGTTCCCCCACTGGCCCTGAGGTCACTCTCTTCACCTCTCTGCCCTGTCCACCTTCAGCCAGGTGCTTTGAAAAGAACATGATGAGGAGGGAGAGACAGATTAGGAGTTTGGGATTAACAGATTTGCATTACTATATATAAAATAGATAAACAACAAGGACCTACTGTGTAGCACAGGGAACTATATTCAATTTCTTGTAATGAGCTGTAATGGAAGAGAATCTGAAAATATTTATGAAAAAATATATGTATATGTATAACTGAATCGCTTTGCTGTACACCTGAAACTAACAATATAAATTAACTACACTTCAACAAAAAGTAAGAATTAAAAAATTAAAAGCAAAAACTTGGTTCTAAGTTTTGTCTGCATTAAAGTAACAAGTGCACAGAACTGGCCCAATCGCTGAGAGCTGCCAGGTGTTGGCTCTCCTGATAACATCCTTGCTGTGGAGATGGTGGTGTGATAACCTCACTAACCCTTGTGGATGCCGCCTGCCTCACAGCACCTGAGGGCCAAATGGGACGATGAGTAAAGTGCTTTGGTCAAGGGCCACCCAGCAGGAACGTGGTCACTAACTCCAGATTCTTCAAATCCCAGTTCCTTCTGATGGGAATGAATGGTGCCCATCCCTCAGTGAGCAGCTGCCTCTCCTCTTTAAAATAACATAAAACAAGAAATAGATGCAACACTGTAAACTGACTACACTTAAGTTAAAAAAAAAAAAGGTTTAAAAATAAAATAAAATAACATAAAAGCATTCTTACTTTTTTCATTAACTTTCATTTTGAAAAATTTGTTTTCACACAAAGCCACAAATAGGAAGAAACTTAAACATAAGATACATTTGGTAAAGATTTGTAAATAAATTGTAAACTTCACAATAAATTCCAGAAATCATTTTTAAAAATATATGCTTGAAAAGAATTACACTTACATTAAAGTTCTCAGTCCCCAAGTGGAGCTGAGGCCTGGGGCAGGCCCCTCTTCCAGCCCAAATCCTATTCTGTGAAGAGGAGAGGAAGCACTACCTTGAGACCCCACCGCCCAGGTCTTCCTGGAAATGATTTCCAGCTGCTTGGTCTCTGAAACATTTCAATTTAAGATATGCTTCTGTGAAAACTCACCAGGAGTTGTCACTTCTGTCTCCTCTTTCGCCAGAGTTGTCCTGCAGCCACTAGGGGGCGGGAGCGAGGCGGTCAGCGGCTCTTGGTCCCCAGGACACCTGCCGGCGTTCCAGACACGTCCAGTTTTCTGTCATTTTTCCTGCAGTTCTTGACTCCTTTCTTTGTGTGTTTCTACTTCCTCGGGTGGTTTTTGCTTGTTCTTTTCTATTTCTGCACTTTCTTGTGCCTTTCATTCCTCTCTTCCTTTCTGCATATCTCAGGCCCGGGCAGCTGCCCATCCCAGCACTGTTTCCGGCTGCCCCACCAGCTGCGACCCTGCAGGCTAGCATGTCCTTCGGGAGCCCCAGTGAGTGCAGCCTCGCACTTGACATTTTTTGAGGCCCCCTAGGTGATTCCCTAGGTGAAGCAGAGACCCATTCTCAGGCACATTCAGAAACCAGAGAACTGGTTTTGGACATCACAGATGAATTATGAAGGACTTTCCCCAATTCCAGGAGGTGGGCCAAAAGAGCCTTCTTGACTCAGATGTGATTTTCCTGGAAAAGTTTTATGAACGTATTTTCTGGGAGCTGGCTTTTGGATGCCAGCCTTGAAGGTTTTTCCAAAGGTAACTGTTGCTCTGGCCTTCTATTCACAGTGTAGCCATTTGCTAAGCACTTGTTGCGTTTCTGTGCAGATATTTTCAAACTTTGGCTCAGTTCATTGTTGGTTCACTCAAAGTCTTGAGGAGGGTGGAGCTCCAAGAATAAAATGGTAGTAAGCCCTGGCTTCCACAGGACATCAAGAAACTGGCCCAGCAATAAATGCTGGAGAGGGTGTAGAGAAAAGGGAACCCTCATACCCTGCTGGTGGGAATGTTGTTTGGTGCAGCCATTATGGAATGTAGTATGGAGATTCCTTAAAAAACTAAAAATAAACTTACCATATGATCCAGTCCTGGGCATATATCTGGAGGGAACGCTAATTCGAAAATATACATGCACCCCAATGTTCATAGCAGCACTATTTACAATAGATAAGACATGAAAACAACTTAAATGTCCATCGACAGATGACTGGATTAAGAAGCTGTGGTATATTTATACAATGGAATACTCCTCAGACATAAAAAATAATAAAATAATGCCATATGCAGCAACGTAGGTGGACCTGGAGATCATCATTCTAAGTGAAGTAAGCCATAAGAAGAAAGAAAAATACCGTATGATATCAGTCATATGTGGAATATAACAAAAAGATGCAAATGAACTTATTTACAAAACAGAAACAGACTCACAGACATAGAAAACAAACTTATGGTTACTGGGGGGAAATGGAGTGGGAAGGGATAAATTGGGAGTTTGAGATTTGCTGATACTAACTACTATATATAAAATAAACAATATGTTCCTACTGTATAGCACAGGAAACTATATTCAATATCTTATAGTAACCTATAATGAAAAAGAATTTGAAAGTGAATATATGTATGTATATGTATGACTGAAACAGTATGCTGTACACCAGAAATTGACACAGTATTGTAAACTGACTAGACTTTAATAGAAAAAAAGGAAGAAACTGGCCCAGGCCATGGCTCCTTGGACACTGTAACCTGTAAGTCACCCAGTCCTTCTTAACAGGTGTTATTTCATTAAACGCTCTGCCCTCATCACAACTTGAAGACTTGGGCCTCTTCTAAGCCAGAATCAGAAGTGCTGAGTTCTTGGGCCATGTGGGTCTTCTGACATGTCCAGCCTTCTTTCGCATTTCTATTCCAAGACACTTCTCCACTGTCTGGTTTTCTCTGATGAGCAGTGAATGCCCTCACTTCACTCACTCCTGTCTTTGACTCTGCGGGGCCTCTGATGATCTCCTTCAGCTGGGGTTTATTCTGCCAGTTGTGGGTGTGCTGTGACGGGCTCCTTATCTGATACTTCTTCTGTCTCCCTCGCCCACTGAACCAGCAGTGGGGCAGCCCCTCGATCCTGGAGCTCCGCAGTTCCTCACTGAGCCCCCAGGAACCTGATGCTTCCCAGGGACCCAATGCTCTGGGAAGATTAGGGGAAACGAGGGCTTTCAGGAGAGCAGCCTCTGAGAAACACTGTGTGAGTGGAGACAGGCACCCCTCCTGGTCTATCTCTGGTCCCGCCTCCCTGAAGCTGTGCCCAGAGCACAGGACTGGGTGTTTCCATGGTGATGACACACAACCCTCAACTGTTGTCTCTGCATCACTTCCAGGTCCCCACACCCCCCTCCCTAATTCAGTGCTCAGATGTTCAGATGCAATGGCACTGAACACAAAGAAACAGAACTTCAAGTGGGAGGACCAGGGTCCTGGGGAAGGGGTGGTTGGGGTACTTTGGGCAGGAGGAAGAGGGCCTCTGAGATCAGGGACTATGAGCCTATGGACCAAGAACCTATGAGCCAAGGACCAAGAGATTTGGAGTTTAAGGAGCTTAGACTCAGGAACTCAGGTAGGAGGCCCATGAGAGGGAGCCAAGGGGTTCATGGAGCCCTAATAGGCAGGGACCTAGGACGGGCTAGTGGGGAGTCACAGTGGGAAGAGAACAGCTTGTCCTTCTTCATTGTAGAGCAGTCCTATAACGAGCCTCCCAGCCCTACTGGACACGTGTGAGCAAACACCTTAGCGCTCCCACAAGAAATCTGCCCAGAGGGCTCAGATACAGAGTGGTGTGAGAAAAGAGGCTCTTTATAAATGTCTCAAATCATAGTCGTATATCATGTAGCCTGAAGAATCAAATATTTCTCTAAGACTGTATCCCAAAAAACAGCAACTCCCTTTTCCTGTTCCCACTGCCCACTCCCAGGGGAAGTCATTTCCAAGCTGGGCCTTTCCATCCCTGAGCTCTGCCAGCGCACATCTCATCTCTGAAGTCCTGCCATCTTCCCCCCAGCTCTGCATCCACACACATGTCTTCTGTTTGCAGAGGGGACTTCACTTAAAATGACAATCTCCAGGTCCATCCATATTGCTGCAAATGGGCATTATTTTATTCTTTTTTATGGCTGAGTAGTATTCCATTGTATATACCACAGCTTCTTTATCCAGTCATCTGTCAATGGACATTTAGGTTATTTCCATGTCTTGGCTATTGTAAATAGTGCAGCTATGAACATTGGGGTGCATGTATTTTTTCAAATTAGAGTTTCCTCCAGATATATACCCAGGAGTGGGATTGCTGGATCATATGGTAAGTCTATTTTTAGTTTTTTGAGGAATCTCCAAACTGTTTTCGATAATGGCTTCACCAAACTACATTCCCACCAACAGTGTAGGAGGGTTCCCATTTCTCCAGCATTTGTGGACTTGAATAATGGCCATTCTGACTGGTGTGAGGTAATACCTCATTGTAGTTTTGATTTGCATTTCTCTGATAATTAGCAATATTGAGCATTTTTTCTTTTTTTTAAACTTTTTTTATTGAGTTATAGTCATTTTACAAAGTTGTGTCAAATTCCAGTGTAGAGCACAATTTTTCAGTTATACATGAACATATATATATTCATTGTCACATTTTTTTTTTCTGTGAGCTACCACAAGATGATGTATGTATTTCCCTGTGTTGTACAGTATAATCTTGCTTATTTATTCTACATTTTGAAATCCCAGTCTGTCCCTTCCCACCTCCCGCCCCCTTGGCAACCACAAGTTTGTATTCTATGTCTATGAGTCTGTTTCTGTTTTGTATTTTTTTTTTTCAGATTCCACATATGAGTGATCTCATATGGTATTTTTCTTTCTCTTTTTGGCTTACTTAGAATGACATTCTCCAGGGACATCCATGTTGCTGCAAATGGCATTATGTTGTTGGTTTTTATGGCTGAATAGTATTCCATTGTATAAATATACCACTTCTTCTTTATCCAGTCATCTGTCGATGGACATTTAGGCTGTTCCCATGTCTTGGCTATTGTAAATAGTGCTGCTGTGAACATTGGGGAGTAGGGGTCTTTTCGAAGTAGGGTTCCTTCTGGATATATGCCCAGGAGCGGGATTCCTGGGTCATATAGTAAGTCTATTCCTAGTCTTTTGAGGAATCTCCATACTATTTTCCATAGTGGCTGCACCAAACTGCATTCCCACCAGCAGTGTAGGAGGGTTCCCTTTTCTCCACAGCCTCAGTATTTGTCATTTGTGGATTTTTGAATGATGGCCATTCTGACTGGTGTTATGTGATACCTCATCATAGTTTTGACTTGCATTTCAGTACTGAGCATTTTTTCACGTGCCTATTGCCTGCCTCAATTTTTGCTTCCAGTTCTTCAAGGGAGAATTTCTGCTCCCCAAGGTGAGCAAATGGCCATGGGTGAGCTTCACTCCATATTTTTAGGCCTGAGGGTGAAATCTGGGCAATGGGACAGAAGTGGGTCTCAGTCTCACTCAGAGACCTATTTGCCAGGCACTTTGCTAAGCATTCCCAATAACTGACGCATCTATCAGAAGTGCTCTAACGTCTGTCATTTGGGAATCATAAAGCAAAAATGCCCTCTACTAAAATTTACATTGTACTACCCTTTGAAGTAAAATTTTCATGAGTATCCTTGTCCATAATTTTCTGTGCCTGCCCATTAAGGGCATTAGAATAAATTTTTAGTAATAGAAGTATTAGATTAGTGTAATAATTTTAACACATATAGCCAAATAAGATTTCCAAACAGGCTGCTACCAGTTTACACTCTTACCAGCAGCAGATTAGCATTCCTGTTTCTTGAGCCTTTATCAAATGCATATTTCACAGTCTCTATCTCTGTATCTCTATGTAGCAGTGCCAGTTTCATAGATGAAAAAATTATTTGTCAGGTAGGGGGTATAGCTCAGTGATAGAGCACATACTTGGCATGCATGTGGTCCTGGGTTCAATCCCCAGTGTGTCTCTTAAGAAAAAATTGTGAAATATAAAAGTTCCTGTAAAAGTATATCAGTCAGTTATTGCCAGAATGCTGTGTAACAAACACCCACAAAGTCTTCATGGCATATAAGATTTTGTTTTACATTCATGCACCTCTGGGATGGCTGGATCTCAGCCAAAAGGCTTAGCTTGGCCTCAACCTCAGGGTGTGCTCAGGTCTGCTCCCTGGGTCTCTAATTCGCCCAGGAACAACAAGCAACCTAGGTAGGTTCTCTTGCTGGTGATGGCAGAAACACCTAAGAACAAGCCTTTGCTCATATCATAGCCACAAGAATTTCAAAAAGGAATTCACCTGCCAAGCCCAGTGTCAAAGGTCAGGATATCCATGTTATTCACCATGATGCCAAGGTGGCTGTATGCCACAGATGCAGGAAACTGAAGCATCCAGACCACAGCTTTGAATCTGAACACTACATGCTTATTAGCAGTATTTCTTCCTTTGGAGTATTTCTTATTTGGGATTACCTTGGACCAGGGGGCAGTTTGAGATATCATGATCAGAGAAGGTAAGTCATGAAGCAAGAATGAGCTTGTAATGCCAGGAGACCTGCAAGGGGCCAGTGTGAGCAGAGCAAGGGAGGTGGATGTGGTGGTGCAGGGGCCCAGGTCACAGCGACACACTCCAATTTAGAATAACAGGGAGAGTTGATTAGGGTCCGGAGCAGCAGGTGGTGGCAGGGGTGTCTGTTAGACTCTTGAAGTAGTTCGAGCAGGAGTAGTGGAGGCAGAGGGTAGTGATGGGGTTTCAGTGTAGATTAGGTAGGAATAAATGAGGGTCAAGGCCTGGGCCTCCAGGTGAGGTTACCTCCTTTACTGAAATGGGGAATACTGATGGATCATTATGCTTTTTGAGGCATGCTGATCAGTAATTCTATTTTGAACATCTCAGTTTGAGATGGTTACTAGACATTCAAGTGTGGATGTATATGAGGGAGTTGGCTACTTGAACCTTGTATCTAAAAACACAGACTGGAGACAGTGGTTTGGAGAATCAGCAAACAGAATTTAAAGCCAGGGCCTCCATAACTTCACTTATGTGGCTAAAGAGGAAAAGTCCAAAGGCTGAACCAACAGCATGGCTACCACCCCAGGAAGGGGTGAAATTCAGAGGGGCCCACTGAGAAAAGACCCAGGAATGTCACCTCAACCCAAGTGGGAAAAGGGCTTCAAGGAAGAGGGAAGGCGAGCTTAACTGGAAAGCTTGGAGACTGGGTGGGAGTGGGATGGCTGAAATTGGTATTACCGGTGCTGGGGTTGGTGAGGTCAGACTAACTATTGTGAGCAGGGCTCCCAGTTTACCTCTCCAAGAAGCTCCTCCTTCCCTCATGGTCATGGATGGCGTCACCGCTCCACACCTCATTTACGGAGGACAACACTCCCCTAGACCACACACCCCACCCTCTGGACCTAAGTCTCCAGTCCTATGGTCAGAACTGGTCCCCACTGCCCCATCCCTGACAAAGGGAAAGGCCCTCGGGGGCTCCGCCCTCTGTGCACTTTGCTCAGGGCGCCCAACTGCAGCTTTGCCTTCGGGAACACGGAGTCAAGGACCTGAGAGGTCAGGATACCTATGAGAAGCTGGAGGAACCAGGAAAGGTGATACAAGCTAGCGGTAAAGAAATGAGAGGCGGGGCCAAGATTTTCACCAACCAACAAAGAGGGCTGCGGGGAAGTTGAGGGGGCGGGGGGGATGTCTGAAGAACCTCTTTCCCCGCAGTCGTGGCCATTCAGCCCCTCACCTGCTCCCTGGATGCGGATGAGGTCCATGAGGTCCGTTCCTCTCAGGAAAGACTGCCTCGCTCTGCCGTCACCATGGGAACACCATGGGCGGGGCTTTGGGGGGAGCTGTCTGAGGGCTATTGTGATGCTCCAGGATTGGAGCCTCAGATTGGCCATTAGGGAAGGGGCGGGGCCGGCTGAGAGGGTGGGGCTGAGAGGCCAGGAGAGGCTAGGAGGTGCCGGGCCATGGCCAGGAAGGGAGCTGTGGGTCTGCGGCTCGGATAAAAACCTCATTGCTGGGGCCCAGCAAAGATGGAGACATACACCCCTTCTCACCACTCCATGGGGGGGCACCACAGGGGTTGCATAAAGGCAGCCTCCCGCTGGCCGCTCCTGATCCCCCATACTCCCCAAAGAAACTTGCTCTGTAAAACCCATGAAAGAGAGAAGCCGAATTATAAAGACAACCACAGATATTGTTAATATTTCTCTCAACCTTCCCCAAAAGGACCAACAGCTATTTGCCAGGGTCACTACTGTATTGGGGAAAGAGAAACAATCATACTTTTCAGAGATTACTGGACACTGCCTCTGAGGAATTCCTGAAGACGCACCATTCAGAGAGTAGGGGCTTATGGAGCAGGGTGATCGATGGAGTTTTAGCTCTGGTCCATCTCCCAGTGGGTCCCTGATGCTACCCTGTGATTATTTGCCCAGTTCCAGAATTGGAATAGACATATCCAGCAACTGGCAGAATCTTCACATTGGTTCCCTGATCTATGGAGTGAGGACTGTTATGGTAGGAGAGGCCAAGTGAAAGCCCCTAGAACTGCCTAGGGAAACAGTAAACCAAAAGCAATCCTGCGTTCCTGGAGGGATTGCATAGGTCAGTACTACCAACAAGGACCTGAAGGATACAGGAATGGTGATTCCCACCACCAACCCATTCAACTCACCCATTTAGCCTATGCAAAGACAGTAGACATGTGGATCTTGGAGAATGCCAGTGAACTTAGGTGTTCATTTTTCTTGAAGGGAGACATGGCCAGAGGTACGAGTCTCTGCTGATTCATGGGCCGTGGCCAATGCTTGGGTGATGCTCAGGGACTCAGAAGGAGCACAACTGGAAAATCAGTGACTGAAATTTAGGGAAGAGGTATGTGGATAGATTTCTCTAAATGTGCAAAAAGGCATTTGTGTCCTGTGTGAATGCTCACCAAAGGGTGACCCCAGCAGAGGAGAATTTTAATAATCAAGTGGACAGGATAAACCATTCTGTGGTTACCATTCATTCTCTTTCCCCAGCCACCCCTGTCATCACCCAACAGGCTCATGAGCAAAGTGACCGTGGTAGCAGGGATGGAGGTATGTCTGGGCTCAACAACATGGACCACTCATCAAGGTCAACCCAGCTACAGCCACTAATGAGTTCCCAACCTGCCAGCAGCAGAGACCAATACCGATTCCCCGGTATGGAGCCATTCCCCAAGTGGATTATGTTGGATAGCTTCCATCATGGAAGGAACAGGACTTTGTTCTCACTGGAATAGATATTCTGGAGATAGACTCTTCTGCAGATGGGATTCTGGCTGTTCCAATATGGCAGTTAAAAAAAATGGCCATGAATTCTTTGAAACTTCTCCCATTCTGAAGTGTAGTCTAGGTCCCCTGCCCTTAAATCTGGGCAGCTCTTTAACTGCTTTGACCAAGAGAATACAGAGGAAGTGGTGCTAGGCCAATTTGGGGCTCAGGATTTTAGAGACTAGATGCTTCTTCCACTTTATGTCTCTCAGAACACTCAGCCTTGGTGTTCTCAGCTGCCAGGTAAGAATTCCTACTACACCCTTCTGGAGAGGCCCTGTGGAGAGGCCCTGAAACTGCATAGAGAGAAAACCCACTAAGCCCACCTTCTGGTCATCTCTGCCAAAGCACCAGGCATGTGAATGAAGCCATCAGGGACCCTCCAGACCATCCTGGCCACCAGGTGAACACTGAGTAACCCCACTGCACACTCATGGAGCAAGAGAAGTGGTGCCTGAGCCCTGCCTGCAGACCTGGCCCATGAGATCATGGCTATTGTTTTAAGCTACAGAGTTTTGGGGTGGTCCATCATACCACCATGGATAACCAAAACAACTTATTCTGTGTTCATCACTGGCAGCAGAGTTAGAGCTGGGGCTGCATTTTCCATGGTGCTGGGCTGGCAGAGAGACCTGAGAACTCAGCTCATGGGCAGAGGGGCTGCAAGCGGGATGAAGCCATGGCTAGGAGAGAGACAGAGATAGGAGTGGAGTCTTCCTTCGTCCTCATTCATGGTTGGAGACACATTTGAGAAAGAATGTTTGTCCCCTCAAAGAGCTCCCCATAAAAATAGCTAACATTGACTACCACCTACCCTCCATCATAAGCTCCTTAAGCCTTCCTCCAAACCCTGTGATGTGGGTAGCATTGTAAGCAGATAGAGAAAGCGAGGCCCAGAAACATTAATTACCCGAGGACACAGATATTGATTGAACTAGAATTCAAACCCAACAGACAGCCTGGCTCCAGAGGGCCCTCCCTTGCCCTCCAGGCTTCACAGCTTCCAGGCTGGAGGCCTGGAAAGGGAAGGAATGGGTGGGATGGGAAGGATTCAGGTGGGTTAACATAGAATATACAGAAGGGATGCTCATAGACAGATGGACAGACTGGCTGTAGAAGATGGAAGAATCTAGCAAGGGAAGGGTCAGCCTGGAATAGGAGGAGACAGTGAAAGGGCAACTTTGAGTTCAGACTGAACAGGGTGTGGAGGTCCAGAAGGAAGGAAGGGCTAAGTGGCAGAGAGATGGGGAAGGGAGAAAGGCCCCAACTCAGGGGTACTAGGCATAGGGAGCTGTCATCCCACAGGCTTAGGTTGGCCCCATCCCCTCTGAGCACTCAGGCTCCACAGATGGTGACTCCTCCCCTTGCCTGCTGGCCTCTTGGCACAAAGAATCCAAAAGTAATAGGGAACTAGAGGGTGGGTATAGCTCAGTGTAGAGTGCATGCTTAGCATGCACAAGGTCCTGGGTTCAATCCCCAGCACCTCCAACAAAAACAAAGCAAAGTTAACAGGGGACAGTCATGGCTGCACATTTGCTGATGCAGTCATTCTCCTCTGGAGCCAGGACCTCTAGGCTTCCAGAGCTGTAGAAATAGAAAATCTAAATTCCCCAAGCGGGTTACTGAGAGCGAGGGCCCCCACCCCCACCCTTTGGAACTCTACCCGTTAGGAGGTGACACAGCCTCACACAGCAGAGGGTGGCACCCCCTCCTTGCAGGATTAGTCTCTTAGCTGGTGCCTCAACTGCTCCATCAAAAGTCCGTTCCAGCCCCCTGGTGGGTGGCAGTTGCTGGGTGTGGTACATGAGGGAACCAGAACGTGGTCACCTGCTCACTGCCACACCATCGTTTGCTGTAAAGTAGGTCCCTTAGTCCAACTCCTCAGTTACGCAGAATCCCATGTTGATGGTTGAAGCACCGTCTATGGCCCTGGATGGTGGAGCAAGACAAACACACACAGAGTATGTGTCCGCTCCTGTCAGGATGATCCCTGTCCTCCAGAGTGGAAGGGTCCAGGGTGATCAACTTGCCACCGAGTAGCTGGCTCATCTCCTCGAGAAATAATGCAGTATTGCAGGCTCCGTGTTGTTCTCTGCTGCTGGCAGGCTGGACAGTAGGCCGGGGCGGCATACAGGTCATCCTTGGGGAATGGGAGCCCTTGCTGTTGGGCCCGTGCACACCCCACCCCCACCACCATGGCCACCTTGTTCACTTGCCCATGGTGCCCATGCTGGCTGATGCCCATGGGTGAGGCATGCTGTCTACGTGGCGAGTAAACGCGCCCTTCTTGGGAATCTGATGCGCGCTCCCGCAGGCCCTCACTTTGCCTCACCTGGTCTGTCAGTTTTCTAGCACTATCAGAACAAATTACCACAAACTTTGTGACTTAAAAGAACAGAAATGCACTCTTCCACAATTCTGGAGGCCAGAAGTCTTAAACCAAGGTGTCAGTCAGCAGGGCCACATTCCCTCCAGAGGTTCTAGGGGAGAATTGGCTCCTTGCCTCTTCCAGCCTGTGGTACCTGCCGGTGTTCCTTGGCTGATGGTTCCATCATTCCTGTGTCTGCTTCTGTGATCACATGGCCTTCTCTTCTTCTGTGTGTACCTAATCACCCTCTGCTTCTGTTTCATAAGGACACTTATGACGGCATTTAGGGCCCATTCAGATAATTCAGAATGATCTCCTCATCTCAAGATCCTTAAGCTCATTCCATTTGTAAAGATCCTTTTTCCAACTTAGGTCACATTTGCAGGTTCCAGGATTAGCCCATGGACATATATTGGGGTTGGGGGGTGCAATTTTCAGACTCCCGCCCCTCCTAATCCTTCTCCTTGTAAGTCCCCGATTAACCGGCCAAGCCGTTAGTCATGGCCCATGAGCTCATGTATGATCGAACCTCAGTCCACTTCTTCCCACATGAAGTGAATGACCAGATGTGCTGCCTGAAGTTCTGCCCATTGGGAGGATTTCCCCTCACCACTGTTCTTCAGGGCCCCCTCATGTAGGGCTGAGGTACAGAGCATCCTTGGCCTATATCAACCTACCAACCCAAGCTTGGCCCCTTTCCTCCCTCCTCCGTCAGCTGTTTATAAGGGACCCTGCCTGCAGCCCCAGTCAAGAGCTGGGAGAGAGGCCCTGATGCAACAGTAGCGGATGACATGGGGCTAAGGCCACCTGCCCACTGGTGCTGACTGGCCCTGCCTGTGCCCAGTCTGGGATGAGCCACAGCCATCTTACTAGAGATGTTCTGGCTGCAGAGTAGTTTGATGTCTCTTAGTGGGTACTCTGTTTCCATCAGGGTCCATAGCACGCTGGGAGCTGTTTTGTTTTTCAGATGCTGTATATATAATTCTCAAGTACAGGTGTCATGGCCTTGATCCAGAACCTAAGTGTCTACCTTGTGGTTCTCCCATGGGGGCTTGCCGTAAATTCTAAACAGCGTCTTTTCCTACTACGGGTACCTCAGATACTGTAAGGTCTGCCAGACTCTATGGCACAAGAGCCAGGGCTGCCAGCACCACAGCCTGAACTTGCTACCAGCCCTTTCTGGCTCAGGGCCCCCGTCAACACCATCAGCCTTCCTTGTTCCTCGGTAAGTGGGTCACAGAGACATTCCCACTCATGGAATTTGCCAACCTCAGGCCCACAGGAGCCCCACCCAACATTGTGCTTCATTCTTATCAGCAGGATGTATGAGACACAATCATTTGTCCTTTACTTTGGAGGGACTGCCTAAGCATGCCGCAGACCACTGGACCCCGAAAATCTTCACTGAGCAGTTTAGCAGGTTGGAAGAGACAAGGTCAATATATATGTAAATAATAAGCAAAAAATAACTCAAAATGGATCATAAACCTAAATGTAAAATCTAAAATTATAAACTTGTATAGCATGGGTTAATTTCAGCTGATCTGGCTTAACTGCCACATTTACCTCTAGGTTTGGCCCTTGGCCGATGCTGTGGACTCTTAGCTAAAGGTAAATGATGTTCTATACCACGGGTCGTGAGTTGTTTCAAAGCAGGACTGTCAGCCTGTCAACGCTGTTCAGTAATCACTCAGTGTACTATTTGTACCTAGTCTTAAGGGGTCTGAGAGATGTTAAAGGTTAAGGCTGGTCACGTAGCTGGAATGTACCTATGTGACCAGCTCACTGCAGGACCCCACCATGAGCAGACTTTGGGTTTCCTACTGAGGGATTTCTCACACACACCGTGTAAGTGGTTTGAGACCTGAAGTCACAGTGTATCCTGTGCTACCCAGCAGTACAGAGACTCCCATGCCTGAGAGCCCCAGACCCCTCCAGTGTAGATTCCCCTGCCGCGGCTGTGCCTCCTGTAATAAAGCATGAGTACAAACTCAGTGAGTCTTGTAGGGCCTTTCAGCAATGGAATACGGAAGGTGACTAATGTGTAATTAGCACAAACTTCTAGAAGAAAACATAAGAGAAAATCTTAGTGACATTTGTTTTGGCAAAGATTGCTTAAAACACAAAGAGAATAATCCATAAAAGTAAAAAAATCAATAAATTGGACTTCATCAAAATTAAAACCTTTATTCTTCCAAACAAACTGCTACAAAGATGAAAAGGGAAGCTATAAACTTGGAGAAAATATTTGCAAAATATATATCCAACAGAGGACTTGAATCTGGAATACATAAAGAACTCTTATAACTCAGTGAGAAGACAAACAATCCAGTTCTAAAATCCAGTTAATAAAAGAGCTAAAGACATGAACACACATTTTGCCAAAGAAGATATACACTGACAAATAAGTTCACAAAAAAAATGTTCAACATCATTAGCCATTAGGGAAATGCAAATTAAAACCACAATCAGATATCACCATATATCTATCAAAATGACTGAAATAAAAAAATAGTGATACAATAGCCAAGACATGGAAACAACCTAATGTCCATCGACAGAGGACTGAATAAAGAAGATGTGGATATATATACAATGGAATACTATTCAGCTATATAAAAAAATATAATAATGCCATTTGCAGCAACATGGATGGATCTGGAGATCGTCATTCAAAGTGAAGTAAGCCAGGAAGAGAAAGAAAAATGCCATATGATATCACTTATATGTGGAATCTTAAAAAAAAAAAAAGACAGAAATGAACTTATTTACAAAATAATAGATTCACAGACATAGAAAACAATCATATTGTTACCAGAGAGAAAGGGAGTGGGAAGGGATAAATTGAGAGTTCAAGATTGCAGATTCTAACTACTATATATAAAATAGATAAACAATAAGTTTCTGCTGTATAGTACAGTGAACTATATTCAATATCTTTTAGTAACCTATAATGAAAAAGAATATGAAAAGGAATTTTTGTACATATATGTATGACTGAAACATTATGCTGTACACCAGAAATTGGCACAGCATTGTAAACGGACTGTACTTCAGTAAAAAAAAAATAGTGATAACACTGAATGATGGCTAGGATGCAGAGAAACTAGATGACACATACATTGCTGGTGGGAATGTAAAATGATACAGCCACTCTGGCAGATAATTTGGTGGTTTCTTCTAAAACTGAATGTACACATGTCACACAACCCAGCAGTCACTCACTTAGACACATAATTGATAAAGGACTGAAAGTTCACATCAAAACTCGATCACAGGTGTTCATTGCAGCATTATTTGTAATTGTCAAAAACTGGGGGGAAAATGTCCTTCAATGGGTGAGTACATTCTTACCAAGAAATAGCAGTAAAGTGGAACAAAGTATTAACATATTCAGCTTGGATGAATCTTGAGTGAATTTTGCTGAGGAAAGTCTATCTCAAAAGGCCACATACTATATGATTCCATTTATATAACATTTAAAAATAACAAAATTGTAGAGGTGGAAATCAGAAGAGTGGTTGCCGGGCTTAGGGGCAACGGAGAGGGAAAGAGGGGGATGGAGCTAAGAAAAGGGCAACCCAAGGGAGTCAAGGTGACAGAATTGTTCTGTATCTTGATTGTGATGCTAATTACACAAATCTACCCCTGTGATAAAATTGTTTAGAACTATTCACACACATACGCACAAATGAGTACATGTAAAACTGGTAAAATCTGCATAGGCACTGCAAGTTCCTGGTCTTACATTGTACTGTATTAGGGAAGATGTTACCACTAGGGGGAACTGGGCGAAGGGTATTTGAAATGTCCCTGTACATTTTTTACAGCTTCTATACAGATCTATAATTATTGCAAAATAGAATTTAAAATTTCATATATATTGTTCTTAAAAATGTTTCCCCATCCTCCTGTCCATCAATGTACTTCTTTTTTCTCTCTCTTTTTTTCAAAATATATTTTTATTGAAGTATAGTCAGTTTACAATGTTGTGGCAATTTCTGGTATACAGCACAACACTTCAGTCATATAGGAATTAGTCATTAGGGAAATGCTAATTAAAGCCACAAAATATACCTACACATCTGGCTATAATCCAAAAAACGGACCATACCAGTGTTGCCAAGGACATGGAGAAACCAGAATGCTTTATGCTACTGGTGGAATGTAAAATGGTACAACCACTTTGGATAACAGTTTAGCAGATTTTTATAAAGTTGAACATACACATATTCTATGCCTCAGCCATTTCACTCCTCAGTGTTTGCCCAAGTTTAATGAAGACACACACCCACACAAGATTTATATACTAATATTGATAGGAACTTCATTTGTAGTAGCCAAAACCTAGAAACCATGCAAATGTCCATCAGTGGGAGAATGGATAAACAAAGTACAGCATATCCATGCAGTGGAATACCACTCAGCAAAAAAGAGTGAATTATTGACCCATTAACATGGATAAATCTCAAAGTAAGCATGCTGATGGAAAGAAGCCAAACAAATATGACTCCATATTATATAAAATTCTAGAAAATGCAAACTAATCTACAGTGGGAGAGGGCAGACCATATGTTGGTTGGGGGCTCCCATTGGGAGGTGGGTGGAAAAGGGAGGGATAGATTATAAAAGGGCACAAGGAAATTTTTGAGGTGATGGGTATGCTCATTATCTTGATTGTGGTGATGATTTCATGGATACAGACATATGTCAACACTCTTCAAATTTTACAATTTACATATGGGCAGTTTATTGTCTGTCAGTTATATGTGAGTGAAGTTACAACAATAAAAGCCTTCAGTGATGTGAGGTCCCCTGAATCTTTGTAGGACTTATCTCCACCCTCTGGAATACAGAGCTTCCAACATATTTCCACACTTCTTGCTCACCTCGTCCAATCAGCTGGTGACACTGATGCTATCAATGCATTGGAAGAATGTGGTGAGCTCCAGACTGCCCAGATATTCTAAGCCCTTTGGCTCTATATTTTGACAAAAGGAGAATCAACAAAGCTCTGGGGCAACACTTTACATGTATCGTGCTGTCCACTCCTAGTGAGTGTCGACTGTTCCTGGTCTTCCTCCCTGATAGGGATGGGAAGGAATGAGTTTTGCCAGAATTGCTGTGAACCATGCGCCTGAGGACATGGTAATCTGCTTTAGCAAAGATACTACATCTGGCACAGTAGCTACAAATGGGCCACTACCTGGTTGGTAGAGATAGTCCACTATCATCCTCTAAGATCTAGCTGGTTTTTGTAGGGGTCAAACAGGTGAATTAAATGGGAATAAGAAGGGAGACACCAGACTGCATCTTAAAGGCCTTTTGGTCAGGTTTGGGGGTTGGGAGAGCAGAGTTCAGAAGTTTCCACTTGGACTTCCCCAACTATGATAACGCTTAACACAAGGAACCAATGTAGTTGTTCTCCAAACATCTGATATGTCTTCCAATCATGCATTCCGAACCTGGGAAAATGACCTCTGAGAGGGTCCTTGGACACAGTGGACCTACTGTGAGCTGGACTTGGGCCAGGGCTTTATTTATTACCTAGCTCTCAAATGCCCCCAATACTAGAAAAGGATTACAGTGATGCTTTGGGTCCCTGTGTATCACTGTTAACTCAGACTCTGCATCCTATTGTCATTGAAATATTTGGATTCCCCTTTACTAAGTGGATGGTAATTCAAGTAAGTGACCATCGTGTTTTGGGGAAGAACAGAGCAATCATCACTACCCACCCTGCTGTGGTGATACCAGGTCCCTCCTCCTGGGGGCTCAGCCTCTCCTTTGGGCACTGGGGTCCAGGAGGGAAACTTACTGAGTTGACTGCCTTCAGCCTCATACTTATTCATCTCTGATTTCTGTTGATGGTGTAGATTAAGCAGTAACTCTGTTGGCTGCTTGTCTTTGTTGGGAATAACTTGCTCCATCAGGACAGTATGGAGGTTCCTTAAAAAACTAAAACTAGACTTATCATGTGATCCAGCAATCCCACTCTTGGGCATATACCCAGAGAAAAATAAAATTCAAAAAGACATATGCACCCTAATGTTCATAGTAGCACTATTTAAAATAGCCAAGACATGGAAACAACCCAAATATCCATCAATGAAGGACTGGACAAAGAAGATGTGCTACCTATATACATTGGAATACTACTCAGCCATAAAAAAGACTACAATAATGCCATTTGCAGCAACATGAATGGGCCTGGAGATGGTTATTCTAAGTGAAGTAAGCCAGAAAGAGAAAGAAAAATACCATATGATGTCACTTATATGTGGAATCTAAAAAATAATAATAAAATTAAAAATAAGGACATAAATGAACTACTTAGTATTTATAACTTAGATGATTGATTTCTTGAATATGTATAAGCACATTTGACTGTCCTTTATGACTGGATTACTGTGCTCTGTTGATTCTTATTTTGTGGTTGACTTTATTCCTTTGATAACTATGTAAGTTTAAAAAGCTATAGTTCTAATCTGTTCTTAGAAACAATGATCTGTACACATATGTAAACTAAAAACAAGTGCAGTATATTGTATATATGTATTTACATGCCATATAATGTATATGTGCAGTCAAACTGTAATAATTCTACCTAATAAAACTGAAAAAGGAAAAAAAGTTTCTATTCTCTAGCACAGGGAATTATATTCAATATCTTGTAGTAAACTATAATAAAAAATAATATGAAAATGAATATACATATGTATATGTATGACTGAAACATTATACTGTACACCAGAAACTGACATAATGTTGTAAACTGACTAGACTTCAATTAAATAAACAAACGAACAAACAAACAAACAAACAAACGTGCTCCATCAAAGGTCTCCATCACTCTCCACAGCTGGGGTCTCCCTGGCTGCCACGCTGATCCTCATTACCTCATTACCGTTGAGCCCACCTTTCCTCTGAAGGTTGAGCTCCCACCTGGTTTCTGCTATTTCGAGCCCTCCTGCTGGTGAGTTCTCCACTCTAGCACAGCCGCTTCTCTGAGCCTGGTGATCCCTTCTTCCACTGTCTGCCACAGCCCTCTGGCTTCTCTCCTTAGGGAGAGCCATTGCTTCCTCCAAGCTTCCAGGAGCTACAGGCAGCGCGTGGGCACCACCTCCTGGGTCTTCCCAGGATATCACATCCTCTATCATGGAAGAGAGCTCTCCCATTAACAAACTCTGCCTTATCCAACTTTATGTCTCCCCACCTCAGGACCCCACACATACTCTCTCAGCAATCTTGGCCAAGTCCCACAACATCTCCAGAGCTTGGTCCTTTTCCTTTCTTATCAAGCCCAACTCCTCAGCCAAGTTTAGTTGAGTCTCAGTTCAAGTTCCTGTTGTTGTTACTGGGGGGAGGGGAGGGGGAAGCCTGAGGGGAGGGAAGGCACTTCTGCAGGTGCAGAGAGTTCCTGGAAATCTGAGCACAATTGTCTGCTCAGATGTCCCCATGCTAAGCCGCAGGGGACTTCTGAACCAACACAGGGAGGGAACTTGCTGAGGCTGAGAGTTCACCGCTGCTCCAGCTCTAATTAAGCTCTGGGTCTGATTCTCAGTGTTTTCAGCCCTCAAGCAGCAGGAAATAGGGTCTCTTTCAACACAGCCTGGAAGGCCCTCTGACTTTGACAGCTTCCTGATCAGTTAGTGATGAGTCATGCTTGGCTTTTCATTGTCTTTCTCCAGCCCATGGTACCAGCAGCAGCTATCCAATTCCAGACCTTATAATTAGTCCTTCCCAGCACCTCTCAGAAGCCTGAGATATTGGGTCCCCAGGGCATTTTTTACCCTCCAATTCACCACCTGTGAAAGTGTTAACAACTTCACCTATTACCAGCATGTCAGGGGAATCAATACACCCCCACCTCCAGTGATGGCGGGTTTTGTCACCAGGCGGCCAGCAGCAATGACCTCCAGAACCTCAACCCACCATGGGTCAGCTTCCTCAACCCACCATGGAACCCACAGCCTTGGGTCAGGATCCCCAGGAAAAAGACTAAACTGGCCATGTGCGTGCAGGACATTTACTGTAGTGTTCTTGGGAACAATACCCGTGGGAGAGGGAAGGAGACAGGGTGGGCAGAGGACGACTGAACCAGGATGCCCTTCCAACAAAGGCCTCGTTCAGATTCACGGAGCAGCTCGGGAGCTGGGCTGGCTGCTCAGGGATGCCCTGCCTTGGGGCCAGGGAGCCTTTACACCCCACACTGCCAAGTCACTGGAGGTGGCTGCCCCAGGGGAGGGGACATGACCCTGGGCTAAGGAAAGTTCCTGGAGGAGCAGCCACTACTCCCAGCAGCTGGAGCAATGGGTGCCTCTGTCCTGAGGGGATCTAACCGGGCATCCCAGCCCCCACAGCCAGTCCTTCCCTGCGGTCCCCAGTGTACAGCGCACCAGATGCCTCTGAAACTCCCTTCCAGCACACTGCTCCACCCTGGACTACACAATGCTGTGGACACACCTCCAATTCCAAATCCCACAAGGGCCAGGCCGCCTGGCCACACTGGTGATGTGGAGAAGAGAACAGAATAGGCCGTCAGACTGAGCACATTGAGTTTGAATCTATATGGGCATCTGGCTGCCTGGAGCAGGCACAGGGTGTTGGGGAAAAGCTGGAGATGGGGCCGAATAGGCAGGGAGAAGTCAAGGGGGCAGGAAGATGCCGGAGTTGGAGCTAAGGAACCAGACATGACTAGAGAGGAAGCCGTGGGACCAGGCGTGGTGAGAGCAATGCTTGAGAAAACTGACGTGGAGGGGGGAAGTGGCCAAGGAACTTTTTGTAACTGTGGGCGTGTAAAGGGATAAGGTGTGGGATAAGGGTCAGTCCCGGGAAATGAGGGGAGGAGGCGAAAGAGGATCTGGGAGACATCTGGAGGCGGCCTGCAGAAAAACCGGCCCGGGGGGTGGGGCAAGGCAGGCACCCAGTTCAGCCAGAAAGACCAGAAGAGCAACAGCAGGAGGAAGGTCAGAGGTGCGCACAGGCACGCATTTCCTGGGGCTGTGCCAGGGGCCCAGAGGACAGCTTTCATGACCTCCAGGAGCGTCAGGACCGGGAAGGAGGAACACAAGAGGTAGAAAGGAACGTGAGAGGTCGGTGAGGCCGAGGCAGGGCCCCTGGAGGGGACCCAGACCCCAGGGCTGGGGTGGAGCTAGGGCTACATCTACACTGAGGCCCTACAAGATGCTGAGGGAGGGCTGAAGAGAGGACTGTGCATCTGGGGTGAGTCTTGAGCAGAGCAGGGAAGAGGTGCCCTCGAACCAAGGGGCCAGTTTTCAACATTGGCTCTAGTGCTGTCAGCCATGTGGGATGCTGGTACCGCTGTCGGCTGTGTGGGATGCTGGTACCGCTGTCGGCTGTGTGGGATGCTGGTACCGCTGTCGGCTGTGTGGGATGCTGGTACTGCTGTCGGCTGTGTGGGATGCTGGTACCGCTGTCGGCTGTGTGGGATGCTGGTACCGCTGTCGGCTGTGTGGGATGCTGGTACCGCTGTCAGCTGTGTGGTCCTGGGCAAGGCCACAGTCTCTCAGTACCTCCATCTCCTAATCAGTACAAAGGTACAAAAATAGTTCCTGAGGGAAGGGGCGGTCAGAGAGGCTGGGACTAACCCCAACTCAGGCCCAGCATCTGAGGCAGGAGACAAAGTCCAGTAAAACACCTATGTGTTGCATGTGGGGCCCCTGGTCTCCTCCACCTCAGCTCATCCTCAGGGCTGTCCTGCGGGGAAGGGCTGCTCTCATCTTCCCCTGTCCGGAGAGGAATCGGCTTCTCCCAGGGGAAGGGACAGGCCCAAAACAAGGCAGCCAAGAAGTGGCTGGGTCAGAACCCGAAGCCAAATGGGCAGCAGAATCCCTGTCCCCAAACATCAGGCCAGGATGCCCATCATGAAGTTTCAGGAGGTCAAGAACAGAGAGTACCAAGGAGAGCCTGACAAGGTGGCCCTGGGATGCAGGACTTGGGGCGGACAGGAGGGGAATGGTGTGGTGGGATGGACGCTCTGAGAAGGAGTTTTCAGGAAGGGAAGAAGAATCCCAGTGGTGGCTTGGGGGCCTGGCAGTGCCTGGGAGAGCCTGTTACAGGAGAAGGGGCGGGGCCACAGTGAAAAGGCAGGGTGGGAATGAGCTCCGTGCTCTGCGCGGGTCACCAAGAAAGGCAAGGGGAGGACCCTTGCAGAGAAGGAAGACCAGAGACTCCGGGGGGACTAGGGTTGAGGAAGGCCTCTTATATGTTTTAATTTGGAAATGATGTGAGTGTTAAAACCTGCCGCAGCCACGAAGGAGGACAGTATGGAGATTCCTTAAAGAACTAGACTTACATATGATCCAGCAATCCCACTCCTGGGCATATATCCTGAGGAAACTCTGATTCAAAAAGACACATGCACCCCAATGTTCACAGCAGCACTATATACAATAGCCAAGACATGGAAACAACCTAAATGTCCACCGACAAATAAATGGATAAAGAAGATGTGGTATATTTATACAATGGAATACTATTCAGCCATAAAAAAGAATGAAGTAATGCCATTTGCAGCAACATGGATGGACCTAGAGATTATTATATTAAGTGAAGTAAGTCAGACAGAGAAAGACAAATGTATGATGTCACTTATATGTGAAATCTAAAAAAAAAAGAAATACAAATTTTATTTACAAACCATAAATAGACTCACAGACAGAAAATAAACTGGTTACCAAAGGGAAAGGTATGGGAGGGATAAATTAGGAGTTTGGGAGTAACAGATACACATTACTGTATATAAAATAGATAAACAACAAAGCCCCACTGTATAGCACAGGGAACTATATTCAGTTTCTTGTAATGAGTTGTAATGTAATGGGAAAGAATCTGAAAGTATATGTGTGTGTGTATATATATATATATACATATATACATATATACATATATACATATATATATAATTGAATCACTTTTCTGTACACCTGAAACTAACACTGTAAATCGACTACACTTCAATAAAAAAAAGAATTATAAAATTAAAAAAAAAAAAAAACCCAGGAAGGAAAAAAAACAAACGTGCTGCGGGAGCCAGAAGGGTGGAGTGCTGACCCTCAGGAGATTGAGGGCCACCTTTGTATCAAGGGAGGAGGAAGAAGCAGGCAGTGGAGAGGCTGGCCTCGAGGCATACGCTGTAGTCACACACATCATGATAAAATGCACGCTGTCTGGGATGATGAGAATGCCACCTTGGGTGCCATGGATGGGTAAGATTAAACAATAAAGAAGATGAGGAATATGGGGGACTTATATTTAGAAAGTGGTATTTGAGGGGAAAAAAACTGAAAGACATGAGCTCCCAAGGGAGTGAACAAGTGGAAACTTCCTTAAGGTGGAAAATGCCTGATGCACTTGGTGCCTGGTGCTGTGGCTGGAACAGCAAGTGCGGCTGGAACAGAGGGAGCAAGAGTGAGGGGAAGAGTTGGTGGGTGCAGAAGGAATGAGGCAACATCATGTAGGATCTTGTGAGACCCTGCAAGTACTGTGGATTGTAATCAGAGGGAAATTGGAGCCATTTGAAGGTTTGCAGCCAAGGAGTGACATGATTAAAAAAAATATTATGTGGTTGTGATGCTGAAAAACTGAATGAAGGAGAACAAATGTAAGCTTGGGGAGTCCAGTTGGGAGGCTTCTGCAGTAACCCAGAAAATGCTGGCTGGCTGTAACCAGTTTTGTAGCAGGAGATGTGGGGAGAAATGGTCTAATTTTGGATGTATTTTTAGCCTTGATGCAACAGGATTTGTTTATGGGTTGTGAGTTGGGTGTGAGAGAAGACAAGGCTGAGGGTAATGGTTGATTCTATGTGTCTATTTGGCTGGGTCACAGAGCCCAGACATTTGGTCAAATATTATTCTGGGTGTGTCTGTGAGGGTATTTCTATGTGACATTAACATTTGAATCTAGCTAAAACAATCTTGAGAAAGAAGAACAAAGCTGGAGGAGTCAAGTTCTCTGACTTCAAACAATACCACAAAGCTACAGTAATCAAAACAACATGGTACTGACACAAAAACAGACCCATAGATCGATGGAACAGAATAGAGAGCCCAGAAATAAACCCACATACTTATGGCCAATTAACCTATGACAGAGGAGTCAACAATATACAATGGTGAAAACATAGTCTCTTCAATAAGTGCTGTTGGGAAACTGGACAGCTGCATGTAGAATGAAATTAGAACATTCTCTAACACCATACACAGAAATAAAATGGATGAAAGACCTCAAGGTAAGACTGGATACTATAAAATTCCTGGAGAAAAACATAGGCAGAACACTCTTTGACATAAATCACAGCAATTGGGAGGAGAGGAGTGGAATCTGTCTCCTAAAGCAAAGGACATAAAAGCAAAAATAAATAAATGGGACTTAATTGAACTTAAAAACTTTTGCACAGCAAAGGAAACCATTGACAAAGTGAAAAGACAGCCTACTGAATGAGAGAAAATATTTGCAAATAACATGACTGATAAGGTAGTAATAGCCAACATATATAAACAGCTCATAAAATTCAACATCAAAAAAACAAACAAACCGATTTAAAAAATGGGCTGAAGATCTGAATAGACAATTTTTCAAAGAGGAAATGCAGATGGCCAACAGGCACATGAAAAGATGCTCAATATCACTATTCATCAGGGAAATGCAAATCAAAACCACAATGAGATATCATCTTACACCTATCAGAATGGCCGTCATAATAAAGAATACAAATGACAAATATTGGCGAGGCTGTGGAGAAGAGGGAATCCCTGTACATTGTTGGTAGGAATATAAATTAGTGCAGCCCCTGTGGAAAACAGTATGGAGGTTTCTCAAAAAATTGAAAATAGAACTACCATATGACCCAGCAATTCCACTCCTGAGTTTGTACCTCAAAAAAACAAAGACACTAATTTGAAAAGATGCGTGCACCCCACCCTGTCCTCCCAGTGCCTGCTGCCCTGGGCCCCAGACCTCATTATTCCCTGTCCTTCCCTTGGGTCCCTCTCCCGGGTCTGCTTCTCACCTCCAGTTCCATTTCTCTGGGTTACAGTTGAAAGGATGGAGAGGGTAGCCAGATGAAGGCTGAGGTTTACCACCACCATGGAGACCGGTAGCAGTTGGTCTGTCGAGTGTGGGGGGGCCGGGGGAGAGAGGCAGGCTCTGGGGCTCCACTGGTCCTTCCCCCACCATCCCCAAGGGCTTCTCTCCCCCGACTGCAAGTCCTACAGCCCCAAGGAACTGGATTCTGCCAACAACCTGGCTGGGCTTGGAAGCAGAATCTTGCTCAGAGTCTCAGATAAGACCCCCCTGGCCCACACCTTGACTTGGCCCTGACACTCTGCCGGAGAACCCTGCCCAGCACACCTGGACTTCTGACCCCCAGAACTATGAGGCAATAAACAGGAGCTGTCTGTGGTAATTAATCAAACTGCAACAGAAAATGAATACACCTTTTTACAGTTTATTTCTGAGTAAATGGTAAATGATTTAGAATGCTGGGCCTCAGGTTTTAAAGGCTCTAGTGATTCTGACACACAGACTAGGTTTAGGAAGCCTCGCCTGTGTCAGATGGACCTGAGTTTTGGCAAGCCCGGCCCCATTAACACTTTTCAATTGGCACCACTTATATACGACCTCATTTCACCCTCAGGGCAGTGCTGTGAATGGGTCACTAAGATTCCAAGTCAGAGTAGCTGGTAGTGGAAATAATACCACAATAGGAACCAACACAGGTCTGGAAGTTTGTCAGGTCCCTCGCTTGGTGGCATCTTCATCTAAATCTCACGGTGACCCAGACGTAGATACTGCCATTAACATCAACCAGGGGAAACTGAGGTTCGGAGCCTTGCCCAGTTCCCTCAGTGATGGAGGGCAGACCTGGGAACTGGCTAGGAGGCCTGCTGGTCCACCAAGCTCTGGGCGCCCCTGAAGCTGGCCTTCCTGACCCTTCCTTCTGCCCAGACCTCCCTCCAGCTCACAGACACATTCTGTCTCCTTACTTGCTCTGGGAGACGCCAAGGTGAGAGCAGGGGGAGGGGCTTTGAAACGGGGTGCTGCCCCTCAGGGCCAAGTAGTCATCAGCAGAGGTGTCTCCGGAACCGGGCTGAGCAGAAGGCGGCTCTGTTGGGCCCCGTGGAGGAAGGAACTTCTGGGTTCCTCACCAGAAGTTCCTTGCAGGCTGGGCGTCCACAGCTCTGTGGAGTTACATTTCTTCCTATCAGTGCAGACACGTGAACCTCCCAAGTGCTGTCAGTGACTTACTCACAGTATTCACAGAGGCTGGTTAGGGCTCAGGCAGCCCTGAGCACTGGAGGGCCAGGCCTGGGAAGCGCTGGCTCCCTTCACGCTCTCCTGGCCCTCAGATCTCACATCCCTAGCAGTGAAGTTCCTCCACTGGCAGTGGTGAAATGAGATGTTGTACCAGCCCAGATTTGATGGTTATTTACCTGTTCCCCATTAACTCTCTTCTCAGTTCTGTTAGTCGACCTTAGCTTGAATTATTGTTTATATAGGGACAGGCTGGATGTGGACTGGGGAGGTGTTGGGGTGGGGGTGGGGGGCAAAGTCTCTTCCAGCATCTTCTGGGTCTTGATTGTTTTCAGCTGGAAATAATCCACATGCCAAAGAGACATTTTATTTAGAGTGGCAAATGCTGTTCCCCTACAGCCCGGAGATGATTTGTGGCCTGCCTAACCTGCCCTGGGACCCCCTCCTCCTTCTCAGAGAAAGGGAAAGGACGGTGAAAAGTGAGAAGTACAGGTGAGCTCTGGAAGGAGGGTGTCAGTGGAGCACAGGTGGAATCCTTGGCACAGCAGTGAGCCACATGTGTGACATGCTGGCCTGCAAGCTGCTGCCACCATGAGCCACGTCATCTCAGGCTCTGTCCTGCATAAGAGGAGCAGGAAGGACAGGGACCTTTGGTAAGAAGTGTAGAACCAAGCGGGGACACACACACACACACACACATGTGCTAAATTGAGACGTGCTTCACGATGACAACCAACCCCCACCAGTGTTGGGGGGTCGGGGAGGTCTGAGGGCTGAACCATCCCTGGGGGCCTCTGTGTGTAGACCAGCGTGAGATAAAAAAAGACCACTGAAAGTGCCACCTCCAGGATGGCGACCTGAGCGAAACAAGCAATGTGGGGAAAAACTATTTTTCAAAACTACACCATTTGGGGTAGGGTATATAGCTCAGTGGTAGAGTGCATGCTTAGCATGCACAGGGTCCTGGTTTCAATCCCCAGTACCTCTGTTAAGAAAATAAATAAACCTAAATACTCCCCGCCCCCCAAAAAACTACACCACTTAAAGTCTCTGGAAAAGAGTAAAATAAAGTCTCTGGAAATCATCCTAAGGGCAGTCAACAAATGAAGAAATGTTTATTCAGGAAAATCTACTAACACTCGGTAAGAACAGTGCGAGCCTGTGGGACCTGAAACACATCCTGCTCCTTCCCTTCTCCCTTCTCCCCAGCTCAGCCTGAGGGAGGCCCTACAATGGGCAGATGAGCCAAACAACAAGGGTCCCTCTCCCCTCAGCCCCAGTTAAGGGTGCAAAATAATAAAATATTCATGTTGGTCTCTGCCCCTGGTTCCTGGCACAGGAATCCTAAAACCCTGGTAACCTCCTGCGTGGTCAGAGCACTAGGGGCATCTTTTATTCTAACATTTGGTCTTTGACCCAAATTCCTGACTCAGCGCTCCTAAGCCCCTTGGAATTTCTGGGATGATAGGAGTCTCTTTTGTTCTAAGGATGCAACTCTTGGTGGGCTCCTGGGTAGGTTCAGGATCGGGGCTGGTCACCAGAAAGACTAAGTCATGATTAGAAGTTTGGAACTTTTCCCCCCACCTCCCACCCTCTGGTAAAGGAAAGGAACTGGAGACTCAGTGACTGACCAATCATACCTATGTGATGAAACTTCCATAAAAATTTCCGAAGTACAGAGCTTTTGGTTGGGAGGTGCTGGACGAGTGACTTGGCTGGAAAGTGTGTGGGAGCCCTGTGCCCCTTCCCACATGCCTTTCCCTGTGTATCTCTTCATCTGACTGCTCATCTGTGTCCTTTACTATATCCTTTTTTAAATCAGTAAATATAAATAAGTGTTACCCTCAGTTCTATGAGATATTCCAGCAAATCATCAAACCCCAGAGGGGTCATGGGAACACCAATAGCCTGTCAACTAGAAGTACAAGTGACAACCTGGGACTTGAGATTGGCATCTGGGGCAGTGGGACCGAATTCTTAGCCTGTGGGATCCGATGCTAACTGCAGGTAAAGAGTGTCAGAACTGAATTGGATTGTAGGACACCCATTTGGTGTCACAGGATTGTTTGATATGTGGAAAATCCACACATCTGGTGTCAGAAGTGTTGTGAGCATGATAGTAGCATGAGAATAAAAGAGAAACACAAGAGCGGTTTTCTTATCCAAAAGGTTAGTGTATTTCACCAGGAGAGGAAGGCCACCAGCATCTCCCATCTACAACTCCAAGCTGAAGAGGCTAAGTTCCTGGGAAGTGTAGCCAAGAGGCCAGGGGCTCCCTTCTTGGACCTACAGGGTAGAGGCTCGAGCCCAGGTGCAGCAGGCCAAGAATACTGGGGTCCTGATCACTCTTTCCCCAGCTCTTTGGTAGGACAGAGGTTCCATACCAGGAAAAGCAAGCCGAGAAGACCAGAGGCTACCACACCCACCCAGCCCCCTGCTCAGTGGACAGGGCAGCGAGGAGGAGCAGTCAATTAGAAAGAGAGCTCTGAAGCTCTCCCCAAAGGAACTGACTTTTTTGAAGCAGAGTGTGAAATTCAAGTTTAAGGGTATTCTTAAAAACTATAGCTCCTCTTAATTAAGAGCAACAAACTAAACCATAGGCCAGCTAATTCACCAGAGAGAACCAGGAAAACAGATAGTTCCTAGGAGCTCACCTGCTCAATAACTGGCATCAAAAATTACCCTTGCCTGAATTTAATTGGATCAGACTGATGAACAATTTATGCCCCAAGGCGCTGTAGAAAACAATACAGCGATTAGCCAGTGATCAGCGGAGCCTAGGCTATGGGTGTGAT
The DNA here is from genome assembly GCF_036321535.1 of Camelus dromedarius. Lineage (NCBI taxonomy): Eukaryota > Metazoa > Chordata > Mammalia > Artiodactyla > Camelidae > Camelus > Camelus dromedarius. The sequence continues at coordinate 16,939,431 of NC_087443.1, forward strand.
ACCAATGAGACCGACAGCTTAACAGAGATCAAAGGAAGCAATAGTCAAAAGAGCCCCCCTGAAAACATGGTCGCCCCAGGGTGAACGTGCATGAGCAGAAGACTGTGCCCTCTGAAAAGTATCACCAGAGGTTCCACCGTCCAGGGGAAATAGACTTCACTAAAATAGACAAATGAAGTCACAAAACAAATAAGCAAACAAACAGCAACAAAAACAAACCAGGAAAGGTGGAGGGGAATCAGCATTCAGAGCTGCTTTTCCCCTAAGATCAGGACGTAAGACAAGAATGTCTGCTCTTGCCACTTCTATTCAAAATTGTACTGGAGAAATAAATACATATATTTTTTACTGGGACATATACACCAGAAATTGACACACTGTAACTGACTATACTTCAATTAAAATTTTTTTTAATTTAAAAGAGTAAAAATTAAAAAAAAACAAAATTGTACTGGAGGTTCTAGCCAGATTAATTAAGCAAGAAAAAGAAAGAAAAGACATACTCAGATTGTAAGGAAGAAGTGAAAGTGTCTCTACTCACAGGTGACATAATCTTGTTTATAGAACTATAAAAACTATTAAAACTAATAAATGAGTTCAGCAAGGTTACAGGATAAAATACCAATACAAGAAAGACAGTTGTATCTGTATACACTTGCAATGAACAAACATGAACTTAAGAAAATAGTATTAAAAAGAATAAAATTCTTAAGAATAAATTTACTGGCGGGGAGGCTATGGCTCAGTGGTAGAGTGCCTGCTTAGCACACATTGATGTTCTGGGTTCAATCCCCAGTACCTCCATTAAGAAATAAATAAATAAACCTAATGACTTCCCCTAAAAAAATTTTTTTAAAAAATTTACCAAACACTTGGAAAACTTGTACTCTGAAAAATATAAAACATTATTGAAGGAGATCTAAATAAATGGGGAAATACCAAATGTTCATGAATCAGAAGATTTAACATTAGGATGGCAATTCTCCCCAAACTGATCTACAAATCCACTACAATTCCTATCAGAATCTCAGCTGATTTCTTTGAAAAAACTGGCATGCTGATAGAAAAATTCATATGGAATTGCAAGGAACATAGAATGGACAAAACAATCCTGAAAAAGCATAAAGTGGGGGGAGAGTGTAGCTCAAGTGGTAGAGTGCATGCTTAGCACTCACGAGGCCCTAGGTTCCATCCCCAGAACCTCCATTAAAAAAATAATTAAATAAAGCTAGCTACAGCCTCCCCTAACAACAACAAAAAAAGAATAAAGGAGGAGGAATCACATTTCCTGGTATTTTATTAGTAATTACTTTAATTTATGAACTTTAGTAATTTAATTACTGAATTAATTAAATTGATTACTAGTAAGTAATTAAAACTTATTACAAGGCAATGATAATCAATACAGTGTGGTACTGGCACAAAGATAGAGAATGGGATGGAACTGAGAGTCCAGAAATAAACCCATGTATCTACGATCAGTTGATTTTCAACAAGAATGCCAAGAGCAGTCAATGGGGAAAAAACAGTCTTTTCAACACATAGTGCTGTGTCAAGTACATACCCACATGCAAAAAAGTTAAGTAGGACACTTACTTCACACCATCTAAAAACGTTAACTCAAAAAGACTTAAATGTAAGAGCTAAAACTATAAAACTCTCAGGATAAAACATGTGGTAAACATTTTGTGACCTTGGATTTGGCAAAGGATTCTTAGCTATGACACCCAAAGCACAAGCAGCAAAAGAAAAAATAGATTAAACTGGACTTCATCAAAATTAAAGGCTTTTGTGCTTCAAAGGACGACATCAAGAAAATGAAAAAGACAACACACAGAATGGGAGGAAATACTTGAAAATCATATATCTACTAAGGGACTTGTATCTAAAATGTCAAAAGAACTCTTATAATTCAATAATAAAAAGACAGATAACCCAATTTTAAAATGAGCAGAGAATCTGAATAGACATTTTGCCAGGGAAGATATATGAATAGCCAATAAGCACATGAAAACATGCTTGACATTAGTCATCAGATCAATGCAAATCAACACCACCATGAAGCCACTTCACCCCCACTAGGATGGTCAGAATCAAAAAGTCAGGTAACAACCAGTATTGGTGAGGATGTGAAGATCCTGGAACCCCATACACTGTAAGAATGTAAAATGGTGTTTGGAAAATGGTTCCCCAAATGAACATGGTTACCGTGTGACCCAGCAATTACACTTACAGGTATACACCCAAAAGAAATGGAAACATATTTCTACACCAAAACTTGTACACAAATGTTACAGCACCTTCGTTCATGATAGCCAAAAGGTGTAAACAACCCAAATGTCCATCAGTGGACGAATGGAAAACAAAATATGATATACCCATACAATAGAATATTATTTGGCCATGCAAAGAAATGAAGTGTTGATTTATGCTCAGGTCATTCGTAACTTGAATGTATATAAAGCAAACTGGTAGAACTCAAAAGAGAAATAAATGGTCAAAGTCACTATGGAAGAGCAAAATTTACACCCCAAATTGTGTCTCTTTGGCATGAGGATTAATTTAGGCTGATTATTTTTAACCTTTTTGATCTTCCCTGTAACTGCCTAACGGGTGCAGATAGGGGACCCATCCCAGGAGGGGAGCTATCTGCAGTAAGAACTAGGTGTGTACGCAGCGAGGAATATAGCCAGGTCTGTTGGTTAAAATTCCCGTGTCTCCTTGTCTCTGCAGGACCCAGCAAATAATTGTTTACGGAACATTTGCTTCTTCACCTACATGTCAGTTGCCTTCCTCCTCTTTGAAGTCCCAGCCACTACCCCCAATATCCTCTTTGTCTTTTGCCAAAGACTACGTTTAAGATGAGGGCTTCAACCATTTTGGAGGGTCACTCAGTTTTCCTGGGTCTCTCCCATGTACACATGTTATTAAACTTTGGTTTGACTCTCTTCTGTTAATCTGGCTCACATCAATTTAATTCTTTAAACAGCCAGAAGACCCTGGAGGGGTAGAAGAAAACATCTTCTTCCCCAGCATCACCATCACAGTAAGAGACTTTAGCAATCCTCTCTCCGTGGCCGCCAGAACCAGCAGGTGAAAAATTAGTAAAAATATAGAAAAAACAAACAACATGATCAACAAACTTGACCTAATTGACACTGTACTCCCTCAACAACAGAACTCCCATTCTTCCCATATTACACTTGAAACATTTGTTAAAATTGACCATATGCTGTGCCTCAAAGAAATACACAAGAAATTTAGAAGGATTAAAAAAGGCAGTAAAATTTATGGGGAGGGTATAGCTCAGTGGTAGAATGCATGCTTAGCATGCATGACGTCCTAGGCTCAGTCCCCAGTACCTCCATTTAAAAAATAATTACCTCCCCTCTAAACAAATAAAAAAATAAATAATTTTTTTTTAAAGTAGGTAAAATTTGATCAGGCAAGAATGATCGATGGTGCTAAGTCCAGAGGGAAATTTTGATTATCAACAGGATATTTGCACAGTCTTAAAGTGTCTCTCTGCAGATTGCTTATTAGGTGAAAGGAAGGGGAAAATTAATGATTACGCAGTGGAGAAATCAGGCAAGACCTAAATTAACATCAGCAATGGGAACAGGTGAACACACATGTCTCCAGTCTGACACCCTGAGGACATGTCACCTACTGCCCCAGTGTTCTGACCAAGAATAAATAACCTTAATTTAATCATGAGAAAACATCAGACAAACACAAAACAAGAAATGTTTTATTAAAAAAGAAAAAAAAAAACAGTCTGAGCAGCTCAAGCAGCTCCTATGATGGCAGCGACAGGGAGGATCCACGCAGAGACTTCCATTCCCTGATTGTGCTTGGCCCACCCCCAAACGCTGAGGACAGAGAAAGCTCCTCTGTAAAGCGGATGAGGATGGACGCATGGGTGACCTAAGGCTTCCAGGCTGGTACCTTGTGTTACTGCAGTGAACTGCCCTACAGATCTAAACTGGTAAATAAGGACATGAGTTAGGTATATTTATATGTGCATACATACATATATATCCTTTTACATATATATGTATGTGGGTGTGAGTGTGTGTATGTGCGGGTATGTGTTACATACACACAATCAGGCACTTACCTGTAAATTCCGTGTAGATTTGCAGATGTGCGCCCCATGGCAAACAGACTAGCCGGTAGGCAGAGTCTAGTCTGGCACTTCCTTGGACTACTTGTTTCATTAGATAACCAGTTTTTGCAGAGAAATGTGTACCCAGATATGTAATCCTCCCACGCTAGCTTGCAGGAACCTAAAGGGCCCCTTACTTGTTTTATTTAACTGTGCAGTGACTGTAGTTACTTAAGAAAAATGCTTTGTAGAACAGAGCAGTGGAAAAGCAGGAACCAAGAAAACAGTACTACTCAACCATAAAAGTAATAAAATAATGCTATTTGCAGCAGCATGGATGGACCTGGAGAATGTCATTCTAAGTGAAGTAAGCCAGAAAGAGACAGAAAAATACCATATGATATCACTCATATGTGGAATCTAAAAAAAAAAAAATGAACTTATATATAAAACAGAAACAGACTTACAGACATAGCATACAGACTTGTGGTTGCCAGAGGAGAGGGGTGGGAAGGGATAAACTGGGAGTTCGAGATTTGCAGATATTGACTGGTATATATAAAATAGATAAACAAGCTTGTACTGTATAGCATGGGGAAATACATTCAATAACTTGTAGTAGCTCAAGGTAAAAAAGAATATGAAAATGAATATATGTATATTCATGTATGGCTGAGGAATTATGCTGCACACCAGAAATTGACACAACATTGTAAACTGACAATACCTCAATAAAATTTTAAAAGAGAAAAAAATTACAAAAATAAAATAAAGGGGAGTTTGAGAGGGAAAAAAAAGGCAATACTGTACATAAAATGTCATTTATATTAATTACCCAACCTGGCATGGGTCTCTGTTGAAAAAAGTGGGAAGCGTTGTCTTTGAAAATGTGAATGTCGGTGGGAAGGGTATAGTTCAAGTGGTAGAGCACATGATTAGCACCCGAGAGGTCAGGGGTTCAATCCCCAGTACCTCCATCTAAAATAAATAAGTAAATAAACCTAATTACCTAACACCCCCCTAAAAAAAATTTTATAAAACAGAGAAGGAATCTGACATGCCATCTATGCAAGAAATGTATTACACATCTATCTCCCTACACATAGAAATGCAGACTGGTTTAATAAAAATTATGTGGTTAAGGGGTGAGGGTATATAGTTCAATGCTAGAGCGTGTGCTTAGCATGCATGAGGTCCTGGATTCAATCCCCATTACCTCCATTAAAAATAAACAAATAAACTTAATTACCTACCCCATAAAAAACTTTTAAAATAATAATAAAATAAATAAAACAAAAAAATTATGTGATTAGACAAATATAGTGGTTACATAAATATTGAAAAAAATGAAGAAAAAGTGCTTAAGTTATTTCTAAGTGGAGAAATGTTATAGATATGCAAATATGCACATTTATCTCTGTAGATTGGCCAAGATAGCCATTTGCATATATAGTAGTTAGATGAATATTATGTTTAAATGGATACTATATATATATAGGGAAAAAATTTTTATATTTTTAATAGATAAAGTGTATGCAGTGATTCAATAAATATATATTAAGACACTTAATGGTTAGTTAAGTATAGTTGTTAAGGCATCTGGATGCTATTAAGACAAGTTTTTCCCACCCAAATCTCCAGCCAGGTCAAGCCAAGGATGGTCCTGTCCAGTCCAGTGCGAAGGGCACCAGTGGGAATACTGACCCAAGGGGGTAGCACCAGCCAGTGGTAAGAATAGATGAGAAATATGAGAATTGATGAGAATAGCATTTCACAGGCACTGAGCACTAAGTATGTGCCAGGCGATCTCCTCAAATTACCTCCCCAAGGTAGATTATTCCATTAACCCCAAGTTAGAGTAGAGGAAACTAGGGCCTAACAAGGAACATCTGGCACAATAGTAACTTAATAAACCTTTTAAATGTCAGGAGAATTAACGAGCTACTTCTAACTTTTAAAGAAAACTTCAGGTTAGAACAAATTTGCTGCACCCCAAATCTACTCCACGCTCACCTGTGCAGTGAGCGCGGCAGAGGAAGGGAACGATGCTGAAACAGTCCTTGACTGCCGCCTAGTGGCCATTGCGGGTAGACTCGGCCCAGTCTCCCACGGATGGGATCCCACATCTCTTATTTGCCTGACTCAGAAGCCAGGCCACAGAAAGGGCCATCCCTGGGTGAGTAAAATGGTGAGCTAACCACTTGCTTTGTGCCTCGTGGGACTGTGGCCTGAGGGAGGAGGTGCAAGGCTTGGCCTGGAGGGAGATACCAACGGGGACATCTGGACCACATTAATGTTACAGAGAGGCAAATGCAGGGAGGTATTGAGACACCTGGACACAGCAAAGATACAGAAATAAAGATGCCTACAACTCAGAGACCAGAGAAATCGGGGCGGGGGGCCGCGGGAAACAAGGTCCCAGACAGACACAGAAAGCAACACCAAGGGTTTGGGAGACAGACACATAAAAAGGCTGAGGGCCAGGTAGGAGGACCCGCCAACCAGAAGAGCCCTTACCTTTGCTGTTCCCATGGGCTTCCAGGCAGTCCTCCAGCCCCACCCGAACTCCCACTTTCAGAAGGTCCTAGGCACCTTAATTCCCTTTCTGGGACTCATTGATAACAAATTAGCTTATTTCGGGGCTTTCCCCAGGACAGGTTGGGGTGCTGCCTCTGCTGTGGTAGGTCCAGGCTCATAGCTTCTGAAACCTGGCTGCCATGGTCTGTTTCCCCTCCTCCTTCCCCTGGTGAATGCGTTTCCCTGTTCTCCTTCATACACATGATGTATATTTTCCTATACATAAAAACTTTTATAGCGTTTGCCTGGAGAAAACAAAACTGACTGTGGGTTTCCTCCCAGCTACCTTTGTCCTGCTGAGACTAATAAAGAACTGTCAATTTGAAGGACCCAGTCACCTTTCTGGGCTTCGATGAAGACCCTTGCCTGGTTGATGAAAGCGGGGCCTGTTCTAATCCACTGAGGACGGCTAATGGCCTCATCCACCCCATGCAGTCTGCTCAGTGCATCAGCAGAACCAAGACCAGCTCCCTGCTGGCACTTAGCAGGCTCCTGGAGAATGTGGGGTGAGTTAACAGTGGAGGGACTTGGGAAGACAGGAAGCAAGCGTCAACTCTCAAACTCAATCCACCGTTTTCCAACATTCTCCTCTTCCCCTCCCCCACTCAGTCTCACCCCCCAGGCCACATTTGGGTTTCTTCTACAAACACTGCCCCTGTCTATGGCCTGGAGGCCTAGATTATGGAACCTGACCTTCCGGATTCTAATTCTGGTCTCACCACTTGCCATCTGGCTTCTCCTTGCCTCTGCTTCCCCAAATATAAAAAAGAGTATTGAGAGGGTCAAACTTCATAGTGCTGTTGTGATGCAATGAGTTAATATTGCAGAGTAAGGGCGGGGCAGGGGGTGGCGTGAAGGGAGGGTTCTAAGCTCAGTGGTAGAGTGCATGCTTAGAATGCACAAGGTCCTGGGTTCAATCCCTAGTACTCCCATTAAAAATAAATAAATCATAGATAAACCTCCCCCAACCAACCCCCAAAAATGGCATAGTATTACAAAGTGTGGTGCTGAACAGATACCGGGGACTCTGGAGTCAGACTGGTCTTGGGGAATTCACTTAATCCCTCCAGGCTTCCGTTTCTCACCTGTCAAATGGGCACGATGACCTAATTTAGAAGCTTGTGAGCATCTAATTAACTGCTGAGAAAGACCCTGAAGGACCTGAGATGGGAGACTTGGCCCTTGTGGCTTTGAATTGTCCTGTCCCTTCAAATGTGCTCCCTCACCCCTCCATTTTGTCATTCTAGATCAAAATAAACTTTCACATAAACTTGTTATGTTCATAGTTTTGTGTTCTTTTCTTAGATAGCACTTCCGGCATTGGGCCCGTTTTTATCCTACTTCCAGGACCTGCCATTGGGGATCTGCTGGGGCAGGTGTGTCTGCCCTGAGGGAGACACCTAGAACATCTATGCTGGGCACCATGTTTGCTCTATTTCAGTTTTCAGACGCAATGCCTCTTGTTTTCCAAGGCAGGTGTGCCGACTTGCAAATGGAACTGAAATGCGGTGCACCCTTCTCTGCCCAAGCCTAGGAACTCAGAAGGTCTGCGTCACCACGGATGAAAAAGTGAAATATAGTCAACTCCATCCACCCCTAGCCGCAAAACTGGTTCTCCAAAGGCTCTGTGGTGGAGGGGGTGGCTTCAGACCCTCACTGTGGAAAATTCCAACGTTGATCATTAGAAGTTAATATATTAATATTTTACTAGTTTATTAAGAACTTGAAGGCAAGTACTAGCTCTCAAGACTTCATACGTCAAACTACACGACGTTCTACATGACAGGAAAAAGGTTAAAACTCTGCTACTCAGTTTTTTTACTATGACTTATTTCCCATTGTTTACTAACCTTCAATAGTTCTTTTTAATCTTGTAAACGTTGCTTGGAAGTACTTGTTATTCTCTCTTGTAGTCTGATGGGAGTAGAATGCAACAATAGCTCCCTTTGTTTTTTGGTAAAACTACATAACAAATGACCGCAAAATGTTGCCCGGGTTTTAGATGAGCTGCTGCAGTGAAGACAACAAACACTTTGTCAAGCTCGGATTGCATTTGAATCCAGATTTCAGGTGGCCACAGATTCAATGCATTCTTTATTTAACAGACAGAGTTCTAGAAACTACTGACACCCTGAGTCACATTCTGTGCTAACAAACACAGAACTAAGACCCTTTCCAATCACAGTACCTATGATCTGTTGAGCCACTATTTTCAGTTTTCAACTTTATTTTAATTTTTTTTTTTATTGAGGTATAGTCAGTTTACAATGTTGTGTCAATTTCTGGTGTACAGCACAATTCTTCAGTCGTACATGAATATACACATATCCGTATTCGTATTCTTTTTCACCATGAGCTACTGCAAGATATTGAACATGTTTCCCTGTGCTATACAGTATAAACTTGTTTATCTATTTCAGTTTTCAACTTTAATATTCAGTGCCAGTAAAAACATTCCTTTACTCTGTTACTGCCAAATAAGTAAGTAATTCTCCTTATCAGACACTTAATCTTATTATAACTAACTTATACAAAGATGTAGATAAACAAGTTAGGAGGAGTGACATTTCTTGGAATAAGAGCAACTGGTTCTAGATAAGAAATCCTTCTCATAAATTACGCTCTAATCTAAAACCTGGGTATATATTTGACTTTGTTGGCTTGGTTTACAAGGGGAAAAAAAAAAAAAGGGAGCAAAGGGAAATTTATGACCATGTCAGACAAATGTTCTAAACCTAAGTTTCTAACACTGACCAGCTCTAACCTCCCAATCTCACAAAGCAGTCTCTCTATTGCATCACTCGCTGCATCTCAGCCACTTTCTGTCTTCACTACATTCATCAATTAATACTTGAAATACTATACCATCCATTTCTTTTTCCTACTAGACCCCATCATGTCAGCCACTCGGTGCAGTTCTGCATTACCTGATGGGAACCCGCAGTTACCGGAAAAATGCAGGAACAGTAGTGAGATTCAAAATATATGTTGAATAAAAAAAGGGGGCGAGGAGTAATAGCTCAAGTGGTAGGGTGCATGCTTAGCATACACAAGGTCTCCTGGGTTCAATCGCCAGTACTTCCTCCAAAAATAAACAAACAAGTAAACCTACCTCCCCCCACCAAAAAAAAATATGTGTATAGAGAGAGAGAGAGACAGAGAGAGTCAGTAAAGAAATATCACATAATCATATTAGAATGAAAATACCTTGAAAGTTGTAAAATCAAGTTATAAATTATTTCAAAAGCATGGTACACATAGTACATGGATAGTAAGACCAACTTTTCAACAATTGGCACCCTAATGAAAAGAAAATGTACATTTATTGACACAAAATATCAAAATAGTCATCAGCCTAAAAATCACATACACATGCAGGACTAAAGAAAAAAATATTTATATATAAAATGTGTACAAACTCCGTAAACATCCTTAAAAACACTGAAATTGTACAGTCTAAAGGGGAGAATTGTTTAGTAGGTGAATCATAACAAAGCTATCTTTAAATCACAGAAATAATTGATCATATGCACAATTTAACATGGAGAGTGGTGGTTAAGAGATGCTTCTGGGGCCAGGCAGCCACTTCCAGCAGTGAGGATGGGTACTTCTCCTAACTTCTCTTCACCTCATTTCCTCATCCATAAATCAGATGAGAGAGTCCTCCCTGGAAAGACTGTTGTGAGGATGACATGAGTTAATGTACAGAAAGTCCTGGAGAACAGACTGCCAGGTAGCAAGCACTCACCAAGACTGCCATTGTGGATGCAGTGGCTGCACAGAGCGACGGGTGCTAGTTCCCTTAAGGGGAACTAGTTCCCTCATAATCTGAGGGGGTGACACGTATCAAACAGATAACCTACAGATGATGTGCTTAGTGGTGGCCTGTGTGACCAGGTGGATAGGGGAGTGACCTGAAATAGACAGGTTAGGACTGGGGGAGGTTTTTTTCATAAGTTGTTGACTGGGAGGTGTGTCCACACGGTACTTCGATCATAATGCCAAGGGCTGAGTAGTCTGGTGGATGAGAGACAGACATGCGCAGTAGTTGGGCAAGGAAGCTAAGCGCCCTGTGGGGTAGGAGGAAAGCATTACTGAGCTAACGGAAGCGAAATGAAGAAGGGTCATGAGAAGTCGCCTGGCAGCTCAGTTTTGTGAACCCTTGCCACTCCTCTCCTCTTGCACACGTCTTCATCCTCACCCTTCGATGGGCCCTCTCAAATGTAAATCTAACAACGTCTCTCCCCTGCTTGAAGCCCTCCCCGGTCCCAGGTCCACCTGCTGGCTTCCCGACCTCACTCCACACGGCCGCCTCCTAGGCTCTCCCGCATCCTCCCTGGCCTGCTCTGAGCTCACCCTATGCGCTGTCCTTTCACGTCAGCTATCCCTCACAGCCTCTAGGCTCCCTGTAAGACCACGACCTCCAAAAGACTGTGGCACTGCGGCGGCATGAATGGATGAATGGGGGGCACAAAGGAGCCAGCAATCACTTAACCAGAGCCGGCGCCTTTACAGGAGGACGCTGAGGATCAAGCAGCGCTGCGCCAGCGCAATAGTGCGGCTGCTTGACGGACACCCGGGTGAATCGCAGCAGCCAATCCGGGCGGGGGGGGTGCGGGGCGGGACCGTCTCGCGACCGGAAAGCCCTGCCCACACTGCCTGGGCCCTCTCCTCACAGGCGGCTTCACCCACGGCCCCGCCTCAACGGCCGTCCCTTGGAACTGATGGGATGGAATCCACCATGGCCCTGCTCCGATTGGCTGTTTCTCGGCCCCTTTGACGGAGAGTGGGCATGAACAGCTTTTTGCAAGGGGCCTGTTAGAAGCAGATGGAGTTCCTTCTGGAGCTCCGAAGCACCTAAATGGCGCCTAACCCTCACTCCAGACTCCGAGGGAGTGGCTGTTGCAGAGACCCCCATAACCCCATTCTTGAGATACTCCCTGCATCGTTTCCGTATCGCTTCACCTGGAAGGTTCTTGGATTCCGCAGCGTTTAAGGGATCCCCTCCCGCCGCCTCCCTAACGCGCAGGAATCAGCAAGCCTAGATCTGGGAAGAGGCCCTTCGTCCCTCCGTCGTTCAGACAGCTGCTACCCTTACACCCTGTCTTAGACCTGCTCGCCTCCTGCACTCATACAGGCAGGCAGGTTAGCAGTATCAGGCTGCCTCCCTCCCCCATGGTCCTCAAAGGAAGTGAGACCCAGATCTGTGGGCTCCAGACCAGTTGGAGGCCAGCACCCTGAGCACTAGGAGGGGGACCTGAGAATTGCAGGGCGGCTCCTGAGGGGGGCCAGCACAGGAAGTGGGTCCAGGTGGAAGTTCAGTATTTCTCAGACAACTGGGAGAAGCCTCAGAGGGCAAGATTCCCTCTGCCCTTCCTCTGGTTCTCTCATGAATAGGATCTTTCCCCTCCTCTACCAGACCCTTCAAAATACACAATCTCAGCTTTCTCCTGATGCCTGTGACATCCAGGCCATCTTGGAAGGTAGGGAAAAACACGTTATGCTCCCACTGTGTGCCAGACATGATACTAGCTACTTCCCTTTTCTCGCTGGTCGGTCTTAGATAATTCCTGTCTTATTACCTTTAATGGCTTTGAGGATGCATCTATGTTCTTCTCAGAGCAATAGGTAGGGCTTGCAGAAGGGGGAAAGCACAGTCTGGGAGTGTGAGGAGCTGTGGCAGCGACTGACATGAGCAAAACAGAGAGTCCTGGGTGTGACCGCTGATTTTCAGGTGGCCACTCTTGCCAACAGACATCCCTCCTTCCACACAAGGTCTTTGGTATCATTTGCAGCACTGAGTCCAGAAGGGGAAGAAAGGGTTCAGGGCTAGATCTTGCAGCTTCCTCTCTCTTGACTTTTGATACCTCTAGGTTCGCATCTGCACCCACCCAGCTGAGGATGCTTCTCCATCACCCATTCCTCCCAGCCTTGCCTCATCTGAGGTTTGATTTCCCTGTAAGTCTCAGTGCTTCGCATCCAGCTCTCCCATCAGGTAAATAAGAAATCAGACCCAAATGGATGGCTCCAGGAAGTCTGATAAGGAGTGCCTGCCCAAGAAGCAGGGCAAATGGCCAGCCCTCCTCGAAAGTGACTTCCTGTGGGGTTGGGGATGTAGCACAGTGGTAAAAACGTGTGATTAACATGTGTGAGGTCCTGGGTCCAATCCCCAGTACCTCCATTAGAAAAACTTTTTAGGTTTTTTTAAATAAATAAAATGACTAAAGTTGGAATTGACCTTTTCTTATTTTTTCTTCTTTTTTTTTTTTTTGGTGGGGGGAAGTAATTAGGTTTATTTATTTCTCCTTGGAGGAGGTACTGGGGGTTGAACCCAGGACCTCATGCCTACCAAGCAGGTGCTCTACCACTTGAGCTATACCCTCCCCCCACAAAATGATCTACATTTTAAAAAAAAAGAAAGAAAGTGACTTCCTGAAAACAGCCTTCAACTGCCAGTCCAGCTCCTCAGGAATCACACCTTGAGAAAGCAATTGTTTATCCTAAACACTCCTAACAAATGAAACACTTCTTAAAGCTTTTAAAGTTTTCTATGACCAGTTTCATGACCATTTGTAAGGACTGGGTTCAATATCTGAGAAGCTAAATTCATGAACCTGGGAACTGACTTGTGCCACTTCCAGTGTGGCAGGCACTGCTGCCTACCCCGAGCATGTGTCTCAGAGGGGACAGACATGATACTCAGCAATAGTGCGCCTACACCTAACTTTGGGGAATGGGGGAGATGAGGTGGTGACTTACCATTGTGCTCACAGAAGTTACCCACTGGTAGCTGGGCTCCCTCTCCCTGGGTTCAGTCCTGTGTTCCACCTGTCCTCTACCTTGGACCACTGTCAATAGCACCTGGGTCCAGTGAAGTTTTCTTTCTATCTGTTAAAGATGAAAACACCCTGTGGTGATAGGGATGGGAGTGGAGGAATCATAGAGAGGGTAGAAGCTTCAGGGTGGGGCAAAAGTGCTAGGACCTTCCAGAGAAGTGGATCTGAGGTCCTTTTCATACTTCCTGGAGAGCTTCCAAAGCACCTGGGACTTAAACGGTCCTCTTCCTACAAGTGTCTGCTTTCTTCTGCTTATTCCCCGTTGTAGCCTGACAGGGCAGAAGAATTCAGCTGCGGAGTCTGGAAACTTGAGCTGAGTCTCCACTCTGTTATCAAGATGCAGGATGTCCTTGAGCAAGACCTTTATCTTCTCTGGAGTGTAGTTTTCCCAAGGGGGTGAACTGAACTGTAATGATGCCCCCCCCCCCTTCTCTTATGCTGCAGAGCTCACCGTGTGTGTTTCAGGGCCATTCCCAGCTATCGTCACAGCTCCTGTGCACTGAGCAGCATAATCAGATGTCATCATCACAAAAAACATTCGAAGTCAGCTCAGTCATCGGTCCCACTTCAGGGATGAGCGAGCAGGCAGGAAGAGGATAAGTCAGTTGCTCAAGTGCACATAGCAAGTGACTAACAGAGCCTGGATTTGACTCCAAAGTATGTGCTATTAATGGTTCTTCTGAATCTTGAGGTTAACAGACTCTCCTCACACAGGGCCTGGGAGGCATTCATTCCACAAATACGTACTGTCAGCCCCATGCTCCGGCAGCACCTCTACCCTAAACCTGGAAGATAAGTCCTGTCATTAATCCATTTTGGGGAGCGGGAGCTGCCTGAGATCACCCAGGGAGCAGGTGGCAAGTTGGACTGCAAATCCAGTTCTTTCTGGTCCCAGAGCCCCTGTCTTTTTTTTTTATTTAATAGACTTCATTTTTTTTAGGGTAGTTTCAGGTTTATAGCAGAACTGAGCAGAAAATACAGAGTTTGCACATAGCCCTCCTCACCCCCACACATATATACTCCCCTTCCCTCAACACCCCTCATCAGTGTGGCATATTTGGTACAATCAATGAACCAACATGGACACATTATTGTCACCCAAAGTCCATAGTTTACATTGAGGTTCACTCTTGATGTTGTACATTCTATGGGCTTTGACAAATGCAAAATGACATGTAGCCACCACTATAGTATCATACAGAATAATTTCATTGCCCTAAAAATCCCTTGTGCTCCTTCTGTTCATTCCTCCCTCCCTCCCTCTCCCCAAACCCCTGGAAACCACGATCTTTTTATTGTTTCTGTAGCTGTGCCTTTTCCAGAATGTCATTTTGGTTGGAATTGTACAGTTTGTAGACTTTTCAGTCTGGCTTCTTTCATTCAGTAACATGTCTTTTAAGTTTCTTCCGTGTCTCATGGCAGAGCCCCCATTTTACACTCTGTGCAACAACTGAATCTTGAAGGAAGTACCATGGAAGGTTTTCATGAGGAGATGCAACATGTTGGCACTAGGGTTGCCCTCCCGCTTCCTACTTACCTGAATCCTCCACACCCTGCCTTTCAGGGCTTTATTCTGCCCTCTGACCCCCCAGCACTGGGAGCCCCTGGTGGCTTCTTTGTCCTCACTGATTCAACAATTCAATCAAAATCTATTTATCGGTGTCCGTGTCTGGGCATTGGCAATAAGGGAGGCAACATTCCTGCCTTCAGTTGGTCACCATCCAGTGGGAGAGAAGGGTGAACACAGAAGAATTAGGCAGGGGAGATGGCAGAATAAAAAGGCCTGTATCGGGGTTGGGGAGGGCAGTTAAGAAGAGAGTTTGGCCAGCAGTTCACAAGGCAGGCATGGGGGTCTGCAGAAAAAGGTGGCCCACTCCTCATCCTGAGGTTGACAGTCCTCTTCCTCCCTCCCAGCCCACCCCTCAGCTTCCCCCTCACACCCCTGCCCCCATGCAGTAGACAGGGAATGAAGGCCTGGGCCTGGGTAGGTTCTGATTCCAGCTTTCAGTCTTCTGGGGCCAAGTAAGTAGTTGTCAGGGCCTGGTGGGTGATCCTGGGGTGCATCCATCAGCCCCAGCTCCTCCTCTTGATAGAAAGCAATGGGATCCCTGAGCAAATGGAGCCTCAAGGCCAGCCCCTGACTCCTTGTTGACAGTATTGTCCCCAAGACACCCTCCCCCCTAGAAGTCCTGGAACATCCACTGCTGGGACAAGGACCCAGAAGCATCCCATCCCCATCCAGCACCCCTCTGGGCCCCTCTTTTAGGGTCTAGGTGAAAGTCCACCTTCTCAAGAGAAGGGTCTGAGGCCCATCCCTCTCCCCACCATCACCCTAGCCTCTGAGCTGGCCTGGGGCCCATGACTCCGCTCTGTGCTGGGTGTGGCAGGGTAAACAGTCTCCTTTAAGAGCACACTGGGGAGAGGGAGCTCCAGGAATCTTAAGGAATCTGACCAGTTCCCTTCTGCCTGATGGTATTGTTGCCCTGGGCGGGGCCACTAGGTTTAAAGAGCCAGAACCCACCTGGGCTGGACGCAGTCCCAGCAGCCTCCACAGACCTGCTCTCTGCACTGGACTCTCAGGTAAGCTCAGGAGCAGATCTCCGCTAGGACTTTGGGGCTACCAGGCAGAGGGGTTGGAGGCGGAGGGGTGGCCCAAAGTACCAAGCTGAGGAAGGGGCAGTAGGGGCTTGAGTTTTCTCAGTAATGGCTTTGTGTTTGGGGGTTTTGAGGATTGGGGGCTGCCTTCTCTGTGACCGCTGTCATATGGATGGGGGGGTTGGTGGCTGGAGGAAATAGGACCCAGTCTTTGACTAAAGAATATGTAAAGTGGAGTTGTGATCCTCATGATCCAGAAGTTTAGGGTGGTAGAACGGGTAGAGAGAGATGGGGAGTCCAAAGGAGGGCCTGGTTTGGAAACTGCTCACAGCCAACAAACCCCAGTGATCCGAAGGAGCACGTTAATAGTCCTTCCCTTCTAGCAAAAGGACCCATACATTTATGTATTTACTTCTTGTGACACATTCACTACTTACTATGTGCTAGGAACTAACCTTAGGCTTAATATACAGTAACCGTATGAAGTTGCTACGATAATCAGCCTCATTTTTACATGGCACTGAGGCACAGAGAGATTAAGTGGCTGAGAAAGGAATTCTCTGGCCAGCTGGGCTCAGCACATAATAACTAGGGTTGCAGTGTGGAACACACTGACAATCCCTATGCCTGCCTGAGGCTAACCACAGGCAGAAAGCTTGGGGCAGTCTTATCTCAAGGACAGAGCCACCCCCTGGACTAGTGAATGAAGACATGGATAGTTCCTACCCTAAGGAGAAAACAGAAAGGAGCAATGTCCAACCCACTAGGCAGTTTCCTGCCACTAGCAGTCTGTTCTCTGAGAGTGGAATTTAGGGCTACCTGGAGCAGCGTCCCTGGCTGGGGCTGGGGGAGGAGGCTCTTGCCTGCCTCTGGCACCTGGCGGCCACTCCCCGCCTTTCCCTGCCCAGCTGTTCACGCCTCTGCACAGCTCAGCCCTGGGTGTGCCTTAGTGGATGCTCTCTTGGAATTCAGTCTGGTAGTGCCCCAGGCCCAGACCTTTGGAAACAGTACACCAAGGTCTGACAACTGTAGTGGTTTGAGTAGGGGTTAGGAAGGCAGCCTGAGTTAGAAGAGCAGCCCTGCTCTCCTGATTGTGTCAGGCATCTGATTACCAGATTTTTAACAAAGCCCTGTAAGGCATTTACTATGTGTAGACACTATTTTAAGCACTTAACCAGTATTAATTCAATCCACGTAACTCCACAAGGCATTACTATTATCATCTCTAGATGAGGAAGCAGGAATTAGTAACTCTCCCACATCCACCCCATCAGCAAGGGCATCCTTGAGGCACAGGCACAGTGAGCCTGGGGCCAGTCTGGGCTGTCTGACCCCAGCCAGCCCCCTTCCCCTGCAGCCCTGTCCTGCAGCTGTGTCATGGAGGGACTGACCCAGGGCCTTCTCCTCCTGCTGGCTGGTGAGTCCTCCCAGAAGTGCCACTCACCCACCCACCAAAGCTGTGAAAACCAGGGCAGCATCTCACGAAGGGGGCCTGATGTGGAGTAAATGTGCTTTCATTTAAACTGTCAATGTAAAGAGAAACCTTCAGGAAATAACAGTACAGGGAGGAAGCAGATATTGCAAAAGTTATCCTGAACAATGGAACTTTGGGAAACTGTAACCATTTGTTGGCAGAAAGAGGACAGCTGTCCCTACTTCTTTAGGAGACAGAGCATTAGCCACAGTCCATGAAGGAAGCTTTTCAGGAGAGGATAAAAAGAAACCAACACACCATCCCATTCTGAGCGTAAGAAAGAATAGCAGGAAGGGTTGTGACTTGTGGGATTGGGGGCAGAAGAGGGGTATTGGGGGGTGGAACTCACAGAAAGGCCAGGAGACAAAAATCTCAAGTCTGTTTGCGGGGAAGATGTGAGGACGGGAACTTGTGACCTCAGGTACCCCCCACCCCCCTCCACAATCCACAGTCGAGGCTGCTAGTCCTCTGGACTGGGTGGGGTCAGGCCTGCTGATTCATTCTGAGACCAGTGTCATGGATTAACCCCCAATACCTCTGCTTCTCTCACCCAGGCCTGCCTGTCTTGGAAGCCAATGATGTGGTTGGTGAGTGAGGCCCCAAACTGCCCTGCTGGCCCTGCCCCCACCTTTTCCAAGACCACATATCCTGCCTCCTGGGTCTGGTCCTTATTCTTTTTTTTTTCTTTCCTGCAGATAAAGACAGTCCCTTCTACTATGGTACGAACTGATAACCCTTGCCCCTACCCCTACCCTTACCTCTCCTGGACTTCTTTGCTGGAGGCTGGTGAGGAGTGATGTGGAGGGAAAGAGGGGCGGATGGGGCCAAGACTAGGGATTAAAGAGTCAAGGTGGGTGGTCGATCAAAAGGAGAGGCCAATATGCAACATGGTCTTTGGGAGAACTTCATTCCAGCAGGGAGGTAAGGTACCCACTGGGTATTTGGGAAGACTTCTGGGGAAGGGCCTGGAGGCATCAGGCTGCTGGGCCCCTGGGGTATCTCACACCTAATCTCCTTCCTTCCACTCCCTCTCTCTTGCCTTCCCCAGGACCCAGCTCCTTGCTGCCCTACAGCCCCCCAGATTTCCTCTTCCTCTGCCTCTTCCTTCCCCAACATGCCCCTCATTTCCCCCAGGTCTCATCTCAAAGGCCACCTTTCAGGAAAGCCTTCCTTGATCATCCTCCAAACCCCCTTCTTTTTCTGTGCTCTTCTGCTTATTTTTAATTCCCAGTGCTTGTTCCCACCAGATAGTATACTATGTGTCTGTTTCCTGGTTTGTCTTTCTTGTTGCCTGGAATGTAAATGCATCTGTACAATCATGTGCTCGTAAATATCTTTTGCATGAGTGAGGTGGAGTCGGGCTGGTGCCAGCTCCCTCTCTGTGCTCCCCCAGACTGGGAAGGCCTGCAGGTGGGCGGGACGATCTGTGCAGTGCTCCTGTGCATCGCTGGAATCTTGTTCGCCCTGAGTGAGCAGTGGGACTGGCAGGGCTGGGGAAGGGGTGGGGAGGCAGGAGGTGGTAGGTGAGGAGGGGGTGGGAAGAGGGGTGGCCCAGGCTCCCCAGGCTCTTTGCATTGGCTCTCTCTTCCTTCACAGGTGGCAAATGCAAATGCAAGTCAAATCAGAAGCGCAGGTGAGCACAGGGCCCTATTGTGTTTACCTTGAGCTGAGCAGAGCTATTTGGGGATAAAGTCCTACAATTTGGAAAAAGAAGACAGCCTCCTTCCTGGCTGTCCCTGGGCTTGCATGGGATTTGTTTTTCATAGATTATCCACCCTGAAGGGCCCCAAATCAGGGAAAGCTCTGATTTGATCCTGTTAAAGTAGCACCCAGGATTCTGGGTGGCGGAGAAGAACAGAAGGTTCGAGGATGCTAATCTGATGTGTTCCTTTCTCAGCCCCTTACCCGAGAAAGCTGTTCCACTCATCACTCCAGGTGAGACAGGCTCCTTCCAGAGGCTTCCAGGCACTCAGGCAGCCACAGAATTTGAGAATTAATAACTGTTATGCTGTGTATAAGGTGGGACTGTCCTGAGCTAGTCAGCCTTGGGGCTGCCCGAGGCTGAGGAGAGTGTCTATGGTGTGACCGGAGCCCCATTCTCTCCACAGGCTCTGTCAGCACCTGCTGAGCCCAGGACCAGCTTCATGGCAGTCTTTTGCTCCCATGCTGTTCCTGCCCCTTGGGGGCCCCACCCTTCATCATGGCCTTTCTCTCCAAGGGTGGGCCCTTAGGCTCCCTTCTGATACGGAGGCTGTCCAAGGCTTATTATTAAACTTCTCTCCCCCTACCATGGTTTTCTGTGGGTCTGGTTGAGGATGGGCAGGCTGGGCAGGGGCTACAAAATCTTGCTCAGGAAAGAGCAGGCCCCTCAGTACCTGGGGGAAGGAGGGGGCCCCATGGATTGCTAACGCATCCTCTGGCCACATGTCTGTCCTGAAGCCGACTTCCAGCATGCCCCGCGCTGACTTTGCGACCCTCCTGATAGTTGGTCTCCTGCTTCATGTGCCAGACACCTCAGTGTTTTATCAAAGGGCCTTGCAATTTCTGCACCTTGCTAGAGACCTCAGAAGTCCCAATGACCCAGGTACCCATGACATCCTATAGCCTAGAATGATCCCCAGTGGTTTGACACCTGCTAAGACCCCACCTCACTTATTGAGTGTTCACACAGCCCAGGAAATGCAATTGCTTCATTGACTCACCCCAGTAAAACCCTGTGTAATCCTCAGACCAACCAACGGACCCTCCCCCTTCTCTAATATCCGGTGAGACCCCACTGTGAGCAACATCTCAAGAAGCCCTGCATAGTGCACTTTAGAACGAAAAACCATCCATGCAAATCTAGGTCTCAGTATTGTCCAAAGTCCATTCCTGGAACACCTCCTGGGAAGGTCCCAGGATGCATAGGGTGGGGCTGGGAACAGCCTGTTCATCCTGCAACCTCACCCCTCTTGCCAGCCTCCATAGCCTAAGATGGAAGTTGCGGAGGCACGCAGCCCGCTCCTGCTCCCAGAAGGGACCCGAGGGTGGGTGGGCTGGGGTAGCAGAGATCTGCCCTGTCTGTGCTAGGCAGTGGCTAATGGTCTGGGTCTGGGCTGCTGAGGCAGCTCCCTGTCTTCGTGTTGCTTCAAACCAGCCCTCTAATGTGCCCGGCTCCAAACCTTCCAACCACTTCCCACGTTGGTGCCAGATCCTCTAGAAAGTATAATGTGTCCAAGATTTTGGGTCCCCTGACTTGTGGGCTGGGGTCAGGAAGCTAGTGCAGGGGATTCTATAGGTTGAGGACCTTACCTCCTGGTCTGCAGCCCATCCTTGGCCCTGAGGTCTAAAAATGAGGATCATAGATCTGTTTGGGGCCCTTGAAGCAGGACACATAAGCAGGGAGAGGGGAGGATTCCAAGTCTGGCTCAGAACTGCAGCAGGAACCCGAATGGGACTCGGGATACCGAGTGCAGCCACTGTCCTAGGTAGGTGAGGGGAGTGTGGCAGGGAGCCTTGGGGCTGTGCCACGCTCATCACCCACCCTGGGATGGATCCTCTCAGACCTTTAAGGCCCCAGCATTGTGGGCCGGATGCATGCTGTGAAAAAAGTAAAAGGAATGTGCTGCAATGGCTGAGGTTCATGGGTACCTCGTGGGTGATGTGGTCAGGGCAAAATGTGACATCTGAGCTGAATTCTTAAAGGGACATGGTGAGAAGGATCGGCCGCACAAACATCTTTCCTGGTAGAGGGGGACACTGGCCTTCTTACTTTTTGAGGACCAGTGTGACTGGTACGAAGACGATGAGATCACGGAGGAAGCAGAGGTGGCCACTGCAGGGAGAACCCCTGCCTGGTCCTGAGTCGGGAATCAATCGAGGGACCCGGAGCTGCGCAGGCAGCGGGAGCCGAGGCAGGAGCGCGCAGCGGCCCCGGCGCAGGCACGGAGCCCAGGGGCGGGCGCAACCCGGACGCGCGGCTGCGTCATCCGCCCGCGAGCGGCTTCCGACCCCGCCTTTTCCTCCTGGGATTGGGGAGAGGGGTGTCTTCTCCTGGAGTGTGGAGTGTACCCCTAGCTGGACACAGGAGGACGCTGGTGTGAATGGATTGCATTGGAGAAAGTAAAAACGAGTTCCGCCTAAGAAAGCAAAAGTCTGTGGCCATACGTGGGGCTAGGGTGACAGACGCGGAAGCGACACCGTCAGAACGCCCCTTCTCGGTGACTGACAGCTGCTGTCCTACTGAGAAACTTGGGTCTCTCCTATCACAAAGTGAGACGCTCTGCTGTTTGAAATCCGACCGGTAAAGAAGGAATCCCCATCGCTGCCAGGGAAAGCTAAGTCCCTTTGACCCCCTCGATTCCAGCCTACTACCCAGCTCCGGAAGAGGGGTTTCTGGACGCAATATTCCACATTCATCTTAACGTTTCGTTCCCTGGCTCCACTTTGCCGTGGAGACCAGTTACACAGAGTCATGATCCACTTTCAGCCTGCCAAGCTTCGCCTGAACAAATCCCACACTTTCCTCTCATCCGTAAACAGCCTAACGGCCCCACGATCTCTAAACGCCAACGTGTGCCGCTCCTTCATTGTCAAGTCAACGAGCGTGACTTTGTCCAAATACAGGCTCCTGCATGGTGGTTTAGGCTGATTCTACCTGTCCAGCGCTGGGGCAAGGGGCTCATGGAGGACATCTAGGGGCCCGGGTTAATCGTGGGTGAGAGAAGTCAGCGACTGTGATGGGAGGGCGGAGGTGGGGAGAGGACCATGCAGGAGAAAGAATTAGCCTATGAAAGTTGGCACCTGGGCCCTGGAGTTGGTCTGCTGATTCCCAAGGGTAATTAAGTTCTCCTCTTTCCCTCCCAGAGTAGGGAGTGGGAAAAGTAGTCACATGACGAGAGGAGCCTCTGCCCAGGTTTCACTGTGTCGAATTACTTGCTGTGCCTCACGGACCCCTTCCTTGGGCCTGTTTCTCCTGGGGAAAGGGGGATGGGGTGGGGAGGCTTTAGTCATAATTCCTAACTCTTGTCATCTCCCAGATGAGGGGCTGCCAAGGTAGGAACCAGAGAAATCTAAGGGTAATTTCCACTTAATTGAACACTTGGTATGTGATGGACACGTTAACTCAGTTTTCCCAGGAACTTAGGTGACAGGAATTGGATCATCCCCTCTGTGCATAAGAGGAAACCTAGGTTCTAGATCTCACAGGCCATCTTGTCCTGAGCCTTTCTGAAGGACTGGGCTACACAGCCTTTCTGGTATTTATCACTGAGAGAGAACCCAGGCACTGTGGCTGCGTGGGAACTATATACCCCCACTCTTTTTGAAAGAATCTTATTTTTTTCTGATTGCAAACATCTTTCATGCTTATTACAGAAATCTGGAACATTACAGGGGTATCTAACTTAGAAGGCAAACCAGTTTCTAACCCAGCACGCAGAACTAATCAAGGATAAAATTTTGATGTATTACGTAATTCTATTATATATCATATATCACACATATATTATTCTATACTTCTCTGGAGCTACAGCCAGGTTATTACATGAATAGTTCATCATTTTGCATTACTGAATAGTAGTCCTACACAATCCTCTTAATATAAGGGAAGGCCTACTAACCTAAATATATAAGGTTTATTCTAGTCTTAGAATAGTCGCTTGAAAACACTGTAATATTTCTGTTTCTTAGAAGATAGCAGCATCTTACCCTCAATTTTTGTGTAAATACTGGAAAACCCAGGGTAACAAGTGAGGGCCAACAGCTATCATGAGGGAGCAGTGGAGGGCCATCTTGGTTGGTCACTGGTGAGGTCCTGTGCCTGGTTCTGTAGAGGGATTTATTACTCAAGTCTCAACCCTGCCATCAGAGGAATATTCTTAAGGTCAGATCTGCTCAAAATGCACAAAAGATAATCTATTTATCTTACAGAAAAATCCCTTTAACATGGCCTATAGGCCCTACCTACATCTGACCCCAGGCCCCACATCTGACCATCAACTCTCCAAGCTCCCCCCTGTGCTCTCCCAAGAACAAACACAGTTTAGGCAGCAGCCTTAGCTTCAGGGCACCTCACTTCCCTCCCTCTGTCCCAATCTTCTAGCATCCCAGCATCACCAATCCCCTTCCTCCTTCAGGCTCTTTCAGGAGGCCTCTGGGGCCACTCGGCAGCGGCACCACCAGCATTTGTCCTCTCATCACTGTTGGCTGCTTCTCTTTGTACTCAGCTCAATTCACGTACTGTTTATATTTTACTGATTTATTTGATATGGTCTCCGACCTCTACAGAATGTAAATCCATATCGGCACCTGCAGACTTTTCTCAGTTTGGGCTCACAGATTAATTTATTTTCAGATTGCTGTCTTGTGATTTCCAGTGAGTACATATTGGTCATTTTGTGCTTCTCATGTTCTCAGGGTAATTTTAGGAAATCTGGTTGTGTTCCTTCCACCAGTCCCCTCACAGATGAGAATAGCACATGGGTCTTGAGGTCATCATAGGCTCACAGTTTATGTATACAACATCTGGCACCCTACCAAAAATATCCATGCATGAAAGACAAACGTAGACCAGGCAGACAACATACAGAGAAAGAAGATGCAGATGTTGGAATGATCAGACCAGGACTTTAAAACAACTGTGATTAATGTGTTCAAGGAAAGAGATGATATATGGAGATTTGCAGAAGAAAATAAACCTGTATGTTGTAGGTTAAATTGTATCCTCCAAAAAGGTATTTTCAATTCCTAATCCCCCATACCTGAGACTGTGACCTTGTTTGGAAGTTGGGTCTTTGCAGATATAATCATTTTAAAAGGAGGTCATATGGGATTAGGATGGACCCTAATCCAATGACTGGTGTCTGTGGAGCCGGCTGGCACTCTCTGGAATAATAAAAACCCCCACCCCTGGGCTGTCTGTGTGCCTGAAGCCTACTGACACCTTAAGCCCACTCCCCACTGCAGGATCCTTTGCATACCTGCATTTCTGCAAGATATAAAAGATCTCTTGATGTGTGTTTACCCTAACAAAACTCATCGCCCCAGGAGATAATAGCCCATCTCACAATACCCTAGGCGGACTCAAAGCACATCCTGCCCTTATCAGGGTTGTAAATCCTATTATTCAGAGTAGACCCTGACAGATCTTACAACCAGTCAGGTACCTGGGCACGAATCATGCAACCCGCCTACTGCTTGTGTGCACAGCCCCCTCCCCCCAATAGAAGACCCAACACGCCCATCCCTGGCACTCACCCGGGCGCCTCTCCAGTCTGTGTGGCCCGCTGTTGCCTATAGCAGCATCCCTATTAAGCTTTCCTAAACTTTTCTCGGTCTCCGGTAATTCTTCTACCAACCCGCGTGTCACTGTCACCATCACCATTGCCCACAACAGTGTCCTCCTAAGAGGAGGAAAATGTGGACACAGGGAGAAAGCCTTGTGGCGAGAGGCAGAGATGGAAAGATGCAACATGAAGCCAAGGAACACCAGGAAGAGGAAAGGAAGGATCCTTCCTCAGAGACTTCAGAGGGGGAGTGGCCTCGGCAACACCTTAATTTTGACTTCTCACCACCAGAACTGTGAGAAAATTATTTTTTTATATTACATTAAAAAATTAAGTGGAAATTTTGGAACTAAAAGTTCTTAACTCAAGTTAAGAACACAACTGATGTTTAACAATCAATTAGACTTAACTGAAGAGTGATTGGAAGATAGATTAAGAAAATAAAGACATATAAGGAAAATGTATTAAATAAAATCCAACATTTACTAATGATTAAAAAACAAATTTATACTAAACCAGAAGTAAATGGAAATTTTCCTAATAAAGGGTATGCAACCAAAAAACAATTGGTATTTTAATGGAGATTATTGAAAGCTTTCTATCTGAAATTGGGAATAAGATGCCCTCTGACCCCAAATTTGTTCAGCATCACATTTTCTAATGGTAAAAAAAAAACTTATCTAAGAGTAGGCAATAAGGCAAAGAAAAGGAAAACGTACCTGAGGATTAGAAAAAAACTAATCAAACTTCATTATTTGCAAATGGCATGATTTTGTATGTAGAAAATCCAAAGAATCTATTCAAATAATCAAAGGTAAGTGAATTTATTAGGAAGACCACAAAGGTCAATATGAAAATCCTAGTTGTTGTTTTTTTTAAATCCTAATATTTCCAGTCCCAGGAACAAACTCTTCGGCAAAAGAAATAAGACACCATTTAAACTATAATAATAATAATTTTTTAAAAACCCTAAAAACAAAGAATTTTTACACAAAAACATTTAAACTGAGATACCTTAAAAGAGCCTTACGACTTGATGCAAATGCCAACATCCAGAACAAGAGGGTGGTTGCTTTTTGAATTGTAAACAGCTCGCAGCTCTCTGATTCTGAGGGCGTGGTGTGATTTGTGTGTGTGTGTGGGTGGTGTTGATTCTGAACACCCAGTGTCTGAGCTAGGACATGCACTGAGACTTGTCAGAGACACCACACAAGACCATTTATGCACAGTTGCCTGGATGACGGCTCCTGCTCTGTTCTTTGTGGCAGATGGCACGGCAGCTTGCAGACCCCCTGCAGCCTTCTGGTCACCTGATAATGGGGTAGGAGCAGTGTTTTCAAGTGTAAAATAAGGTTTCTCCAAAATCCAAAAGGCCCTACTGACAGTTATGCCTCGTTCTCAGTGAGGCAATGTATTGGCCTTTACATTGGAGGAAATGTCCCAGTTCTGCCCAAGGCCAGATGTCAGTGAACATTTCCTCTAAAGACTCAGATGGTAGGATCTGAGTTAGGATATGTTGGGTGTTGTGGGCCGCATGGCCACATGAAACTACTCATCTGTCAGCCAATGTAGCACAAGAGCAGCCTAGACAAAACACATGGATGGGCATGGTTGTGTACCAATATTACTCTATATACAGAAACAGGCAGCCAGCCAGGTTTGGCCCATGGGGCCCAGTTTGTCAATCTCTGGCCAAGACTACTAGACCCTAAAAATGTCCCCAATGTGGCAGAACCCTGAATCCTTCCACCCTCTAGCACACAGGTGTCTTCCTAGGGCATCCCAAGAACTCACTGCTTCCTTCTCACCGAGACTGAGTATGCCATCAATACAGTGGATCATGGCAAGGTGATCAGTGTCTCTTCAGACTCTGCTGTAACAGAGGGCAGGAGTTACCACACACCTGGAGAAAGACAGGCAATGTGTTCTGATGGCCATGTTATAAGACGGTAATTTTTTTTAAATCTCTTGCTTGATACTGATTGAAGAGAACATATTCACTAGATCAGGGGCTCCCCAAGTCCCAGAGTCTTGTTGACCTGCACTGGCAAACACACCACATTAAATACTGAGCTGTGACGGTGAACTCCATGGTTAAGTTTCTGGTCGTTCACTGTCAGTTCACCATCATCTGCTGGAATCCATCTGCTGTTTGCTGGGACCAGACAGGCAAATAAAAAGGGCGAGGCTCGCCCTAACTTCAGATATTGCACACGTGTTACAGAATCTCTCCTTGTTTACTGTCTTGGACGGGGAACATCATTTGACAGGTTCCTCTTGGCCTTTCCTACCATTATGAGTCTTACTTCAGTGTGTGTGTGGTGGGCGGATGGGGTCTGCAAACCTGTTTAACCCACAGTGAGGTGAATTTGGGCCTAGGAATCCACCTGCCACCTGGCTTTCCTATGCTCCCACTCTAACAGAGAGGTGATGGTTTTCCTCCTGGTTATGTCAACTCAGACCCCCCTACCCAACAGCATGTAACAGACTTGGGTCATTTCCTACCCCTGGCCTCAGAGGGGTAGATTTATAGAACCCTTATCACATATAGTTGCTGCAATACAGTCAGGCCCTTCCTCCATTCCAATTGATGGTCTCTGGGGCTGAGACCTGGCTCTGTGCTGGAAATAAATAGAACAAGATCCTGATCTTCAGCTTTCTGCTCATATAACCAAAAAGGGGTACGAGCTGGGAGCACAAAGCTGATAGAGCCCAGAGCTGGGCCTCTTATGACCTCTGGACGCAGAGATCTGAGCTTTCACCACGGACCTTTTGGGCTTTGCTGCCCATTCTGACAGTTACGCTACTTCACATCTTATGATGGCCACCACCTGGTCTCTGCTCTTCTGGAACCCTTTCAATCCCTATGTTCTCCTACTGCCAACTCTGGCTGAGGAGCACTTCCACTAGTCTCAAAATGCTGGTGCACCTCACTAGCACACTATCAGTTTAGCAAAGGAATGTTCTTGGGTCCTTTCCAAGGACATTTTTAGCTCAGTGTTTTTTCTAATCTTCCCTAGCATGCCCACCTGAGGCCTCCAACCCCTTTTCTCAACACTCAGCATCTCTCCCTCCCATAGGCCATTGTCTCCAACCTTTAAGGGTCAACTCTAGATCAGGATGGACCCCTAGAACGCTTAGAATTTAAATCCTGAGTCACAAGAGATGCCTCACATTAATCAATCATTTTATACTCAACCCTCTGCTCTACCAACCTCAAGATCCCCTTGTGTGTTCTAGGTCCTATTCACCTATTCACATACACTAATCAGGCCCTGCAGTTTCCTTCTGTAGGAGGGGCTCTCCCTTCTGCGCCATGCTCAGTCCAGACACTAGTTTTCTGAAACAGAAAAGTCAGTTGTCAGCTGAGTTTCCTCTAAGGGACTAGGCAGTATGTTTTTTTTTTTTTGCAGGCCAAGAGAAATGCGAAATATTCACAAAATTGCAATATTCTGTGCTACAAGCCTAGTAACAAGGGTGGAATTCTTTGGGGGGGGGCATTATATTCCTAACTGGGGTTCCTTGCCATCAAATTCATCTGTAAAAACCACGCAGCTGGTACTTGGCTTACCAGCAGTTTGCCAACCCATTCTGCAAACAATAAGACGTTGAGGGGGCAGGTATGTATTATTGTGTAATTCACCTACCTCAGGTGAGGCCTCTGGACAGTCCTCTAGTTAAGAGGCAGGTGGCTACTGCTGCTGGCCCAGGTTTCAGAGCTACCTTGGGATTTAAGGTCACCTAGCACACCCCCAACTTCCCATCCCAGGTTCCCAGAGCCCACTCCTTCCATATCTGGACCTTAAAATTAGTAACTCTACAGGGGGTTAATATACTCCTTGAAACTTCACTGCTCTATCAAACTGGCCTTTCATGGCATCCTAGCCACTGCTACTACAGGTTTCATAAGCTCCCAGGCATTCCACCTCACAACCCAGAGGGCCTTTGCTGTTCCATGGTTGACCATCGCCTGAAAACGTCAGCACTGTAGGCTCATGGGACGAGCAGAGACCCTGTGAACATGGGAAGATGCAGTCTCTGCCCCACCCATCCACCTTCATGCTACTCAGTCTTCTCTGTTTATCTCCCCAGGTCTGCCTCTAGCATTCCTGGGTGATGCTGCAGCCCCATCTCTAGCCACGTGAGTCTGCAGAACACTGGTGGGAAGAATGGTGGAGTGGGGCGAAGCCCAATAAAGCCAAAGAAAGACTCTAGTCTACCTACAGATAGACACCAGATAAAGATCCTTAAAATGATGAAATTGGGATAACTGGGCTGCACTGCATAGTTATTAAAGACAACACTGTATGGTTATTAAAGACAAGTGGGAAAATAAAGCTGGGTAAACTAACAGCTATCAAGCAAAATTCTTTTTAATAAGCTTCACTCACATTTTAAAGTCTTGACATTTTTATTTAATATTTGTGTAAGTGATAATGTGCTATGCGCAGAGCTGCCTGAAATGTGGAGCTTGCTTTCCACTGCTAGAAATTTCTAGTTAACAATTTGGGAACAGGTCTCAAGCTTGAGAATATGTGTATCCTGCAGTAACTGTTAAGTGCTAACCCAGGGTAAAAGTATGAAAAAAAGCGTTCAAACCAACATATTTTATATAGAAAAACTGAAACAAATTGTGGCTGATGATTCAGGGTATAAAGCACCCAAAAACGAAGATCTCTAGCTATGAATAGATGCAACTCCAGCATAAAGGAAGGGAACAGCAGGGCATTACAAATGGCTGATGAATAGGACATGCTAGCCACAGGAAGCTGGGACTATATGCTCATTCTATTCTCACACTTCCTGGTATGTATTTCTAGTCACCATTTCCACTCACATATTGAACATTTTTAAATATGATTTTTAATTTAGCCTTGTTTTAATACAAGGGAAATTAGTGCTAAATTTTAAAATTCACACTGAAATACAATAGTATTAAAATGAACCACCCAATCATTCTGCTATATTTGGTGAGTAGATAGTCTGTGCCAGTCATTGTGAAAAAGTCTTTTTATTTTAAGAAAAAAATTTAGTTAACAAAAAAATTTAACAAGTTTCACTTAGCAAAATACACCCGAAAGGAAATCACAGTACAAAGAAAGTTTTAAGTCAAGGCCTCACCAATTCCTACAGTATTAGTAATGTGTCTCAATTTTCAAAACTAACTTTTTAAAAGCTTAAACTTAACCTAAAAGATTTTAAATGAAAATAAACTAGAATGAACAAACATGAGAAATGTTCCTCTTTGAATTAGGGATCTAGCACCTTGAGTTTTAAAAAAAAGAGAGAGAGAGAGAGAGAAAAGCACACCTCCCCAATGTGTTCACGATGATGTAAAAGATCCACATTTAACATACTTAAAACTACTTTATAACTCAGCTATAACATCACTCCAGAAGTACACTACCAAAATATTAATTGAGAAAAGCTGAAAATAGTTTTAGTTTACTCAATATCACATGCTAGAAGAAAGTTTGCATGAGAAAACACTGAAGAGGTAATTTTTTTTAATCCAGATTTCACAAACTCATGGTGCAAAACGGGTCCCACAGCTTCCTCTAGAGTAATAACTGCTTTTCACTGCTTGTTGGCTGCCTGTGAAAATTTGATTGAAATAACTCAAATGCTACTACAAAACTAGTCATACCCTCCCATGCTGTTCTGGCCACCGTAGCCAGCCCCGTAACAGCCACTCACGGATTGGCTCTCAAGGCCACTGTAAGTGGACTGGGTTGACACCCCCATGCCTTGCATCATCTGGCTGCTATAAGCCCCGTTGCTGGCCCCCGTTGTGGAATTCAAGAAAAGTTCTATGTATCTGTGCTGCATGTTGGCCCTGTCTTTGGACATGGCCGCCACAGCTTCTTCATGAGTGGCAAACTCAACATCAGCTTCGCCCGTCACTCTTCCATCAGGGCCAATCTCAATATGGACTCTCACAGGGTTGAGCGGAGAGAAGAAGTTGTAAATGTCGTTCTCCGTGGCCTTGTAGGGCAGCCCCCTCATGTGGACGCAGTGCCCGGTGGTGCTCTGGACAGTGAACTCGCCATCTCCATACCTGTGGTCGTACATCCCAGAGAGACAGTAGCTGAGGTCTCTTCCAAACAGGTCGGTGGTGAAGCCGTAGCCATCGCTGAGGCCGCTGTACTCCTCGTAGCCCCCATAGCCTGCACTGTAGGCTCCGGACCTCATCCTCTCCAGGCCTGCTTGTTTGACAATGCCGATGTACCTCCTGGCTGTGCCGGGGCGGTCATAGGGCCCCGGTCGCTGCACCGACATGAACTTCAGAGGGGGATCCGAGTATGACCTGACTTCTTCCTGACTGCTCTTGAACACCTCGATATATCTGTGCCCTATTCTCTCCTTGTGCTTCCCTAGAGCCTTCTCAGCTAACTCCTGGGAGGCAAACTGCACAAAGGCTTCCCCTGTAATCTTGCCCTCAGGGTCCACAGGCAATGTGATCCCGTTTGGCACGATTTCCAACCCTGAGAAGAACTGAACGATTTCTTCCTTGGTGCATCCAAATGGGAGTCCTCGAAGCCGCACAAAACCATCATTGGCGGTGTCGGCACTGTTTGGACCACTGTGCTTCAACACCCAATCCATCTCGGTTCTGTGGGACTTGAACACCTCAATGTACCGGTGTCCCATGCTTTCCCTGTCTTTTTTAAGGGCCATTTTTACATCTTCTTCTGATTCAAGTTCAACAAAAGCCTCACCACTCTGCCTGCCCTCTCTAGTGTAGATAAAATGAACGCCTGCGGCCCCATCATGAATTGTGC
Organism: Camelus dromedarius; assembly: GCF_036321535.1. NCBI lineage: Eukaryota > Metazoa > Chordata > Mammalia > Artiodactyla > Camelidae > Camelus > Camelus dromedarius. The sequence continues at coordinate 16,971,068 of NC_087443.1, forward strand.
AGGTGGAGAGGAAATTCTGCACATCCTCAACAGAGCAGGACCAGGGCAGGCCACGGAGCTTGACCACAAAACCTTCACCTCCCTCGGGGCCCAACATCATGGACACTTGACAGGGCAGACGTCAAACAAGCTTGGGTGCAACTTTTTGTGGCTGCAAAGAAAGCAAAAACTACTTTACATAATTTTTCATTTAATATGTGCAACAAGAATATACAATAAATAGCTTCCCCCCTTTTACAGATGAATGAAATTAAATAAAGATGTTAAGAAATACAAATACGTTTGAGCTCAGATTTAACCCTAGGTCTCCCCAAAAATGTTCGTATTACTCACAGATAGCTCAAAAATAACAAATTAAGGGTTGTTTTTCTTTAATAGTGATCTGGAAGTCAGGCAATAAACTAAAATTTACAAATCATAATTATCAATTACTATGAGTTCTAGGAGGGTAGACAGAAGAATGAGTTGAGGTAACATTCAGAAATACTAAAAGAACTCAGAACTGGAGGAAAATAGATGAGCTGTTTTCTTGCATCGCTAAAGTAAAGGATAGATGTGACTCGGTACTTTGAACACAGAAGAACCTAAGTATAAGGCAGAGCATTTTCTTGTTTTATTTTTTCCAGATGTCTGTCATGAAATGTGTTAATTCATTTATGACAGTTCCTGAGTGATTTTTAAACTACAATCCTTATATTTAACCTATATGCTTGTTTGTGACAAGATACTATACAAGCAAAAGGAAGTGATGAATACAACTATTTTAAATCACAATACAGAATAAGATTTTCTTTGATACTGGGATGAACCAGAATCAGTCTTTACATCAGCAACAATGCTGCAAGGACACAAGGAAGCAGTGACTTCCAGAGTCTAAGGAAGCATCATTTTGTTCCTAAATTGTTAACTCAAACATGAGTTAAGTGTGAGGTCAAACTGAAGACATATACAAACAAGCAGATAAGCCCATCAGATTAGTTATGTGTGCTGCAAATACAGAAATCAGATTATATGCTTCTCAGTCTCAAAAACATAACACACAGATTGCTGTTTTGTTGAGACTAGAAGGGAATGACCACCTCCAAGTACAAGAGGCATGCGCGAGCAGTGCCCTTCCTGACAGGGTGTCACTAAGTGCACGTAGCACCTGGTACCACTCACTGCAAGAGTAAAAAGTCAAATTCATGTCAAAGGGCTATACTGGGAAGAGGAGGAGTTGAGCCAGCAGACAGCAATATATGCATAACTGAGACAATAAAAATATTGATGGGGCCAAAAATATATTCTTGGTCATCAATACTCAAAATGGGCACATGTTAAGTATACGGAAATTACATGTTTCATCAAACTGTCACTGCCCATCAAGCCAACAGATGTAGTCATTAAAATCAGTGATAAGAGAGTTGCCTTTTCAAGAAATCCGGGCACAATGGTTATCACACAGATAAAAGCAGAATCTTACTTCAGATGAATCCGAAAAACATCCCAGATGGAATGGGGTATTGAGCCCAGGAAGATTAGGTATCTGACTGTTTCATACTGGGTACTTAGCACTTCCCCAAGCCCTCAAATGTCTGTGGTAAACCACACTAGTTCTAACCTTCCCCCACCCTCAGCTGATCATCATATCTTCTTAGAGGACTAGAAACCGGCTGAAGGAAATTAGAACAAGGTCTAGGAATTCATCAACAAGGAGTTGCTTCGCCTCATAGCTGAGATCAGTATCCATGACTCTTGCTCTGGTCTCAACTCCACCCATCCCCATGAAATTCTTCTCTAGAGAAACACCATTTTTCCTTATCAATTAAGGAGACTATCACTTCTAACCAATCCCCTTACACTTTCCCTAATACCAACTTTCCCTCCAGCGGATTGCTGATTGGCTTTCCCTTTCAGTAAAATCGAAAAAGGCCTGTCATCTCTACCCCGCACCATTAAAAAGGGCATGATCTCACTCTGCCAAGGATCTCCCAGGCAAGAAACATTTTCTTATCACCATCTAATTTGTTCCTACGGCAGAACTTGACCATCCTCTGAAAATCTCCTCTTGGTTCCTGGCTTTTCTCTTACTTCCTTAGACACTGTCTCTTTGAGCCTTTCCTCATCATTCAACTATAGGCAATCACTGGCCTTTTTGGAGGCAGCCTCACCTGATCCCTAGATCTTCAGGGCCAGCTCTGAGCTCAGGATACGCAAGTTCTCAGTCATAGGCTGAGTTCCATCTATGCACCAGAAATGAATGTAGCCATTTTCTCTCTGAAACTCTTCTATAGCACCCTGGTTGCAGCATAAATAGCCTTACCTGTCATCCAGAGGCTCCAGAATGAAACTGAAGAAAGCCCTGACTACTTCTTTCAGGCCCTTAAATCCAATGAGTTCATCATCTCTTTGCAGTGAACCCATTCTCCACCCTAATCCTTTTCCTAATTTCATGCCCAAATTCTGTTCAGTAACTCTTCTGACTCCAACATGTAAATAAAGGTTTCTCACAGCTCCTCCCTGTCCCTAGCACGCTGCTTGGCTGCTCGGTAGAGTATGAACTCCACCATTCCTTCATGACCTGAAATCATGTTTTCCCCTGCATTGTCCTCAGATCCCTTTCTATGTCTTACTTTCAGTACCAACAGCCCATTCCAGCATATTCACATCTGATCCTCAAACTTTTCCAAGCATAAAGTTGGCACTTCCTGAAGCCCTATCTGCAGCTCGCACCAGTTTTTTTTTGGTGGTGGTGGTGGTGGTGGTGGTGGTGGTGGTGGGGTTTGGTTTAGTTGTTTAAAAAATTTTTTCGAACCCAGTTCAATCCCCAAGACCTTATATATGCTAGGTACACATTCTCCCACTGAGCTATGCCCCTCACCCCTCTCACGTTCTTTTTTCCTTACTATTTTACGTTTTATTTTGGCAGAGGGAGGCAATTTGGTTTATTTATTTGTATTTATTTTTTAGAGGAGGTATTGGGGATTGAACCCAGGACCTCATGCATGCTAAGCACACATGTTCTTTTAAAGTGACTTTTTCACTCTCCTGTTCTAAGACCTCAGTCGCTTCCCACCGGTTGGAATACAAACCACAAGCCTAAGAGGGTGCTCAAGCCTTGCAACTGTGGCCTGCAACACACTAAGCTCGTATCACTTCTATTAAAAAGAAATCTCTATTCCTGTATTTCTCTGTGCCTGGAATGTGCCAGGCTGTCTGCTCCCTAGAATTTAACACACGTGGTTATTCTCTCTCCAGACTCCACTCAATCTTCTGTCTAGTTAAATCCTACTAATCCTTAGGATCTCAGCTCAAACACACCACCTTTCCCACAAGACCTTCCCCTTCCATAAATTAAGTCTTATGCTTCTATACTCCCTGAGCATTCTTGCTGTGATTTGTTTAGAAATCTTCAAAAATGCCTTGAGAGCATAGCAGGAAAAGACTTATCTCTTCTGTAGGTCATCGTGGTCCCACCCCCAGCACAGCAGCCCTAAGATTAGCAAGAGATTAACTGATGGCCATGTGGGGCCAACATCACCCTCTAGAATATGGCAGCACAGCTAGATTAAAAAAGACAAGCAATAAGTGTGTAAAAGAACAGATATTTCGTGTAAGAATTACTTAAAATGCCCAATACAGAACAGAAAGTATAAATGTTTCTTTGTTCCAGAAAATGTTTCAAAAATAAAGTGGTTTCTTCTCTGAATGCAAGATGAAGAGCACTTTTCCAAAACAAGTATCTGTACATTAATTGCACATAAGGCAATAAATACCCTCACTTCTGCCCCCAGAATTCTCTACATTTGGATTCTTCGCAGACTTACATTACTTAGGACATGAACTAAAACTCAGAAATTAAGAGCACTGGGGCTCAAGTTGGATTTAAAGCTAGTGAAAAAACGTTTTTACTTCACACTCAAGAAAACTTTCTGCATCAATAAAATCAATTATAAAGAAATTACTTAAAAAAAAAAAAACAGCTCACCTTAGAGAACAGTGAGAGATGCCCACAGTCAGAGACACTCCAGGTAGGCAACGAATTATCCTAAAAAAGAGAGAGAACGTTAATTTTGCCTCAGTGCCCCAGCATTCCCAGAGTGACTACAGAGGCAGCAGTCCCCCGGCTGGGATGGGCTTCTCGGAACCACGCAGCTGCCTCAAATTAAAGTACACACCTGCCACACCCTCGTTTCTAAAAGGTTTACCCTTTTCATAGGGTAATGCAGAGAGTAACAGCCACTCCCACTTGCCTTGAGAGATTTTCTCAGTACCGGAGTTCTATACAAGGTAAGGAAATTTAGATACTTCGATATCCAGGGCGGGAGGGGCACCGTCAGGGTGGGGCCTGGGCAAGGTCGGAGGGGTCCCAAGAAGCCAAGGGCGGGGAAAGCCGCGCAGACCAGCACGGGACACGGGGGAGACGGGGCCAGATTTTCACTGGAATGGGCTCCAGGGAAAGGTTATTTGCTAGAAACTGATCTAACAGAATTTACAATTCACAAGTATCCCTATAGGATTGGGTGGAGATACTCAAAAGACCTTTCTTTCCTAGTTTTATTTGACAACTTCATTTCTTGTGACTTGTATTTCTAACACTGATCTTTTAATTAACTGAGGAGGAATGGGAAGGAGAGAAAGAAATAATGCTTTAACAGGAAAATCACTACCATAACATACAGCCACAGGACAAAGACGTCCCAAAAGACTAGGATATGTGCTTAAGCCCAGGAGATACTCTGATAAATAAGGTACATTCTTAGTTTTAGAAACACAGAATTGAGAAACTCAAGTTAATTTCTCTAAGCCCGCTGTCTTAGTTATCTGCCATGCTTACTAGCGATCTAATTATTAGGACATGCACACCCAGGGCGGCCTGAAGCACCGAAGCCGATTTCCACAAGACTGAACCGTGGCGCGCACACATTTGAAACGCTGTAGAACACTGGTCCCCCACCCTCTCCACGCCTGCACCCTGTAATCGCCGGAGGAGTGTTACAAAATACTGCTCTTGGATCCTGCACCTGGAGATTGATTCAACTGTACGTACAGAAAGGGAAGCAACCAAAGATTTTAATTTTGCACAACTCACCCCAACGACTGGACTATAATGGAAGTGCACAAACGGACCACCCAAGAATCTTATTAAAATGCAGATTTTAAAACAATAGATCTGGGCTGGGGCCCAGATTCTGCATTTTCAACAAGTTTCCTGGACTCCTGGGAAGCTCTCCAGAACGCGCTGTTCCTCACTCTACTATACTGGTTAGACAAGATTTAGTTCGGATCGAGGTAGACCAATCAAGATAAACAGGGTGCGCCTCCAGCGCGCGACTGACTAGGTTTATCAACGGAGTACACAGGGCGGTCTAAACTGCACCCCCACCTTCTTGTTCAGGGACGGGAACTCGGCGGGACCTGGCTTCACCCTCCTTTATTTGTGTTCCAGGAAGGCCTGAAAAGCATTTCCGTCCTCACTTGTAAACGAACTGTAACCTACAACCGGCAGCACGCACAAGCCAGATTGTCCTGGGTGTCTTGCTCAGAAAGTTCTACTCTTAAATCATAGACCGCGCGGGAGACGCCGCCTCAGGATTACGCGGTTGACTCTTGCCCTGAGACTTACCGCTGAAAGCAGGACCGTTTTCTACTTTCATCAAGCAAGCGTGGTTTACAGCGAAAGGACCCCCAATTCCACTCGACGCTTAAAAACGCAGACGATTCCGGGCAAAAGCCAGGTGCATCTCCTTTTGTTATTAACCTGAAATTGAAACTCAACTGGCTGTGGGCAAACGCCTCGTTCGAGAGCTGAAAGTGCGGTTTGAAGCTCGCGGCCGCGGGCCGCCAGGGGCGAGTCTGAGCGATTCGGCGGGAAGCGGTATCGCGCCCGGACGCCAAGCTTCTGGCTGGGCCGCCTGGCAAGATGAAGCGGCTCGCTCGGCCTCCACCCGGGGATACGAAAGCCTCGAACCCGCCCAGCTAGCCCTACAGGAAGGCCCGACGCCAGGGAGCCCCATCCCCGGGCCTGGGCGGGGTCAGCGGGAGCTTCCGGGGCGGGGCGAGCTACGGGTGGGGGAGGGGGAAGAGGCTTCCCGGGCCTCGCGAGGTGGGGGGAGGGGAAGGTCACGAGGCGAAGGCTCACCGGGCCCGGTGGGGGGGGGGGGGGTCGCGGGGCGGGCGGAGGGGGGCTTACTAGGGCTGCGGGAACAAGAGTTTTCACGCCGGGGAGTGTGGCGGCAAGTGTTGGGGGTTAGGTGGGCAAGAGTTCTCGGGCCAGGTTTCCCGGCGCCGCGGGGGGAGGGGGCGGGGCTCCGGAGTCAGGGGCTTCGTGGGGCGGCCAGGAAAGAGTTCCCGGGACCCGGGGTGGTGGGGCGGGGGGCTCCCCGGGCTGGGGGCGGAGCTCCCGGGTCGGGTCGGGGGACTTCCTGGGGCAGCAGGGAGCGGGGGGAGCTCGTGGGGCAGGAAGGGGGAAGAAAGAGTTCCTGAGGTAGGAGCGGCTGTTGGGGGAGGAGGCGGGGAAAAGTTCCCGGGAACCGCGGGGGTCTGGGGGCGCAGACGGGGGTCGTCCGCTCGCGGCGGCTCACCACGACGGGTCCGAGGCCTGGAGTCCGGAAGGCCGGCGCGCGGGGCTGCGTCCCGGAGGCAGAGGCCGCGTGACTAGGAGGGCGGCGAGCCGGACGTGGGTCACGGGGTGTAAAGGAGGAAGTGCCACCGACGGGCCCGCCAAGATGTCACCAATGGAAACGCGTCCTGCAGGTGCGGCCCGCGGCCCGCGCGGTCGGCCAAGGGAGGAAGTGGGAGGAGGAGGAAAGAAAAGCAACGAGGAAGACGGGTCTGCGTGAGCTCTCAGGAGAGGTGCCAGGGTGGAGAAAAGTCCAGAGTACGGGCAGAGGGGAGGGGTGGACGGGCACCACTTACGTGGAAGGAGCCACCGTAAAATTAAAAAAAAAAGAAAAAAAAATCTCTGAAAACAAGAAGAATTCAGAATGGAAACTAATGGACGAAAGGTGGAAAACAACCTCTTTGTATACCTTGTTTTGTACATTTGGGCAGAGCCATGTAAGTATTTTGCACAATTCTAAAAAGACTAATTTTAAAACATGCAATTCTTAAACTTTATACCTAACAAGCAATTACACATTATGAACCTTTGAATTCTAATTCAAATGAACTGGAAAACAATTACAAGGCAACTGGAGTAATGTTAGCAGTGACTGAATTTACATTAAGAAGTTATAAAATTTTACTTGCAACTATGCCGCTATGATTCTTTTAAGTCATTAAAGAAACATCTGATGTCTAGAATCTTTCTAAATCTGAGTTGAGGGAGTCGGATAGCAGATGAAACATGGACCAGGATTTAGTAATTACTGAAGCTGGGGGATGGGTACATGGAGTTTCATCATACTTTTGTCTCTACTTCTGTGTATGTTTAACCCTTTTAAGAATAAAAATATTTTTAAAAGAAAAAAGTCTTAATCTATTTACTAAAAATAAAACTACAGAATTTACAGAAAAAAGGAATGGTACTAGGTGAGAATATGATGATGCGGTCTGCAAAGTCAGACTGTGGGAAACTCTTAAAAGGACAACAGCCACTCCGACAAAATAGCTCCAAGGGAGCACTTACTGAATAAAATTAAGAGAATTATCAAGGATTCACAATGCATGGGACATATTCAGATCTTGATTCAAAGTGGTACACATTTATAAGACAAGGAGATAAATGAACACTGATTAGAATTTTGATAGTAAAGTATTATATTTACTTAACATTAGATATGATAAAATTTAGTTATGTTTAAAAATAAAGGAATTAATTTTTAGAGATACATTTTGAAATATCTGTGGGTGAAATGGTGTGATGGCTGGAATGTGCTTCAAAATTATCTGTGAGTAAGAAGTAGGTGGGAGATGTAGAGAAAAACTGTCCATGACTGGTGATTGCTGAACCTGGATGACAGGAATCAAAATCCAGCCATCCCATGGAAAGTGAAAAACAGACACTAAAAACTCATACATTCAAGAAAAATGAAACAATAACGTGAAGGAAAATTAAGCCACAAAATTGGCTTATTTCTGGAAAGACTATCTCTACAGAAATGAGTACCTTGACTGCTTCATAAGCATTTTACTTTTTAAAATCCTCTTCGAAATATATTCTGGGTAATTTATATAACTGGCATACATTTTCTCACTTATTTTATTTAAATATATTCACTGCAGTTAAGTATTTTTACATATGCCTCTTTGACTTAACTGGCTGGTGACAATGGCTAGGTAAGTGTTAATAATCGATCAGTCATGATAGGGTTCCCACCTGGTGAGGAACAACATGTACAGAAGACACCGGGGAACGTTATGCTGAGACAGAAAAGCACCTGAAAACACAGAAAGCAGCCAGGGCTGAGATCAACAAGGGAGGGAAGCAGAATAAGAACCTCCAAAGCCCTGAAGGACTGGTTCAGTATTTTGGACTTTATTCCAAGGCCAATGGGAAGTCACTTAACTGTTTCAAAATGGGATGTGGTGTAATTTGAGTTTTGCTTTTCACCAGAACAGTCTAGCTGCTCTTTGGAAAATGAATGGTGGAAACAGATGCATGGAGATGAGATGGGAAGAAATGAGAAGTTTAGGAAGAACTGATGGTACTCTGCAACAGAAATACTGTGGTAGAAATTGAAGCACATGAAAGGATTTGAATGATGTGCTGTAGATAAAATTTACCCAACTTGGAGAGTCATTCATTAACCCAGAAATACTGTGCACTGACAAGATCCAGGTCCTTTGCTAAGTCCACAGAACAGTGGACTAGGAAATCAATAAAGAGAGGAACAAATAAACATGATGACAAATCCTGAAATAACCCAAAATTAGAAAATGGGATTCTGAGGAAGAGACATTTAAACAGACCAGAAGCATGAGCGGGGCTAGAATGTTAAAACCTTTTTTCCGCCTGGTAAAAAGCTATGGTTTAAAAGTAGTATTTAGAAGACCATATTATTCTTTTTTTCTCCTTTGTACATTACCTATTTATTTCCCCCTGGATACTTGTTCAAATTATTTTTAAATGTAGCCCTTTGTCAGGTTATGTTGGTGTTGGCTGCTTTAAAAATACTTTTATTTTGTGGTGAATCTTTTTCTATTAAATTCAAAAGGGAAGTTTAGATACCATATCTGCTGCTTATATCAGTTTTCCACTTGCCGAGCACCAACAGGTCTGGAGAAGAAGCAATTCCCTGTCATAGGACAGTATATGAGCAGAGACCAGACCCCTATTTGTTTACAGGTGTTTTACTGTTATACTGGAAATTCCATTAGAAAACTCCAGTCTCTTTGAAACCAGTAGTTTTATAAAGTCCCAACTGAGTGGTTCTTAAAACACTTTTTTGCTCTCAGGGACTCAACTCAGAATAGGATGCAAGTCTTGATCAGCTTTTTCAAAAGTGTACCCCACCTCCCCCAGAGCTGTACCGAAATTTTCAAGGGGTCATGCAGCTGAAGTGTGAGAACTGACCCAATTTGCACAACATGCCAAGTTCAATACATAAAGCTTCCTAAGGTCTATTAAAGAGAGAAACTACAGATGGATGGTTAAATACATCAACATTTTAAGTGATGGATAAAAATGTAGTAATAGTAACAAAGAAGATATGTCATAATCTGTAAGCAACAGGAAAGCTATCTTCCATTATCTTTTAACTCTTAGGCTCTTTATTTTTCTGTAGCTGTCTCATGGTAAGACTACACTGTTTTCCTCAGTGTTCATTTCTCAAAAGCTGTCTTAACTAAAAAGCAAAAATAGTGTAATGTAAATTATAGGTAGTGTAGGTAAATTCTAACTATAATGCCTGTGTTGAAATTGACACAAAGGACAAATTTTTAGCCAACATAGCACAGGCAACCATTGATCTATGATATTATTGATTGCATTTTGCAGGTGACTGAAGAATCAAGATCTAAAGACATAACAGGAAAAAAAAAATCAGGTGGGGTGTTCATAAAAAGAAACACTGCTATTAGACTTCCACTGCTAAAGATAAAATCTGTTCTCAACAGAGGGAACTACTTCGTCATCATATTAACTGGTAGGGCTCACCTCATAGTAGGAAATATGATTCTAGCTTAGCTAAGAAATGGAGGTTGGGAGTAGGGGGAGGGAAAGGAGGGATTTTGATAAAGAAAATACAATCGCTAAAATAGCTCCCAACCACCAGCTCTACCAACTGTCCTGTGAATGAGCAGAAGGCCTCAAGAGGCCCGTGGGTTACACTCATGGTCTCTAGGGAGACCTTTGCAGCACATGCCCGCAGCCCCCTCTTGAGGCCTAGAGCTTCCTCCTGGGACTCAGTGGAGAGCTGACACCTAGTGTCACCATGCAGCTGCCGCAAGAGTGGAGACTGCTGTAACTAACTCCCTGCTCAGGGGACCACAGCACACTGCCCTGGGGAGTGGAGAACAGAGAGCCAAGAGGGGGAAAGGAACATGACCATGTGCTCCAGCACTAGGATACCACAAATCACACAGCAGGTTAGAAGAGCAGTTTTCAGGGAACAAGATGTGCACACACACACCTGAAACTAACCACACTGTGAATCAAAGACTTCAATAAGTAACTAAATAAGAGGAAAAAGTACTACACAAAACTATTTTAACAGGAAAAATAACAAGCACTTTCAGATACTCAGTTACAGAATAAAGAACTTTCCAGTGCTAAAAACTGAGTTTTTATAAAGTTAGTAATGAATTGAAAGAAAGGATAGTGGCTTGGAAAACCAAGTGTTCTAAACAGCCCAAACAGAAGAAAATTTAAAAAACAGTAAGGGGAAAATGATATGAACTTCAGAGAACTAAGATAATTACATAAGACAGGAGAAATGGCATGTGAATGATAGGATTTCCAAGAGAAAAACACAAAATGGAGGCAAAAGAGAACACATCAAGAATGGAAGAAAACTTTCCTGGCTTAAGATAAACTCGGTTGTGTAATTCCCAACAGATACTTCAAAAACACACAACCCAGGCAAGCATATGTTAGTAAAACTCCTAAATTTAAAGTACAGAGAAAAATTGCTTTGGAAAAAGAACAAGTTAGGTACAAAGGATAAAAATATGGTAGCCACTAGCCACATGGGGCTGCTAAGCATGTGAAATGTGGCAAGCACAAATCGAGATGTGCCAAGTATAAAATTTAGTACCTATAAAATGAATTTCAAAGATTATAAAAGAACATAAAATCTCTCAATTTTAACGTATTGATTATATGTTGAAATGATATTTTGGATGTACTGAACTCATTAAAATATACTAAATTAAAATATTAAAGCATTTCCCAACTTACTTTACAAAGCCAGTACAGTGTCCCCAAAATTCATATACTGAAGTCTCAACCCCCCAGGTACCTCAGAATGTGACCAGATTTGGATATAGTCTTTACAGATGTAATTAAGTTTAAAATGATATAATTACGATGGGCCATATTCCAATATCACTAGTGTACTTATGAGGGGAAATTTGGACACAGATAAGCAGAGAGAACCATAGACACCTTAATACAGGACTTATAGCCTCCAGAACTGTGAAACAACACACTTCTGTGGTTTAAGCTACCCAGACTTCAGGACTTTGTTATGGCAGCTGTACAAGCTAATACACCTGTAGATATCAAAACCAGACAGATATCACAAAACAACCCCTATGAGCATAGATGCAAAATTCCTCAACAAAATACTAACAAACTGAAACCAGCAACCTATAAAAAGGATTATGCACCATGACCAAGTGGGATTTATCCCAAGAATGCTTAAGGGTGTTTCAACGTAAGAATATGTTCTGGAATTAGATAGTGGTGATGGGTTTTTACAACTTCGTGAATATACTAACCTCCCCAACTGCCCCCCCTCAAAATCCCTCTGAACTGTACCCTTTAAAGGGGCGAACTGTATGGTATGTGAATCTTATTATTTAAAAATTAAAAAAAAATTCATATCATAATTCTACTGGACAGCACTAATCTAACCAAATAATCATGTAAAGCAGAACAGAGACCTCAATTAAGGGAAGATGAAGAATGGAGATGACAATGATGGACCATTTTTGCAACATAAATAGACTTATAAGGAAAGACTGTGATAGGAATTTGTAATATTTATTATGAAAGTCATACTATCAGGGAAACCTATAGTTTAGATTTTTTTTTCATTCTTGTCATTTCCCCCCCTTAAATGATTACCGCTTTTTGTGTCCTGTTTAAGAGATCTTTTTCCTAGTCCAAGGCCATATGGATATTTTTTTAACCTTCTGAAGTTGTTGTTTTCATCTACATTTTTAACATACTGATCTACAATAAACTTGGAATTGATTTTCCAAGAGTTTCATGATTAGTTTATCAAGTTTCACAGGCTAATTTCACTCATGAACTCATATGAAAAAACCCTAAATAAACATTCGCCAACCAAATCCGAAATACACAAAGCTATTTAACACATCATGACCAAGTTGGGTTTATTCCAGGAATGCAGTTATAGTTCATCATTTCAAAGTCAATCACTGAACTGTCACACTGACATATTAATGAAGGTAAAATATGAGTTAGCTAAGCATTTTTCATGTTCTTTAAGAAATGCTAATATCCTAAATAACAAAAGATTAAAAAAAAAAAGATGAATTACACTATATATTGGAAGTAGGGAAAAACTTTCCTGACCATGACTCAAAACCCATTATATTAAAAATAACAAACAACAAAACCCAATCATTATATAGGAAAATACACACATACACAAAACAACCCAAACCTCATGCATGGCTAAAAACACTGTAAGCTAAGCAAAAATACCAATGATAAAAAAAAAAGATACTTGCAATTTATTTTCCCAAGGTGTTAATATCCTTAATATATTAAAGAGCTTCTAAAAAGAAAAAAAGGAAGTCAAACAATCCAAGAAGGAAAATTGGGCTAGAGTTACAGACAGATGATGGAAAAAGAAATGCCCTTAAACACGAAAAGATGCTCAACTTCACCCATGTAAGATAAATTAAAATTTTAAATGAAATAACATTTAAAATACCCATCACATTGGCAAAAATACCGAAGTTGGATAACAAACTCACTTGCTGAGGTTGTTGATAAGCAGACTCTCAGATACTATTTGTGTAAACACTAAGTTCAACCCCCATGGCCAAAAAGGGAAAAGACACTTGTGAAGGCTATTCATTGCAGCACTAGTTCTAATAGGGAAAGACTAGAACAGCCCAATTGTCCATCACTAGAGGTCCAGTTGAATAAGCTTTGGTGGAGTGTTATACCTTAAACCAAGAAAACCAAAGACCACTGAGGTTGTATCAAGAAAGTCAGGAACCAATTTGAAGGGCTCCCACTGGCCAAAAATTGGATAATTTGAGCATCAAAGAGAATAAAAGCTGCAATAGATTTAAGCACATCCTATATGTAAAAACCCACAACTTATGATACCAGAAAAATTACTATCTCTGGCACATGCTAGGGATTCAATTCATTACACTAGATATTTATAAATACGAGGAAGGAATCAAAAACTTAAACTGTCTTTTATAAAGTACACCAGAGAGTAATCAAATGATTAAGAAGATTTCCTCTCTATAAAGTACTCCTGCTAATAAATGAGAAGGAATATTTAATTAAAATATAACTGATTTGGAAACTTAATTAACAAAACAATGGATCTAGAGAACAACCATCAATGGCTGCTAACATCACAAAGGCAGAACACCAACCAGTATGTGCCTCTGGCAGGAGCATACAGCACCTCCACGGCAGTGTTTCCCCAAAGAATCTCAACGGAATCAGAACAGCCTTAAGAGGTAACTACCATTTTACAGGAAATGCATAGGACAGAGATTCAAACACCACCACAGGAATGCGCTCAGAAAAATCCTGTGGGGAAGGAATTCTATATGACAGAACCTGATTTGCACAAACGAAGATCTTAAGCATAGAGAAACGTTAGATCATCACAATAAAGCCTATTGTTACACCTGAAAGGTAGGTGGTACAAATTGAGATGTGCTATAAAATAAGTACACACTGGATTTTAAAAGCTTAGTTTGAAAAAAAAAAAAAGCACGAAAAATATAATTTAAAAAATTGTATTACATAATGAAATATGTTGGATCTATTTTAGATATATACGATGTTAAGCTAAATTCTTAAAGTGAATCACATCTGTTTCTTTTTATTAGAAAATGCAAAATTACTATGTGGCTTGCATTATTTCTATTGGACAGTGTTGGTTGCTCTGTCTTACAACTTAAGAGCAATGTATCTACCAAATATATAATGACCTTGCTTGGATCCCAAATCAAACCAACCAGCTATATAAAAACATTCATTACACAATCAGGTTCATTTGAACACTGGAAATTTGGTATCAAGGAATTACAAATTCTTTTAGGTCTGATAATGGTATTGTGGTTATTTTTTTAAATCCTTAGAAATACAAATAATTGTGGATAAAAATCTTACTAAGTCTGGGATTTGCTGTAAAATAAGCCAGGCTGGTCTTAGATGAGCCTGGTTCTCCCTCTGCCCAGCCTTTCATCTTCTACAAGAACCCTTGTTCAGGGCAACTAAGTAGGGGTAGGGGCCCTGGCAGAACACTGTCCCTGTCAGACAGACCCGAGTCCCAGTCCCAGCTTTATCCCTAAGGACACATCTATATTATGCTAACAGTAATGCCTCCTTATAGGCTGGTCATGAGCATGTGATTAGAAAATGTAGTAAACACCTAGCTCTGTGTCTGGATCCAGTAAGGGCCAATTAATGGGATTCTACAGAGTCTGAGAGACAGAGCGCAGATGCGACAGGGGAGGTTGGTGGGTAAGTCACCACAGTGGAAAGAGGCCCCTCCCATTTCTGTAGGCCCTCCAGGCACCTACTCCAACCGACATTCCTATGTCTCCACTCTCCCTCAGTTTTGGCTTTATCCAAGAATGAACTCTCTTCCTATTTAATCACTCCTTTCCCTTAAATCAATTCACGTTTTTATTTGAGTTATTTTTTAAAGGGAGCTTTAGTAACAATACTCTTAAGTGAAAACCAGTCACATGCCAGTTTAAAAAAGGTAACAAAAAGCAAATAGTACAAAAAGAATGTTTCTAAAATTTAAAAAACCTAAAAATAAAAAAAGACCGTAACATAAAAATATACCTAATCAATGAACAGAAATGCATACAGGATCCCCAACGCAAAGGATGGCCTTGCTTAACACCAGTAATAAAGCAATCTCTCCCAATGTTCATTAAAAGCAAAACTACTTATTTTAAAATGAAGATGTCTAGAAGTTAGCACTGAAAACACCACTTTTCACTGACAGATCCCAATACATTTTTTGTCTAACCAGAGAACCCAAGGTATTTTCATTCCTAACAGAAATTCAGAAACATAGTTAACTTTTAAAGACGTGACTAAAAGTAACAATGAGGTCGGTAGTTTCGATGATGTTTTTAACTAAGAGATTATTTGCTGCCTTCAACTGTCCCTGCTCTACCAGGGTCCGAACATCCGAGAACGGCCGCCAACCTCTGGGGTCGGGGGGGGGGGCTACTCCCCTCCGCCACCCTACCCCAACCCTGGCGGTTCCGGGAAGCGGCCGCGACCACAAGCCCCCCCCACCCCCCAGCACAGCCGCTCGCGGGCCCCTCACCCGCAGCGACAGGCAGGAGCCGCCGGAGTCTCAAAAACAGTTGTAAAGCACGTTGGTGCGTCTCCGACCCCCAAAGGGAAGGAAACTGCCGCGAAGGGCGTCTTGGGGGACGCAGATGCCCGGGGAAGGGGAGGCTCCCCGGGGCCTGGGGGTTGTCTGGCGGGAACCTGTGGGGGTCCTCTGAGAGCCCCTTTAAGTACAGATTAACCGGGAGGAGCCTGCGGCCCCCAACCGTTTCCGTAAGACCAGGGTCTCGGGACCGGGGCCGGTCGGGTCCCCGCGGCTCGCGCAGCGTCACCCAGGCCGCCCGGCGCCACCGTCAGTGAACCACGAGGGAACCCGGGAGGCAGAGGGCGCCGCGCGAGCGCCGGCAGCGTCCAGAAGTTTCTCGGGCTCAGTCGGTAGTCAGCAAAGATACATTCAAAGATCAAAGAAGTACAGGGCAAGGAAAAAGAAATGGCCGGTTAAGTTCGCTCAGAAGCCTGCTCACAGCAGGTAAAGACGAGAACCCGAGTTTTAACCAAAATGCCGACACGATACCTCTGAGAGCGGGAGTCAAACGCAGACAGGTTCAGGGCACACACGCAGCACGGAGAGGGGAAAAAAGGCCGCAAAGACGGAAAGCGGAGGTTCGGCGGGAACGTGGGAGGGGGGAGGAGTCAGTTCAAACCAGTCTTGCGCAACTGTCGGACGCCTCCAGCCACGTGAAAGTACTGCTTTCATTTTTAAATGAGCCCCTTCTCCGACCGTCGCTCGTTGCCCTCACTCTACGCCTGGCAGGGGCGCTCGGGCTCTGCTCCCCCTGAAGTCCGCGTGAGGCTCTCCTTCCCTTCCTCGCTTCGGGCCCTGCCTCCCCAAACCCCAAATCTCAGCTCCCGGTCCAGTCTCGGATTGTAAGGCCCTTCACCTCAGGCCCACCTCCCCGAAGTCCAAATCTCAATTCCCCGGTCTCCGGGTGTGCGGCCCGTGACCTTAGACCCCACCTCCCCCGACCCTAAATCTCAAGTCCCGCAAACCCTTCCCCTCAGTGAGCCCAGTCCCGTGTTGGACCCCAGGTGTGTGGCACTTCACCCCAGACCGCACTTCCCTGACCTCCCCACCCCCTACTCAAATCTCAGCCCCTCCGTCCCCGGTCGGTCTCCGTGTGTGCGGCCCTTGACTGCAGACCTCTCCTCTCCCTATCCCAAATCTCAGCTCCTCAGTCCTCACCCCCACGGACCGCAGTCCCCAGTTGGTTAGCGGGTGCGGGACTCGGGACACGCTGCCCGTCCCACCCCTCACCTCGGGCTTCGAGTCTGCACACTCCCGCCCTTATTCACATTTGGCACCTCTGTCGTCCCTCTGAGCACCTAAAGGAGGGTGGAACGCGGGGGACTTGGCAGTTGTAGCTGAGGCAGTTGAGGCTTGTTTACCGTCACCATGGAAACCCCTGGCAGCGCGCCCTGGGCGGGGCTCCCGGGGGGCGGGGTCAGGCGCGCAGCGGGCCTGAGTCCACAACTCCCGCGCGTCTTGCGCACGCGGAGCTTCCGGAAGCCCTTCTACCCTCGACGTGCCCTGCCCCCCCCCCGCCCTCCGGCCTTGCGCCAAACCACCCAGGAACACCAGCCTGAGAAGCCCACGCTCCCGCCCCGCTTCCGGCTGCCGCCGTGAATGCGGGCCGGTTCCCCTGCAGAACCCCACCTTTCTCTCCAGTAAGACGCGGAGCAGTCCCACTTCCAAGACCGAGCCGGAAGGACGCAAAGACCACGACGGGGTGGAGTCCCCGTGGCGAACTTCCGGGGGTGGAGCCGCGAGGGCGCCATTGTGACGCACCCGGAGCAGAGCCAGCGATTGGTCGGCCAGACTTGGGGCGGGGCCGAGGCCTGCAGAGCTTGGGTGGTGCGGGGAGAGGAGCGGCTGGACCTTGCTCAGGAGAGGGACGTAGGTCGCTGAGCGCTCCTGAGCTTCTAAAGATACTGACTCCGAGAGTTTCCCAGTGAGCCCAAAGGGTGCCTGGATTGAGGACCAGCGTGACAGAAGAAAATGAGAGTCTTTTCCTGCCGAGGAGAAAGAGGGAACCGAGAATACCGGAGACAAAGGCGGCTTCTGCGGCAGGGTTTAGGGAAGAATTAGTAGGTTGACTGAGGTTGCTCACGTGATTATCCCTTAGGCTGAGAAGCCCCGGTGCCTCCGAAGGTGACCCAGATGACTCAGGGGGAATGTAGAGTTTTCAGTCAGTGAGCACCTAAGTCGACAGGCTGGATGGAAATGGTTACCCTGCCTGAGGCAGTGGAGCTGGGGTTTTTTATGTGTTCTGGGATTAGTAATTATTACCATTTTATTTTTAGAGACTCGGTTCATAAAGAGGACGATATCAAGGCACTCATCACAGTTTATGCAGAAGATCTTCTAAAATCATCAGTTAAGGGAGTACTTGGAATAGGGATAGATTAGGAATGGCCGACTCTAGTAAAGGAAAGAACACGGTTTCTCAAAAGAAGCTGATTCCAGGAAAGACGAAAATGGGAAGAGTAAAAAGCTGAAGCTGTCAGGGGAGGTGAAAATGTACCATAAAATTAATCTGAGGTATAATTACAGAAAACAGGTCCTACAAAAATCAGATAGGTATTCCTAAGAAGCCTAATGACAACACAGCTGGTACTGTAGAAAAGTCTGTTTCTTGAGGGAAAATGCAAGTACCTGAGGCAAATATTAAAATTATGCCAATAGTAATGATGCTTCAGAATTTAGAGACTGTGAAAGCAGGTCCAAGAAGATACGTTCATGCAATCTAGTAAGAGAGCCTCTGAGCCAGGTGGGCTTTTTGAACTCCTCATCAAGTCTGACAGTTCTCCAGCATTCATCAGTGATGCAATAATCTTTGAGGTCTTCTCTGAACAAAAGACTAGGGCCTTGTCCTGATTATGAGCACCACCTTGTTCCTAGGGAGTTACCCCAGGTGTCCTCCAAGACATCTTTTGGCAAGTGAGTCATTTGTAGGCCCTCTTCCACAGTAAGGGCTGGAATCACTTCGATTGGTGCCACAGATCCCAGGTCTGTTCGACAGATGTCTGTCTCATGTCACTAATTGGAGGAGGCTTGCCCCCACTCCTGGTCTACTTGGACTGCCTCCTCAACTGTGGGGCTTTAGAGGCCTCCACCTTTTCTTTTCACCTCTATGTCTCACCCAAGCTCTGAAATCTAAAAAGAGACATTTTTTTTTCATTCTTGAGAGTACCTGCACAGAGATAGACCTCAACAGTCTGGTTTAAAAACAATGAATTCACCGCAAATGAAAATCATCCCAAGATGTATCCATTTACAAATGGACTTGCCTGTTTATTTCCTATTGTTTGTGTAAACAGATTATTATCACAGATTTAATACCTTTTAATAAATATTTTAAGTTTTAAAAGCTCGTCTCTGGAAACTTTTCCAGAGGTTTGTATTGTCTAGAATTTTCTAGCTGATACCCCTTGAAAGATTTTACCCATTAAGCTTTAATTTCTCTTCCTTTCCCAGGAGAGTGCTGCTGGATAGGCAGGATGACCAAGGCTCAGAGAAGGCTTTTACTCAAAATCACATTATCTGTCAAATAGCAATGACAGTAATAATAGCTAACGTTTATTGCACCATCACTGTGCTTTGCACTATTATGAATACTTAATCTCATTTCAGCATCATAGCAACCCACCAGTAGACGTTGCTACTATCACCACCACTTAATAGAAGGAAACTGAGATACAGAGTCATTAAGGTAACTTCCCTAAGGTCACGCAGCTTGTAGACGGCAGGTCTGGGCACTGGGCTTAGGTATGCTAGTTCCAGGGTCTGCACTCTTAACTACTATACTCTCAAGCCCCGTGAGAGACGGGACTTTCAGGCTGGCTCACAAGACCCTCCTCTGCCTTCCTTTCCCATCTGAAAGAAGGAAAGAATGAAATGAGAAAGCAGTTTAACTATCCAGTCACAGAATAGGTCCAGTCCAAAAGGAGTGTTTCTCATGGAGGCCAAGTACTCTAGTAGACAGAGATGAGGGATAAGATAACCCAGGTGGGATACAGGCAGGTCCAGCGGTCACAGCCTTGTGTGGCTAATTTTCTTGATTAATATAGAAAAATGCACCTTTGAAGCAGCACCAGTGCTTTTTCAAGAAGTCACCTGCAGAAGGCTGGACCCCTGAGTTATTTACAGTTCCTTCAGGATACTTCATAGTTCTTTCAAACTGTGGTTTGTGTTAAATAGTACAAGAGGAGTAATGGTACCCCATGAGCTTGATGGTTACTTGCTTGAATTGGTTTCTGTGCCTAGCCAGAGTGCAGGTGGACTGGGTGGGCCTGGGCAGTGTTGTGTGGCTGCCCTTACTTTGACCATTTCTTCAGCAGGTCTGGCCAGCAGCAAGCCCTAACTTGAGCTAAGGTCTAGTTGTGTCTCCATTCTGAGTTGTCAGCCTTTAACCTGATCGTGAATGTTCCCACCCAAATATATGTCCAGTTAGATTCCTTCACTTCTGTGGGGCCTCAGGAGAGTCAGAAAACTTCATTCGCCACAAGATGTGCTATTGTATGTCAATTATAGCTCAATAAATCTAGGGGGGAAAAAAAGAGCTGGGTGCAGGGCAGCTGGCAGCCTTTCTCTTTCTCTCTCAGTAACTTCCATTTAAAAAAAATTACGGAATATTTAAAACATACAGAAAATTATAGGCTTGCACACATTTAAGAGATATTAATATTTTGACTATTTCCTTTCATTGTTTTTGGCCAAAAAATTATAGATAAACCAGTGCCTGAGATGCTTTTCAACTTTCCAAAAGGCAATTATTATAATTTTTTTCTAATTCCTTTTTTGCTTGTTTGTTTTTTGGGGGGAGGAGGTAATTAGCTATTTATTTGTTTGTTTATTATTTATTTTTAATGGAAGTACCAGCAACTGAACCCAGGACCTCATGCATGCTAAGCATGCAACTACCACTGAGCTATATACCCTTTCCCCGTGATACAATTTTTGAAAGATGAAATATTTCAGAATTTGAGAAAAATCTTAAAGATAATACAGTCAGTGGGGAGTATTGAAGTTTTGAGATCAGAAAAATAACAAAATATGTAGTCCATTTACATACATTTTTTAAAGAGTATTGCTTCCTATGGTCTAGTTTATGTGGGTAGGTGTGGGCCATCTTCATCCAGTTTCGAGGCCCCCAGCTAGAGTCTGGTCAGTACCTCTTCCTGAACAGACGATTAGGTCCACACCACCGAACACCTCCCTTATGGGGTTCTCACACCCTGGGCCACCATACACTTACCCTAATTGCCCAGGGGCCAGATATAAGACAGCCAGGGACAGCCCCTGTGCCCCAAAATCTACTGAAATTATTCAGATTAGTCAACCATAAACCTGCTTGCCCTGTCTCTTTCCTTCCAGCAAAACCACAATAAAGGTGGTTTCCCTGCAGCTTGCCCTCCCTTTGCCTGGTGACTGACTTGGTTCTTCCCCTGAGTGGCCCTGAGTGGCATGCTGTGTTCTCCCCCAAGAGCTATGGGTAAAAACCACTGTAAAAACTTTCCAGTTTTTCCCTCTTGATATACCTCTGACCTCACCACACCTTACCCCAGGTAATACGGTTAAAACAATTCCTTCTCACTGCAGCTTCCATTTCAAAACCGTGGGAGGAAGCCTGGCAGGAGGTCCCTGCATCAGTTCCATTTTGTCTTTGAGTACTAGCCCCTCCTGGGGAGCAGCATGTCCTGCCTCTGCTTCTTCATAGCAGAGTTTGTGCTCCCTAAGGCCAGTGAGCAAGGAGGCCAGGATTGGCCAGTGATTCTTCAGCCTCACTCCACGTGGGAAAGAAGCCTCACTCACTGCATGTGGGATACAAGTGTGGGCCCAGGTTAAGTGGGTGGCAGTTCTCCTGAGAGCTGACTAACTGCATTTCATTACCCATGCTTTTGTCAGAAGTTCTCTTTTTCATCACTTGGGACTTATTAAGCAGCAATGTGTCCTAACATTTTCATTTTGACCACTTTATGAAAAAATAAGCCCCAAGTTTTATCCTGGAAAAAGGGAATAAATTTGAGGACTTATCTTCATAAAGGTTCTTAATAATGTTGATTTTGAAAGTTTCTGACCTACAACAGAGAAAAAAGAGGGGGTGGTGAGAGTTTGTAAGTTAACAATCAGTTGATTAAAGTGATTTGGCTGTGACTGACAAGGGATCAATTTTCAAAATATATAAACAGCTCATACAACTCAGTATCAAAAACAAACAAACAAAAAAATCAAACGACCCAATCAAAAAATGGGCAGAAGAACTACATAGATATTTCTCCAAAGAAGACATACAGATGGCCAACAGGCACACAAAAAGATGCTCAATATTGTTAATTATTAGAGAAATGCAAATCAAAACTACAATGAGGTATCACCTCACATGGGTTAGAGTGGAGAATACAGTCTACAAATAGGGGAGAGGGTATAGCTCAATGGTAGAGTGCCTGCCTAGCAGGCATGAGGTCCCAGGTTCAATCCTCAGTGCCTCCATTAAAAAAATAAACCTAATTACCTCCCCCAACAACCAAAAAAAGTAGTTTACAAATAATAAATGCTGGAGAGGGTGTGGAGAAAAGGGAACACTCCTACACTGTTGGTGGGAATGTAAATTGATGCAACCACTATAAGAAACCATGTGGAAGTTTCTTTAAAAAAACTAAAAATACTAAAAATATAGCTACAATATGATCCAGCAATCCCATGCCTGGGCATATATCCAGAAAAGATGAAAACTCTAATTCGAAAAGATTACACACCAGTGTTCATAGCACCACTATTTACAATAGCCAAGACATGGAAGCAACCTAAGTGTCCATCAACAGATAAATGGATAATGGAAGATATGCAATGGAATGTTACTCAGCCATTAAAAAATAATGAAATATTGCTATTTGCAGCAACGTGGATGGACCTAGAGAATATCATACTAAGTGAAGAAAGTCAAAGACAAATATTATGATATCACTTATATGTGCAATCTAAAAAAGAATAAAATTTACAAAATAGAATTTTATTTTGAATTTATTTAGAAAATAGAAACAGATTCACAAAGAAAACACTTATGGTTACCAAAGGGTCCTGGGGTGAGGGTGTGGATAAATTAAGAGTATGGGTTTAACAGATACACACTACTATATATAAAATAGATAAACAACAGGATTTACTGTATAGCACAGGGAACTATATTCAGTATCTTGTAATAACCTATAATGGAAAATAATCTGAAAATATATACATATATGTGAATCACTTTGCTGTACACCTGAAACACAGTATTGTGAATCAACTATACTTCAATAAAAATAAAAAGTAAGTTAAGTGGTTTAGTGTGTGGGTGGCAATGAGAGATGGGGAGGGCAGCAGGGGGAGGAAAGAAAAGATAGGGCTTATTCTTCTATATAAGGAAGGAGAAATCAAAACTTCCCTGCATCACAGACAGCCTCATGTCAGGAATCATGGAAACTACCTAAACTCTTGCTTTTGTCAGGGCATCCCAAGAGGCAGGCCACATGGAGTGCTATAAAGAAACTAGGAGGGGAGGGAAGGGTAGAGCTCAGTGGTAGAGTGCATGCTTAGCATGCACGAGGTCCTGGATTCAATCTCCAACACTTCCACTAAAAAAAGAAACCTGATTACCTCCCTGACAAAAAAAAAAAGAAAGAAAGAGAGAGAGAGAGAAAGAAAGAAAAGAAAGAAAAGAAAGGAAGGAAGGAAGGAAGGAAGGAAGGAAGGAAGGAAGGAAGGAAGGAAGGAAGGAAGGAAGGAGGAAAACCAGAGGTGGTGGCTTCATGCTGTGGCAGCCTGGCTAAGCAGAAGGACATTGCCCGGAATCCCTTTCATGTGTGTTTCCGAATGGGAAAGGAAATATAAGATTCTTCTGTGAGATTTGGCGATGGAACCTGCCATCCCTAATCCTCTTCAGTGAGTGTCAGTGACCAGCCTTGCAGCTCTCCACTTTCCTCTGGATCCTCTGTTAACTTCTCCAACTCCTGGGTCAGGTGTGAGTTTAGCAAGGCAAGAAAGGGTCTTCGACTGGATGCCCCTACTACCAAGGTTAGAGGCAAGGAGGACAAAGAGAATGGAGCAGAATTTCAGTTTCAGGTCTGATCTGTGAGTTCCAACTGTCCCCACTTCATATCCATCTTTCCTTCCCCACAGAGAATGCTTAACTAGCTCCCACTGTGGCATAGCTGTCAAATCCCTGTAACAAGTTAGATATACACATCTCCTGGTGGTTCTGTTCCTCTCTTTGAACCTTGACAGATAAAGAAGGCTGCTCAAAATTTTTAGTTGTACATATAAAATAAATGGGTACTTAGTGACATGGCTGTGTTCTTAGTGCCTTCCTACTTAACACATGTAGAAAATATAAATCACATGATCTGACAAGCAGTTAAGTATGCTGTCTTCTTGGCATGCTGATAGCAGAGATTTTTTTTTTTAATGGTCTGGTGTACATTTTCCTAAAATGATATATTCTGGTATTGTGATTAAATACAAAATATAGATCTATATCTATATCTATCTAGAGGGATGTACCTAAAAATGTTAACAGTGGTTTCCTCCACACTTCCCCTCTTCTGAATATTGGGACCACTGCCTATTTCTACTATTCTAGCCCTTTATCCTTTCTCCAGGGCTTCTCCAAGCTTATGGGACCTCACTGTAGCAAACTCACTTGCAGGCCATCAGGTCACCTCTCTTTGCTCTTACAGATCTCAACTGCTCATTATCAATGTTAACTTCATTGACTAAAACCAGCATCTGAGGTGCAATCTCCTCATCAGATAAAAAGTTCTTACATTTTTCTGAATGTCTATTTTATAGGCGCTCACGAAAAAGTGCTAATAAAGACAAGTCATCTACCTTGTAATCTTTAACACCTATGACTCACAAATATCTCTACACTACCATATATAAAAATGTGTTCAGGAAACCTAACTGGAGTTGGGAAGCCATGGAGAAAAGGAGCTCTCACGCATACATCACTCATCGCAGCATGCATAGGAAGCAGGAAGAAGGAAGATTTTCCCTTGGCTTTGCAACAGCCAAGCTACAGGTGCCCAGCACAGAAAACTGCCTTCACCTGTAGCCAATGGTACCATGTTATTGCCTGTAGCCAATGAGAAGCCACCACCACTTTCAACTCTCATTTTCTTCCAGTGAACTTTTGTTTAAAATAACCCCAGCCTCTCCTAACTTCCTCCTTTCCTCTATAAAAATACACTCTCCTCTTGGGTTCTCTGGACTTGCCTATGGTTCACCATAGTGTGCTTGTCCCGAGTTGCAATTTCTCTGCTACTTCTGAATAAACTTGATTTTGCTGGCTAAATCGCTTTACCTTTTTCTTTTTAAAAAATTGACATTTCTAGTGTCAGAAGTGGGATCCGAAGATGACGAATCCCTGAGGAGTTAACAAGCCTGGAACTGTGTGTGGTGCCCCTTTGAGCCCCTTGTGCCCCTCACTTCCATGAGTCATCGTCGTCCTTTTGGTTTGGTAAGTCTCTTCTGAGATTCGAGCTCCCCCCATTTTGGTTGAGCTCTCCAACTTTATTTGGGATCCGTTTTCTTGCAGGCATCATCCTTTTGGTGAGTACTCATTTGTTTTCTGAACTTCTGGTTTTGAAGTATGGGATCCCAGTCCTCTAAATTCTCTCAGCAGAGGACTCCTGGGACACCCTGGCCGGTTTAATGTTAAAAAAAAAAAACAACTATGGTCCCTCCTTGTGTACCTTCTTAAAACTAAGTGGATCGACTTCATCAAAGATCATTTACAACTCCAATGGCCATGAGAGAAACTTCCAACCTCCCCAAGCTTGTTTTTCTCAGAACCAAATTAGAAGACTGTAGCTCTAAAGTCAATCAGACTGAATGGGATCCCTCTTTTAATTGGTACCTGGAGGCTTCCAACAGTATTCAAGATTCCAAAACCGCCTCTTTACAAAATACCATTTCTAAATTAACCAACAATTGAAAGAGGACCCCCAAAAGAGCTTCTGAGGTCTCTTTTCCCCTTCCCCCATCCTTTGTCTCTGGAGCCAGCTTCCTTTCCCTTCTGCACTGTCCCCATCTCCTCCTTAGTCTCCACTTCCTCATTCTAATCTCCTCACTGAACTTCCCTTTTTCTCTGAACCTCTCCTTGCCTCCTCCTTTTCTGAACCTGTTAAAACTTGCGCCTCTAAAAATCACACTCTCTGAGGATCCAAATGCCTAACCTCTAATTTTTGCATGTTTCCTGGACTAAAAGCTGAACTATGAGCCATAGTCAAAGGTGTTTCCAAGGTAACTGAGGATTCCCACAGATTTGCTGAGGAATTTAATATAGTGATTCACATTTACCAACTGGGCTTCTCTGACTTATATCAGCTAGTTCATATTCTTGTCAGTGAAGGCCAGGCTCACACTGAATGAAAACTGCCAATTGAGAGGATCCTGAGAAATCTTTAGAATTACAACCCTAGGACAAAGAAACTCCTGAGGTCTTATTATATGATCAAGCTCATGGAGTCACCAAGCGACTCCACTTGGCAATTCCTAGGACTTTCCCAAAGCCGGTTGACTGGAATAAGAGTCAGGCTTGCCTCCAGAAGCCTGATGAGCTCATGGCATGATTATTACAGCCAGTTCCAAATTGTCTTTAAAGAAAACTCTGGTCTTCGTTTGGATGTTGAATCCACTCGACTTGCCTTTAATTCTATGTTCATTAACAGGCTAAACTGGGATCTTTCTCTTCTAGCTAAAAGGACCAGGATGTAATGGGAAACTGTGTCCACTCTAGATTTAGTTAGTTTAGAAAACCAACTCATGCACACCCTAGATGATTCAACTAAAAGGAAGACCACTAAAATCCTTAATCTTCAACTCCAAAAATGGAGGCCTCTAAACAAAACCAAAACCCTCCTGACCTCCACCATTATTTTAAAAAGCTAGGACACTGGAAGTAAGAAAGGCTGCTACACTTAAGTATTGCAAGGACTTTTAGTCTTCTAATCAGCCTTACCAATGTCCTCCTAATCTTCAAGGACTTTGAGGAAATACAGAGGATTTCCCCAACCTTTTCTCTTAATTGTCTTGAAGAAATGACCCTTTAGATTGGGAATGCATCTTTCTGTCCTTTTTGCACCAGAGCTATATTCTTGGTGCTCAGTCCCACTACCATTAAACAGCCCCTGCCTCAGAGTACTAAATGGTTCAAATAGTGGGGGGTCTCTAATAAAGCTCAATAAGTTTTTATCTCTAAACCTACCTCCTTCATACTCAACACCTTTCAGTAAGCCATCTCACTTGCTATGAAATTCTCCTGTTAACTGCCCCTTGTATCACTCTTGTCCACTGTAATAATCTTAATCCTGCTACTCTTCTCCCCTCTTTACTGATGAAACCCTTCATGACTGCTTATAGGAAATTCCCTTAGATAATGTTGGCTTCTCATGATTCACTAATGGTTCTTATTTGAAAGACAAAAATGGTAAATATTATGTTGGATATGCAATGTCAACTCTTCTTTAAGTAACTGAGTGGCACCTTTGCCTTTGGCTACTTTGGCCCAGTGAGCCAAACCATACAGACTCACATGGGCTTGTATCCCAATCAAGGGCAAAATTGCCAACATTTACACTGATGGCAGCTATTCCTTTGGCATTGCTCACAATTTTGGATGTTATGGAAACAACATGGCTTCCTTACTTCCAGTGGAGATAAAATTAAAAACAGCCTTTATGTTCAGGAATTATTAGATGCCATACTCTTATTACCTGCTGCTTTGACTATTATTAAGTTTCTGGGCATGCTAAACTTGACTCTTTAGAAGTTAAAGGAAATTACCTCATTCACATTTTTTTTCCCCCAAAAATGCTGCCCTCAAAGGGTCCAAAAGTCAAGCTTCTGTCATGGTCCAAAGGAACTTGGACCCTTCTGATTGTTGGATCTGTCATCAGAAAACCCAATCTGTCCATGACAGCCATGACTCTATTCTTCACTGTAGCAAACATTTTCCCTTCATCTCCTCTGTGACCGCTAACTACAGCTTACTCTTTTGGATATATCTCACTGAGTCAAACATCTACAACCAGGTTTTCCTGCACCTTGCTTTGACCTCTCTCATGTCATACCTCTCAATGCAACTAATCATACCTATTTCACCTATACAGTTCCCAGTTCTCACCACTAGGTTAGGTGTGCTTGCCATGGGAAAACAACTCCGTTTTGTATGGCCTTTGAGAACAAAGTCCACAGAAAGCATGGTTTCCCTTTAATTGTTCACCAAACACCACTGACCCTTGGTTTGAAAGGGCCAATAGAACAATCTCAATTAACGGCACTATTAATAACCAAACCCTAGCAGGAGTCTTACATGAACCATCTGGTTTTATCTTTGTAGCCAATGGGGCTCTCCATGGGCTTATGAATGTTTCGACAGCTGGTGGGTTAGAGGCCAGTGCTTACTAGGATTTCTAACTGTCCACATGGACATCCACATGGAAATCTGAAGCTTCCCATTGGTCTTCCCCATTAAACCTTCACAGCCACCTTAAATGGGAACTCCTGGGAGGTATACATGACTCTGGATTTGCTTCCATTGGAAGGGCACTTTTTCATTTAATGCAATCATTATTTCTCACGGTAACCCCAAGAGGTAGTTTTATCTCAATTTCATAGGTGAGGGTCTTGTCCAAGTCATCCAGATAGAAAGTGGCAGATCCTAGATTTAAACTAGCTTGTCAAATCCTGGAGTCTATGTGCCTCTTAAACTCTCTACAAGATTGCACCTTGACACAGCTAGGCCTCGCTTTGTAGGGTTCCTATATGCACAAATTTCACTTAACAAAGTTTAATTAAGTAACACCAGCCCCCAACAACTTGGTTCAAATTCCAGTTACTACAGTGTATTAATTGTACTTGTATAAAATATAAACGTGGCTGCTAGCTCTTCAGGCTACAAATCATAATAGAAACAACAGATGTCCATCATGATCAGTGACCAATAATGTAAGTTCTCTGAAAGTCTGTCAGTGAGCACTGTGAGGCTGTTACTTAGTTCACACATGGACAGAAAAGCATGTGGTTGTGTTGCTTGATTCCCAAATTAAACCTAAGTGACAATTTTTAAAAAGGGATGATCAAAGAGGGTACTCAGGCTAAGGTAGTGTCTTACTCACAGATAGCTGGGTGACAGCTTCCCATGGGCTGCGTCCACAGACATGTGAAGACTTGCACCATGAGCCATGGAAGGGTTGGTGCCACTACTGCAGTATATAGTGCTGCAATTCTGGGGTGCCTCACTGCTGAGGTGCTGGAGTGGCAAGTAATGCTTCCAAGGATTTCAGAGTAGAGCAGATCACTCCATGTCACCTGCAGCTTGCAATCCGTGGTGAAGAGCTGGATTCTCTTTTCAAGGCTACCATAGCTGGTGTGGTGTGATCCCTTATATTCCCAAGTCTCTGGAAAGAAGGGACAGCAGAAAACTGCTTAGACAGTTGTTTTAACCAATACTCTTTCCTCCCCCATCATTGTACTGTAACTGGGATGGAAGAAATAATGGGAATATGTGGAATTTTTAAAATAGTTATATTGAAAAGCATAGATAATTACTGTAGACATGACAAAAGAAACATTTGGACATTCTTAGATTTGAAGTTGGTAAGAGTACCCTTTTGTGTAGCAACAATTGTGTGTTGATTGGCTAGGTTCCTCCCACATGTTTTACACAAAAATGGAATTGATAGACCATTTTTTACAAAAATAATTTGTCTCAAGACTCTTCTATTTGTGATGTGTCAGAAATATTTTGCTCATATTTTCAAATTTTTAAAATTTCAAGTTGGTTATATATTCTGAATAACCTTAAAACAGAAGCTGGGAATATAGTGTTATGATGATTGATTACCATATTAGGTTGAAACTGAGATGCTATCCATTTGTAGTATGCACCATTATTTTACATACTCCTAAAGAAAGAAAAATTCTGTGAATTAAACTATGATATCCCATCAATTATGAGTTGTATCCCAATTTCAGAGATGTTAGAATACAAAAAAATGTTCATTTAGAAGTGACAAAATAGGGTAGTGGAGTTATTTATTTGCTCAGCACTTAGTATATGGCAGGCCCTGTGCTAAGTGCTCTCTCTATTGATGAATTTTTTCACCTCCACTTTAAAGATGTAAACCTGAGGCTCACAGAAGTTAAATGATTTGCCAGAATCACTCTAGTTATCTAGGAGATAGACTAGTAGATAGAAAAGGGCAGAACTAGGATACAAACCTAGATTTGGCTGACCCCAGACACCACACTCATACCTAGAATTGAAGTTAAATTTATCAAAGTTTTCTGCTTTTGGCTTAAAATTCCAACTTTCAGTGGTCCTTTATTGATATGTTAATATTCAGTAATTCATATAATATTTTAAAAATTATATTTGTCAGTTTCTAACTAACTGTTATACGATTTAACTTAATGTACTAGTTAATGGTCCATCAGAAAGTTATATTTTTCTGCCTGGAAGTCTTCATTTAAAAAAAAAGAATTTTTTGATGTTTTATAATAGTATCAAAAAAAACTTCTTATTTTAAAAAACTTATTTTATTACGGAAATTTTCAAAAATACAGAAAAATAAAGAGACTAAACAGTATAATGAAAAAAAAAAAGGGGGGGGAACTGACCAACAAAGAGGAAAGTGCAGCAAGTAAATGAAAAGTGAGTGCTGGGTGTGAAACTGGAATGAGCTTAAATGGATTTATGGAAGAAACAGCTGAATGGAGGAATGTTGACACTGCTGCTGTTCAGGAGACTAGATCTGCAACCAGAGGAACCCGTTGAAGGAAAACTTATCAACAGAAATGAGAAAAGTGTGATGAAAAAGATGAAGGTGTCCTAGAGGATGTGATGCTGGCAAAAAACTTCACATTCACGGCTTCTTGGAGATATTTCATGACATTAAAAGTGGAAAGGATAAAATGTTGGAAGCTGGCAACATTTTATAAAGGGGTATGACAATTCACCAAGGCACTGAAAAGATGCTTGCTGTATCGTAAATTATACAATGAAAGAAGCAGCAAGTGTTGTTTAGACTACTCTTGGTAAGTTTTTATAAATAAAACACTTTAATGCTCAATGTTTCTAGTAAGTTATATAATACAAAATAAATATTAGTTTTAGTATTATGTTCATTTCCCAATACACATATATAACTGTCAAGAGAGTTTTAAATGTTTTGGTAAAAAATTTTAAAGGTCACAGAACGATAATAATATTCCCCCACTGAGTATTAAGATTGCTTTGCATGGTTTCAGTTTGCATGGCCACTCTGACAAGCCCATGCTGCCGTGCAAAGCAAGGAACACACACACACACACACACAGCAAAGAATTAGTCTGACTTAAGAGGACGACCATTTGAATGGGATCAAAGTACTCTAGGTTTCTATGCAACCATTTACTATTTGGGCAACTTTGGAAAAATCACTTAACTTGCCAGAGTTGAGTCTCTTCAGCAGTGAAATAAGGCATTTGAACCATAACTTTCTCTTCTTTCCTGGCCAGTCTGACGTCTGCTAAGTGACAACCTACAAGTTACTAATGGCAAAGGCCTTTCTTTTGTCCTCTAAGTGAGAGGGCCACCTGACTCAATCTACAATGTGATCGTGAATATTAAATCTATAAATAAATCTAAGATAATAATCTATAATAAATGAAATCTGTAAATGCAATAAAAAGCAATTTGTAAGCCACTGTCCCTTCTGAGACAGACCGCATTCTTCTATGAATATCTCTCTAAGTAAACTTGCTTTCACTTTACTATGGAAAAAAAAAGCAAGTGGCCATTTCCTGAAAATGTTAACTATAAACTTTTTGTTTCCTATGGGGGGGTTCTGGCTGATTTAAGAGTCACAAAGTTGGTTTTCATTCATCCAGACCACGACTGACACAGGCCCCTTTACATGGCTGAGCTCTGTGAGCATGGTTCTTTCTGACACTGAACTCACTTGGGCAAGTGTGCCCTTGAAATGTGCCTTTACGTTTATAAAATCTGAGCGATGTTGAAAACCTCACTTTTGCTCTACTTTTAAACACTTAGTATATTTACATGAGAATTCTTCCTAAGGATTAATAAGTGCAATTAGATACTCATTTCAAAGCAGTTTACTTTGGTTCTTCCTTCAGGCAGGGGACCATGCCAGCTGCTCTGGACACAGTAGTAACTACATTTGGTCCCCACCCTTGATTACTGGTGAGCAACAAAGACATTTAAACCTTTTAAAATAAAACCAGATTAATTTCATTTAGATTACACATGAACACCTACTGAAGAAGCACTTCTAGCAATCAGCAAATACTTTTTGAGAACTTATTGGAGCTCCATGCTTAATGGTATGGAAGATAAAGAGAATTAAATTGTTCTGTCTTTGTGTTCAGACAGCTTACCACAAAGCTGAGGTTTTGGTTTTTTTGTTGTTGTTGTTGTTTTTTCTGAAAGAGCACAACATGTATGCAATCATGCCTTTTCAGAAAAGAAAAAGTATTCTCAGGGTCACATTTCATTAAAAACTCCGAGAACAGAAAATTCGATTAAATCGCATAGGACTAAAATATGAAGATTGCAATAAAAATAATGACTCCAGTCAATCCTTGACTAAAATTTATGTTAAGCACCTGTAAGGGACCCTAAACTGTACTGAAAGCTGTAAATAAAAGCCAATCACACTTAGGCCCTAGAGGGAAAGTCAATGGCAAACCTTGGTGATGCTTCATACCTCTCCTTCATCTTTCTGTCCCTGAGATTTCAAATCTCTTGCTATTCACAAATGAGATTTTACAAAAAGCTGCTTTTAAATCTTGGACATCGGATCACAGTGAAATAATCCATTGTGGGATAAAAGTTCGCAGGGTGGCAAACGAGTTAGAGGAAGCATCTGGAGCCTTTCTTCTGAGAAATACTACACCCACAGAGTTAACGGGGAGGGCTAGCGTTCTAGAAGGCCGCACTTCCTTCTGTATACAAGTGAAACTCCCTCAAGGAAAAACTTTTTTCTGAAGTAATTAGTAGGAGTACCACACCTAAGACTGAAAAAACAGGTTCTAATCCTCCAGGCAGAGTGAAGAAAGGCAGTGGCTTCCAGCAGAGACAGAGCCATAGGGCAGTTCTTTCAGGGTGTTAGTTGAAGATCGGATTTTTTTTAATTGAAGTATAGTCAGTTACAATGTGTCAATTTCTGGTGTACAGATAGGACTTCAGTTCCTCCTTTCCTTCAGTGTAAAGCTGTCTTGTGTGATAAAGTTGGTGGGGGGACAGGCATTTTGCCACACAGGTTTGTTGAGCACTTGAAATGTGGCTAGTATGACTGAGGACCTGACTTTTTATTTTGTCAAATACACAACATAAAATTTATGGGGGCGGGGAGGGTATAGCTCAAGTGGTAAAGCACATGCTTAGCATGCACAAGGTCCTGGGTTCAATCAATCCCCAGTACCTTCTCAAAATAAAAATAAACCTAATTACCTACCCCACCCCCCAAAAAAAACCCAAATAAAGAAATGACTCTTAAAAAGTATTTTTAAAAAATAAATAAAATGTATCATCTTAACCATTTCTAAGTTCACTAAGTTAAGTATATTCAGTATTGTGCAAGCAACCTCCATAACTCATTTTTATCTTGAAAACATGAAACTCTTTACCTGTGAACAATTCCCAATTTCCCACCTTTCCCCGTCTCTGGCAACATCATCATTCTACTTTCTGGCCCTATAAATCTACTTTTGATACCTCAAGTAAGTGGAATCATATAGTACTTGTCTTTTTGTGACTGGCTCTTTTCACATAGCCGAATGTCCTCAAGGTTCATCCATCTTGTAGTGTAATAGAGAAGAACAAATCTGACTCCATATTAGATCTGTTTCTTTGGCTCTAACCCTGTGCTCTGTTTCTTGGGCTTAGTCATGCAAGTTCTGTACCTTTTGTAAAAAATGTTTCCTATAGCCTGAAATATACAAAGACAGCCAGTTCTCAAGGCTCTGATCTTTAAGGATTTAACACTTTCCCATTCATATAAAGATAAAAAGTTGCAGAATAGAAAATAACATTTGTCTTGGAGGTTTACAGGGGCCCCATGACCTGACCTACCTGGACAGCTATAAAAACAAAGAATTCTGACACTAAGAAGTTTGGAACAACCAACCACACCCCTTCCCCTTTTTAGTATAAAAGGAGCCTAAATTCTGACTTGGGTAAGATGGTTCTCCATGACATTAGTCTGCCATCTTCTCAGTCTTCAGGCTTTCTGAATAAAGTCATTATTCCTTGCCCCAACACCTCATCTCCTGATTTACTGGCCTGTTGTGTGGTGAGCAGAACAAGTCTGGACTCAGTAATAGTGGCATGTCTCAGAGTTTCCTTCCTTTTTAAAAAGGCTGAATAATGTTCCCTCTTACGTATGCACCACATTTTGTTTATTCATTTAATGGTCAGTGAACACTTGGGTTGCTTCCACCTTTCAACTATTATAAATAATGCTGCTGTGAACATTGGTGTACAAATATCTCTTTTAGACCTTGCCTTCAATTCTTTTGGGTACATATCCAGAAAATAGAATTGCTCGATCATATGACAATTCTTTTTAATTTTTTTAGTTGTCATACTGTTTTCCATAGCAGCTGCACCATTTTACATTTCTATCAGCAACACACAGGAGTTCCAATTTCTCCACATCCTTGCTTTAATTTAAAATAAAAACTCATACTCAATCCAGTTATGGGAAAACTTTTAAGTATGTTTGGAACAACATGGATATATGAGTCTGCTTTTCAACTGTAAATTTTATGAAATCTAAATATACATTAAGTATTCCCAATAAAAATTAAAATTCCTGATTAAAAAAATATATGGAGATGTAATATAAATGGAAAACACACACCAGGCTTCAAAGGAGAAAAGAACATCAAACATCTCATTGATAATG
Organism: Camelus dromedarius; assembly: GCF_036321535.1. Lineage (NCBI taxonomy): Eukaryota > Metazoa > Chordata > Mammalia > Artiodactyla > Camelidae > Camelus > Camelus dromedarius. The sequence continues at coordinate 17,005,710 of NC_087443.1, forward strand.
TTATATACTGACTACATATGAAATATTTTGAATATGTTGATACAAATAAAAATATTAAAATTAATTTTACCTGTGTTTTTACTTTTGTAAATGTGGCTACTAGAAGAATTTTAAATTACATTTGTGGCTCACATTATATTTCTATTGGACAGCACTGCTGTAAGGGTAGACACTATTCCCACCACATAATGAAAGCCATCAGATTCTGGAAGACTTCTTCTGGAGTCCCAATTACTGTAAGTCAAACAAATACTTTTCATTCTGTCTTCTGTCCCTAATATTTATATCCATCTTTCTTTTACTACGGGAGGATTACCTGAATGAAAATCTCTATCCACTGTTACTGAGAAAACCTGGACTGCTATATCCAGTCCCTCAGTGACTATCTGGTGTCCAGGCTTGGGTATCCTATTTTCTGTTTTGTTGGTGTATCATAGCCTGATGCCTTCCATTAGAGTGTCAACTCCCATGCCTGGGATGAAGGATGGGGACTGTGTGACACCACACCAGGGAAAGCTCAGTGGTGGTAATGTGTTTGCGGAGTCCAATTTCATTCCTTCTCCTTAAACTTGACAATGCTTCCTTAACACAACTTCTCCTGCTGTACCTTTGTGATTCTTACCCATTTACAGCTTATTCCCACTCTGAAAGCAGGCAGAAATCCTGGGGTTCCTTCTGTCTATGTGATGACAAATACTGGGGCAGGACCTAGGCCAGGCGTGGTCACTTTCAGTGACTATGGCTACATGCCCAGAGGAGTGTAGCCCCTCAATCTCACATTGCATTTAGAAGATTTTTATATACCAAGAGCTTGCCCCATTTTACCATTCACATTAATGTTTTGAGTTCTCATTATAGACTCTAAGGTTTTATTTTTGTACGGCTATGTGCAATCATAAATACGTTTTCATACTGGTGATGCCCACCAAAGACTACCAAAACACAGTTATGGTCCAACAATGAAGGGTTGTATGCTGTAGTGAGGGAGACCTCACACTCTGGGGAACCCTGGGGTATCTCACGAAGGGGGTGTAAATCAGAGGGTTTATTATAGTATTCGGTCTTGTGTTAGTTTGGGGAGGGCCCAAAGAGACAGTGATCTGTTCTGGTGCCGTCAGGAAGTAAGGGCAATTCAGTGATACACTTATCTGGAAAGCAGGAGGAATGGAGTAGGGCTAGAGTTGTCATTGGAGAAGCAACACTCATGTTAGCTAGGGAAAGGATGTTTGGTCATCTTTTTTGTGGTTGCATTGCGTTTTTTACCTGTTCAGGCATGATTAGTCTAATTATCCCCACCTTCCATCTCCTCAGAGAGAGACCTCACCTGACATCAAAATTCCATGACTCTGCTTATGTTGATCAGGACATTCAGGCCACCAAAGGTGGCTCTCAGGATTCCTTTTCTTCTTAGCGCTGAATCTGATCATAAGACGGAAAGCAAAAGATTTGCTTAGCAGCTTTTGCTACAGAATATGACAACTCTTGGTCCCCGATACTGCTAATTCCGACTGTGTATGTGTGCTTAACAAACAACTTCTCCCAAAGAATGGAAAGTTCAGTCTGTCTTGTTTACAGCAAAAACAGCTGGCCCGGATGTAGCAAGAACTCAAATGACACTGAAATGGCGCGTTTCTTACAGAAGTGAAGGTCTTAAGAGTTGACACCCCAGCACTTTGTCTCTGAGGATCGGGCCTGAGGCGAAAGCCCTGCCCGCCAAAGGAACCCCTTGAAGTAGCCAGGTGAGGTCACCTGACGGTGCGGAGTAGCGACCCAAGAGCTGAGAGCGCAGCCTGCGCCCGCTCCTAAAGTTCTGCCCTCGGAGCCGCCTTTATTGGTCTCGGGGGTTCTCGGCTCCCTCTTTCTCCTCGTCAGGAAATGACTCTCATTTTCTTCTGTCACGCTGGTCTTCAGTCAAGCGCCCTTTGGGCTCATTGTTTGGGAGACTCCGAGTCGGTAGCTTTAGTGGCTAAGGAGCGCTCTGCGAACCCGCTGCCTCGCCTGATAAGACCTCCCCCACCTCCCGCCGCTTGCTACACGAACCGCCTCCGGAATTTCGCCCACACAACCACACTCACCCACGCCCCCGCCGCACCCCGCCCTCCGAAGCCCCGGCCCCGCCCCGAGCCTGGCCGACCAATCCCCTGCTCCGCTCCAGGCGCGACACTTGGGGCCCTTGCTGCCCCGCCCCCAGGCACCCGCCACTGGGGCCCCGCTCCGCCCCGCCGTAATCTTTGCGTCCTTCCCGCTCGATTTTGCAAGTAGGATTGCGCCCATCTTCCTGGAGAAGAAGGTGGGGTTTGGAGAGAACCCGGAAGCGGGGCGGGGGCGCAGGCTCCTAGGGCTTTTGTTGCCGGGTGCATGGGCGTAGTGCCGAGGGTAGCAGGGCACGCCACTTCCGTGCGCTGCGTGCGCCGTGCGCTACGTGCGCACGACGGGCGGGAATTGAAGATTACGGCTAGCCTCGCCCCTGGCTCTGCCCCCTTGAAGCCCCGCCTAGGGGTTTCCATGGTGATGATAAACTAGCCTCAAATGCCTCAGCTAGGCCTCCGCATTCCGTCCTCTAGGTGCTCAGAGGTACGACCGAGGTGCTGAATGTGTATAAGAGCGGGAGTGTGGAGACTCGAAACCCGAGCAGAGGGGTGGGACGGGAAGCGTGTTCGAGACCAGCACCCCTTGACCAACTGGGGACTCTTGGGGTCGGGACAGCGGGTCTGCGATTTGGGATGGGGGCGGAGTCGCTCTTTGCAGAGGCAGCAAGGAGTATCCTTGGCTTCAGTGGAGGAGTCTTCAGCCCACCCGGGAGACGGAGACCGGAGGAGCCGGAAGGGGACGAATTTGAGGAAAATCCCTTTTTTAGGGCAGGGATGTCGGGGGAGCCCTAGACGGATCCGTATCCTAGGACCTGGAGGTTTGAGAGGTCTGCGCCTGCCTGCGAGGACACCTTAAACGGTGCAGACGTGGTAGGAAAAAATTGTTTTATTTCTTAAGGCAGTAAGTCACATATTTAAAGACTCCCAAGCTTGCACGAGGCTTTATTACTCAAAAGCTTTTCTCCTACCCATTTCCTGCTTCCTAAGGAAATAGTTCAAACCTTTGAATTTTTCTAATCCAAGGAGTTTTATTTCTTCATTTTGTATCTGCATCTCTTCTCTGTGTTCTTCCTTCATCAGCTTCACTAAATTTAAATCCATCAGTCTGAAATATTTCCTAATTGAGTTCCTTTGCCTCTTGCTGCAGCATTTGTGTAGTCAGCCATTTGCTTGTCTTTCTCTTTTTCTTGTCATACTCATGACTACATTTTACACTGGTTCCTTTTTGGCAAATCATCTTGGAATGAGCCTGCATTCAGCAGGTTGTGGGAGTAGATCCAGGGTTTTGTCCCACACTCATATTTTTTTCTTTATTATCAAGATTTTTTAGTTTAGTTCTTTTTCTCCCACTTTAAAATTAAGAAAGATGACACAGATATATTGTAAAACATATCTCGAAGGTGTAAAGAATACAGCTCAACCTAGAATCTGTGTACCCATCACTAACCTTTTTTGGGGGGTTATTAGGTTTATTTATTTATGGAGGAGATACTGAGGATTGAATCTGGGACCTCGTGCATGCCAAGCATGCGCTCTACCACTTGAGCTATACCTTCCCTCCTTCATTAATCTTAAGAAATAAAATTCTACTCTCAGGTTCCCCTTCCCATTGGTTCTGAATACTGGTCTTGGTAGTTGGAAAAAGAATAGTAGTAATGAAGCTCTCCATACAGTGCCTGTGTTAGAGCAGGCAGGTAACTATAGATACGAGCAGAGAAAGGGGGATGCAGGCCAAATGGCAGGAGTTGGGCAGAAAGGAGAGACACAGGCCCAATGCAGGAAACCATACATCATGTAAGCACCAGCAGTCCCTGGGCAGAGAAGGAAAAGCAGGAACCTCTGGGCTAAGTGGTCACCCTTTGGGGATGATGAGCAGCCTGGAGGCTAACAAAGAAAGGTGGGAAAAGGCCGGAATTTCTAGTGTCTGAATGTAACATTTTGCTTATTATCCCCTCATTTCAATAAAATTAGCCTTGCAGATTAGAAGTACCCATCATGCACCAACACCATGACACTTCTGATCCAACCTAAATAAGGAAAGAATCCCTCCTCCCTTTGGGAAGGTGGAGTTGGGATGAAAATCAGGGAGTATGACCCCAGACCCTTCCCTCCCCAATAAATACTCTGCCCGTTCATTTTTACACTCTACGTAACCAACTTGCCAAAGAATCTTGCAGCAGCTGCTCACCTGAGCCCGCCTGCTCTCCCCTTGAAAGTGTACTATTCATTACTTAATAAATCCTCACTTTACTTTATTTAAACCTCCACCTCTTGTCTCTGAATTCTTTCTGGGACAAGAACCTGGAACACCAGTTACATCCATTGGCAACACATGTAGTCTACTCTATAGCACGTGGGCTAGTTTCAAACAAGGTTGAATTCTCTTAGAACTTGTCTCCTCCTCCCCTACAACATGGCATAATCTTAGGCTTGAAGGGACGCTGTATGTGAAGCTCTGGGCAGTTGGTACAGTGATTGCTGACTGATACTTCTGTATTTGGAGGGATTTATCAATGGCTCTCTTGCCTCTTGATTGAGTGTCCCTTTTTTGTAAGATCTGTTACCAGTAAAGCTGCCTTCATCTGTGATTGTGGATCTGTAGAGTAGTGAGAGAAACTATGGGAAGAGGCAAGCTAAAAAATAACAGGCTGTTTTAGGTTGACCTTTTTTTTTTTTCTAATGTTGGTACCTGGCATGTGTGTCTACTGAAATAAAATGCACAATGTAGAAGTTGAGAGTTATATTTTATTCAGTGGACATTTCTGAGGAATCGAACCCTTTGAACGAACCCTTGATCGCAGTGAGGGACTGATCCAAAGAGGTAGGGGAGGAGCCAGGATATATAAGAATAAAAACAAAGACCAGGTAGCCGGAACATCAAAAGATTACTGTTAATGAAAGAAAACCAGATAGCTCAAGTTAAGGAATTTAGTGCTTTTCTAAGTATGGGAAGGTGCAAATGTCTGGACTTCTTGAAATCATTCCTTTGACATGCACCTAGCTATCTAGGGCCAGTATCCTGTTCTTTCACGTCCCTCAGGGTGTCCCTCAGAGGCCTGGCTGCCTGCTGGTCTACATCCTGAGTTCACTGGCAGGGAGTGGCAGGGCTGGTGGTAGCGGCTGATGACTTGATGGCCACAACATTCTTTGTTTATTGATATGGCTTGCTGTATTTTTTGTTCACATAAATGACCAATAAAAGACTACTGGATGAAAAAAAAAAAAAAAGAAGGAAAAGTAGAACACTGCCTTTTATTTTATGATCCTTTGTGTAGTCCTAATCATCACAGCTCCTCCCATCTCTATCTTGAATTTTATGTTGGTTAGTTGCTTGCTTTTCTTTATAATTTGACTAAAATTGTGTCCCACAGAAAAATGTACTGAACAGTTCTGCATGTCTTTGGATTCTTTATGTATTGTTTTCCTACTCCGTGTTTTCTTCAGTGCCTTTCTTTGGTTAGTTAACCTCATCTGTTGTTTTCACAGAATTATTCCAAAACCAAGCATAAAGCTGTAGTACTTTTTGCTGCTAAGTATTCCATTTGATAAGCAGGCAACAATTTATTTCTCCACTGTTCTGTTAAAGGACTTATAGGCTGTTTCTAGTTTGGGGTATTGTAAACAGTGATGCTTTGAATCAGGACATGTCTTCTGGGACACACGTGCCTGACTTAGTTTTGGCTTCTGTACCTATGATGGAATTTCTGGGTCATAGAGTTTGCCCACATTCAACTTCATCACATAAGGACACTTTCTAAGACAGTTGTACCAGTTTATTTCCCTAGCCCCAAGGGGATTGCTAGATTATATAATGAGTAAATATTTAACTTTATAAGAAATTACCAAACTTTTCCAGAAGTGTCTGTACCATCTTGCATTCTCACTAGCAATATATGAGAGTCCTGAGTGCTTTACATCTTCTTAACATCTTTTAAAACATTTAAAAGTATTTTAGCCATTCTGTAGGGGTATATGGCCATATTTTGTCATGGTTTTAGTTTTCATTTCACTAATGGCTCATAATGTTGATTATTTTTTCATGAGCTTACTTATCATCCCCATAACCCTTTTAAGGTATTTATCTGATCAAGTGTTTTGCCCATTTAAAAAAATTGGGTTCTTTCCTTCCTATTGAGTTTTAACAGTTCTTTATGCTTTGAAAATACAGATCCTTGGTGTTATATCTAAGAACTCTTCGCATAACACTAAGTCTTAAAGATTTTTCACCTGTATTTTCTTTTAAAAGTTTTACACTTTTATATTTTATGTATAGATTTATTCCGAGTTTTTTATTTTTTTTGCTTTTGAATGAGGTGTGAGGTTTAAATCAATATTCTCTCTCTTTCTTTTTTTTTTCTGCATGTGGATATACAATTGTTCCATCACCATTTGTTGAAAAGACTACTTTCTCTGCTGAATTGCCTTTGCTGTATTGTAAAAAATTTTTTAAAAATCAGAAAAAAAATTTGTGTGGGTCTGGACGTGGACTAGTTACTCTGTCCCCTTAGTTTATATGTGTATCTTTTCATCATTACTACATTGTCTTCATTGTAACTTTATGCTAATTTCCAAAATAGTGCAGTGTGAGTTCAACATTATTCACCTTTTTCGAAATTGTTTGGCTATCCTAATTCCTTTGCCTTTCCATGTAAATTTTAGAATCAGTTTGTCTATATTTATTAAAAAATACTGCTTGGGGGTAGGTATAGGTCAGTGGTAGACAGCATGCTTAGCTGGGTTCGATCCCCAGTACCTCTTCTAAAAGTAAAGCAAGCAAGAAAGAAACCTAATCCCCCCACCCCCCAAAAAAGGCAAAATCAAAATATTGCTGAGATTTTGATAGGAACTGTATTAATCCTAATATCATTTTGGGAGAGAATTGACATTTGCCTTTACTATGTTGAATCTTCCAATATGTGAACACAGTATGTCTATTCATTTACTTAGAGCTTCTTGGACTTCTTTCATAAGCATTTTGTAGTTTTTAGCATCCAAGTCCTACATACTTTTTATTAGATATGTGAGATATGTAAGTAATTTTAATTTTTTGAGCTATCATAAATGGTATTTCAAATTTATATTTCCACATATTTTATTGCTAGTACATAAAAATACAATTGATTTCTGTATGTTGATCATGTAGTCTATGACTGTGCTTAACTTATTAGCAGGACCTGTGGCGTCCCCTCCCCCACCCCCCCACAACTCCTGCCTCTTGTTTATGGAAAAGCTGAAGTCTCCCAGGCCTCCCTGAGTCACAGAAGAGCAGGCTCAAGTAGTTGATTAGGACAAGCCTGCAAGCTTTGGGAGATGGCAAGAACTCTGACCACCTATCTCAGTGATTAACTGAGATTATTCCTTCGTTTCCCTTTAAAACTTTCGTGGCTGAACAGAATCTTTGGAGGTGGTTTTTTGGGAGGGATGCTGGGTCCACAAGGTTGCAGGCATTCTGATTAAAAGCAACTTCCTTTTTGTTACCAAGGCTCTTGCCCCCAGGATCATACCCCTGCCCCTTCCTCATATAGAAACTCTTGTCTAAGTCTCAGGAGGCAGCTGCAGAGAAGAAACAAGAACTGGTTAGAACTCATAGAGACCAAGATGGTGGAGGATCTAACTTCCAGTCGACCTTGAGCCTCATTATACATTCATCGTAATCTGTGTTAACATGCTCAGTGACATACCCATGAGTGCCATGACAGTTAACAATTGCTATGACAACCACCAGGAAAGCCCATAGAGGACTGAAAAACTCAGAGCAGGGACTTATTGGCTCCACCACACATTGAAGGCGGACATGATGGCAGAAGCTTCCCATAAAAGTCTATGTGGCCCAACCCGGGCCAGAGATGTCTCTACCACCCATCTTTGCTGATGGCTCCCCACTTGAGTGCCTCTTCCTCACTTAAGCACTTTCCTCCCATTTCCCCTTCTGCGAATTCTTTCTGCTGTGCAAATTCTTTCACAGCAGGTGCCAAGAACCCACGATTTGGTGGGCCTCCTAATTTAAGGGTCCTCCCTCCGCAAACAGTTCTAGGAGTTTTTTCCTTTTGTTTTTTGTTTTTTGTTTTTGGTACATCTCTTGGGATTTTCTGTGTAGCACATCATGTGATCTGCAAAGAGGAGGTAGTATTTCTGTTTCAATACATACTTTTATTTCCTTTTCTTGCCTTATTCTGCTGAGTTGAATTTATAATATGATGTTGAATTAGAGTGGTGAAGTGGACATCCTTGTCTTGCTCCAATCTTGGAAAGAAGCATGCAGTTTTTCACCACTAAGTGTGTTAGCTGTAGTTTTTTGTAGATGCTCTTTATCAAGTTGAGGTGATTCCCCTCCATTTCTAACTTGCTGAGCATTTTTAGCATGAATGGAATGTTGCATTTTGTCAAGTGCTTTTCCTATGTCAATTTATGTGATCATATAGTATTCCTTTAGCCTGTTGATATGATGTATTACATTGATTTTCAAACTTGAACAATCCTTGCATATCCATACTCTACTTGGTCATGGTGTATAATTCTTTTTCTATATTACTGAAATCTATTTGCTAATATTTTATGAAGGGCTTAGCATCTGTATTTATGAAGGATATTGGTCTAGTTTTCTTTCTTGATGTCTTTGGGTTTGGTATCAGGGTGTACCTGACCTCATTAAATGAGTTGGGGCAGTGTTCCCTCCTCTTCCATTTTCTGAGATTGTTTAAAGTTGGTTTTAATTCTTTTTTGTTTGTTTGTTTGTTTTTAATCTTTTATTTATTTATTTATTTATTTATTTATTTATTTATTTATTTATTTAGATGGAGGTGCTGGGGATTGAACCCAGGCCCTTGTGTGTGGTAAGCACACACTCTACCACTGAGCTATACCCTCCCCTCAATTTTAATTGTTTTCTAAATATTTGGTATTACTTTTCCTGTGAAACCATCTGGGTCTGGAGATTTTAGGAGAAGTTTTCAAAGTAGAAATTCAATTTTAAAATAATTACAGGGCTGTTCATGTAGGTAGAACTGTAGTAGTAGCTTTTTGAGGAATTGGAAAATTTCCTCTCACTTGCCAAATTTATGTGAGTAGCATTCTTTATAGTCTTCCCATATGACCCTTTGGGGTTGTTTTGCCAAAATTGGAATATTTTTAATTGTTATTTGTTCAGATACGTTCTAGGCCCACACTCTTTCTCCTTCCCTTCTTGGACTCCCTATGATGCGAATGTTAGATCTTTTGTTATAGTCCCACAGTTTCCAAAGGCCCTGGTCATTTTCTGCTGCTCTGTTTTCTGTCATTCAGATTGGGTAATTTCTGTTTTTCTGTATTCAATTGCTCTACCTTTCTCCTCTTTTGGCTCCTTTCTGCTTTTGAGTTTTTTATTTTGGTAATTATATTTTTCAGTTCTAGAATTTCTACTTGATTCTTTAAATCTTCTGTTTCTCTGCTGAGTTGCACTTTTTCATGTGTTTCAGACATATTCATAATCGCTCTTTGAAGCGTTTTTGTGATGGCTGCTTTAAATTCCTTGTCAGATAGTCCAAATATTGGTGTTGATGTCTTTTGGTTTTCTTTTCTCATTCAAGTGGCTCTTCTCCTGGGTTTTGGTAGGGCGATTTTTTTTTTTTTTTTTTTTTTTTTTGATCCTGGACATTTTGAGCATTTTCATGAGACTCTGGCTGTTACCCAAATCTCCTATTTTTAGCAGGTTTTCTCTGACACCACACTGGCAAGGGAAAGGGAGGTGCTACCTTATTGTTGCCAGGTTGGATAGAAGTCCAGTTTCTCCACTCAGCCTCTGTTGACTGGGGGTGGGGAAATCAGAGAGATGCCTCATTCCAGTGCACTGGGATGTCTGTTAGGTTCCCCACTGGACCTTCAGTGACAGCAGCTTGGCTGGGAGGGTAAGATGTATGTTTTGCAGGCTGGCAAGGGGAAGTCTAGGCTTCCTATTAGGCCTTTGCTGATATGAATAGGGGTGGTATCACCCTTTTTTTCTGTGGAGCTTGGCTGGAGTATGGTGGTTATTGTCTAAAAGTTTTGTCTTACAAGGCTGTCCTGTCCCTTTTCTCGTCCTTTGTCTCGAAGACCAGGATTTTCTTAGGTTTTTAAAAATTTGCACCTATTGACATTTTCAGGTTGCTGGCTTCTCTAACACCCAGTGTGAAATACAAGAAGCAAAAAGAAAACCCAGGAAGCCCAACATCATTTCATTTCTTGGGGCCAGGATCCCTTCTTGATCTGCCATTTCTCTCCACCTTTCAGTCTTGTTATGTTTCTTAATGTACCATTATGTTTAGCTGTATTTAGGGAGAGGAATAGGAAGTGTATCTTCTCCATCTTGTCCTGAACTGGAAGCTTTGCCTTCATTTTTGAAAGATATTTTTGCTATCTCTGGGATTAGAGTATGACAGTTTTTTTTCTTTTAGTACTTTAAAGATTTCATTCCCCAGCCTTCTCTATTGCATTGTTTCCAGTTAGAAATCTGATGTCATCTTTATATATGTTCTTTTCATAAATTTTTTTTACAGTTTTTATTCAATTTTTAAAGGTTACATTCCTTTTCCAGTTATTACAAAGTGTTGGCTATATTCCATGTGTTGTACAAAACCTCCTTGAGCCTACCTTACACCCAATAAGTGTAAGGTAGTGCTTCTTTCATATTTACTAGTTTTTTGGATTTTTTAGATTCCACGTTTAAGTGATATCATACTGTTTTTTTCTTTCTCTGACTTGTTTCACTTAGCATAATGCCATCCAAGTCCATCTGTATTGCTGCAGATGGCAAAATTTCATTCTCTTTTTATGGTTGAGCAGTATCCCATTGTATGTTTATAAATATACCACAACTTTTTTATTCATTCCTCCGTCGATGGACACTAAGGTTGTTTCCATGTCATATATATATTCTTTAACATGTCTGTTTTTTCTGGCTGACTTAAGATTTTTTAAAAATCACTTATTTTGAGCTATTTGATTCTGATATTCTTTGGTGTAGTTTTCTTTATGTTTCTTAAAAAAAATTTTTTGGGGGGGACGAAGTAGGTTTTATTTATTTATTTAATGGTGATACTGGGGGTTAAACCCAATACCTGGTGTATGCTAAGCACGTGCTCTACCACTGAGCTATACCCACCCCCCTCTTTATGTTTCTTTAGTTTAGGGTTCATTGAGCTTCTTGGAACTGTAAGTTTATAGTGTTTTTTTTTTAAATTATGGAAAGTTTTAGGCCATTATTTCTTCAAATATGTTTTCTGGTTTTTTCATCCCACCCCACCCTTCAGTTATCTATGTATTAGTCTTCTTGAAATCATCACATAGTTTCTGATTTTTTTTTTTCTTTTCAATTTGGGTTGGTTTTTTTTTTTTTTTTTTTTTGGCATAATGAGCTTGATTGACTTCAAGTTCAGTAATCTTTTCTTCTGTGATATGTAATCTGCTGTTCATCCCATCCAGTGTTGTTTTTTTTTTTTTCCTCCATCCAGTTTATTTTTTATCTCAGACATTATAGCTTTTGTTTCTGAAAGTTTGGCTCGAGTCTTTTTATATCTTTCATGCCTGTTTTTAACTTTCTGAACACATGGAATACAGTTATAGTAATTGTGTATATGTCCTTTTCTGCTAATTCTGGCATCTTTGTCAGTTCTTGAGTCAGTTTCAATTCACTGATAATTCTCCAAAGATCATGTTTTCTTGCCGTTTATGTGCTTGGTAATCTTTTGTTGGATGCTAGGTACTGTGAATTTTACTTTGTTGAATGCTGAATACTTTGTATTCCTATAAATCTTCTTGAGCTTTATTTTGGGAATATAGTTAAATTACTTGAAAACAGTTGGATCTTTTTTGGTCTTTGTCTTTTTAGGATTTGTTAGGCAGGTCCAGAAAAGTGCTCTGTCTCGGGTTAATTATTCCCCACTACTGAGGGAAGATCTTCCAGAGTACCCTACCCAGTGGGCCAAGAATTATGAAATTTTACATTCTGCTAGCTTGGAACAGGCACTATTCCCCTTAATGAGCACAGGGTACTGTTCCCTCTGATGCTTTTGAATGATTCTTTCCTTGGATCTCTGGTGTTTTCCCTACCTATACTTGCTGACTCCTACTCCCCCGAATGCCAAAGGGGCCCCCTGCAGATCTCTGGGGTTTTCTCTCCCTGTTCTGTTCCATGAACTCTAGCTAGCTGCCTTGGTCTTCCCGGATTCTCAAATCTCTCTCTTCAGATCAGGGAGTCTGCTGGGTTCTGCCTCAGTTTTTTCTCCCTAAAAGTCTAAAAACTTCTCAGGTGGTGAGCTGGGGCAATTGTGGGGCTTATCTCCTTGCTTCCTGTCTCCTTTGTTGCCTGGTATCCATTGTTTTGGAAACCATTTTTTCCTTATATTTTGTCAATTTTTTTGATTGTTTCAGGTGGAAAGGTTAATCTGGCCCCTGATACTCCATCTTGCCTAAGAGTTGAAGTCCTCCATATTTTGTTTTTAATTTTTACACAAATCTTTTTTTTTTTTAATTTATCTGTTTTTTAATTTGGACTGGAGGGCAGAGTAAATTTTTTGTTTTAGTTTACAACACTCTATTGTTCCCTTTGTTATATTGATATATTTATTCCCTTTAATCCCCATTTCCTATTTCCATTCTCAGTTCATGGTAACAGTTTTTTTTTTTGGTCATGGTACGAATTCTAATTCGTATTAAGTGTATCCTTTTATTTATATGTGAACTTGTACTATGTATAATTTGTTTTCTGAGTATGTATCTGCAATGCACATAACTCATATTCTTCTGGTGAATTTGTTCATTTGTCCCCAGCATGGTGTTTTCACATCTCACCTTGTTGCTGTGTGATGGTGATTCCATTTAAACTGCTTCTTACTGATATTTGCTCATCTACACTATCGTGTGCCGCACCGCATTGCACTTGTAAGCAGGATTGCTAGGTCCTAGTTAATGCATATGCATCTTCCACTTCCTCCTGTTCAGTATCTCCAAGTGGAGATTATTTACTCTTAATTTTAGAATTTTATTTTATTTTTTATAAAGTATATTAATTTAGACTTAGCAATATATTGTATACTTTTCTGCCATCAACCATTATATTTATTTGTATCATATTTTCCTTTTAGAATCATTTTTTTATTTTGATAGATTCCATTCTCTAATTCTTAAAAATAGTGTTCATGGATCAAAATAAATCTGCATTTAGGCCTTACTTGATTGATTTTTTTCTTTTTTTTTTTTAACATTTTTTTAATTGAGTTATAGTCATTTTACAATGTTGTGTCAAATTCCAGTGTAGAGCACAATTTTTCAGTTATACATGAACATATATATATTCATTATCACATTTTTTTTCATTGTGAGCTACCAGAGATCTTGTATCTATTTGCCTGTGCTATACAGTATAATCTTATTTATCTATTCTGCATATGCCTGTCAGTATCTACAAATTTTGAAATCCCAGTCTATCCCTTCCCACCTCCTGCCCCCTTGGCAACCACAAGTTTGTATTCTATGTCTATGAATCTGTTTCTGTTTTGTATTTATGTTTTATTTTATTTTTTTTAGATTCCACATATAAGTGATCTCATATGGTATTTTTCTTTCTCTTTCTGGCTTACTTCGCTTAGAATGACATTCTCCAGGAACATCCATGTTGCTGCAAATGGCATTATGTTGTCAGTTTGACTTTTTTTTCTAATTGAGAATTTTAGGATCAAAAGTATATTCCCCTAGGATGTAAAAGCCATTGCTCTCTTATATTCTTGTAAACATCATTGCTGATGTGATTCTGATTCCCTTGTAGAATGGCCAGGATTTTGGTTTTCTACCTGTGGTTTAAGGAATTCTGATATATTCTTTATTCGTCTTTATTTTAACCAAAATTTGTTATAAAGATAAAGCCAGTGGTTGCTTATGACCACAAAGGTATTAAGAAAAACTATTTTGTTGGTTCTGTTAATCATAACAATTACTAAAGCCATCGACAGTGGGTTAAAAATTAGAAGGTTTTGTCAGGTGAAATAGCTCAGTGGTAGAGCTCATGCTTAGCACGTGTGAGATCCTGGCTTCAATCCCCAGTACTTCCATTAAAAAGGGGGGGGGGCACTTCTGAGCCTATAAATATGGCCAAGAGAATAGGGCCATATTAAAAAAAAAAGCAGAAGTTTGATCAAGATGAAATTCAGCTTCCATAATTAATCATACTCTGTGTAAATATACCTCCTACCACAAATAAGTAAACCCATGTTATTGGTTAAGGATAAGAGTTTTTGCTTTAATTATAACTAAGAATATTATAGGGTTTTTTTTTTTTTTTGTCGGATCACCAGGTTTTATCATGACATTATAAGGCACCCTCTCCTTAACTTGACAAATATTTATATTCCCAGTATTTTGAAACATCTGAATTATATATATCCTCCTTCTTTAGACATATGGTGATACATATAATATGTGGACTCATATTTTTCTCCAGTTTGGAGTATTACTTACTGTTCTTAGAGCATTACCCCAAGTTTATTCTCTTTCTTTCTAGGACATTCAGTAGTTGCTTTTAGAAATTATAGCTTGGTCCCTTTAAACTAAAAATCATACTTACTCTTTACATTTGCACTGCATTTGAGATCACTGAGTGGATCTTCCAGCTTGCCATTCCACTCTACGAATTTCTTCTATTCTGCTACTTCCTTAATTTTGTGAGCTTTTTTTTTTTTTTTTTGGATTTTGACACTATTTTTAATATCCAAGATGGCTAATTGTTATTTATCATAAAAGATATATATATATGATAAAGATATATATTTATAAATATATGTATAAATTTATATATATAAATATATATATTTATATTTATAAATTTATACATATACTTATAAATATATATATAAAAATGTAAATATATATATATAATTTACAGGTGTCTTAATCTGTCATATTGCTGTGCACATACTAGGCATACATCTTTGAAAATCTCCATCTTTCAAAATCTCCTGCTTTCTGTATTGACTTAGTTTTCTTCAGTGTTACCTTCCATCCTTTCAATGAGGTGATGCTCTTTGGGGTGTTGGTTTTCTTCAGATGTTATATGAAAATCCCTGCGGGCCTGATTCTGTTTACCTCTGCCCTTTATAGGTAACGGGACAGGACGTGGTGTGTGTGCCCCAGTAATGATATGGGGTTCCTAAGGCATCTTGGTTGCTGCCAGACACCAAGGGCACCTTAACTACCTCTCTTCCAGCCTAGGAGTGGACCCACAACTGCTTTCCCAGCCCTCTGTGTACAAGAAGGAGGGAGCCCCAAAACTCAAGCTGTCGCTGGAGCTTCTTGCATCTTTTCAAGCTGTCATCTCCTGCAGGTTTTGGACTATGGATACAACTCGGTGGGCACTCCATCTTCTTTGAATTCCTCAAAATTCCCTGTCCACTGAGGGTGACTCTTCTCAGTTTCCAGCAATCATACCCTTTCATATTTTTAAAACATCTTTTGTCGTTGCTGTGGTCTTTCACCAGAGGACCTACCGCAGTATGTCCTCTGAGTGCCATTTTGATTCAGTTAAATTGTGCACACTCTGTCCTTTAGTAAATTAGGTAGTCTTTGTGGGTGGGATGGGGGAGTTTGTATAAGTTTTGGAAACAGAGACTTGGGCTTAAATCTCAGCTCTAAAATGTTTTTGGTATTTTAAAGTCTCTTTATGTAATTTGACTCATCTTTACGTTCCTCATCTATATAATGGAGAAAATTATGTTCATTACATATTCTTGTTATATATATATTAAATGAAAAATTTACAGATTTTGCTTTATTTTCAGCCACAAAAAGTCGTACCCAAGCGAGTTTGATGCCTGTCCTATCAGGTGTCTCTGCTGCTTGGTCCTGAAGGCCGTGGAGGACTGGTGGCCCAGCTCGTCCTGGTGCTTGTCTGCTGAGATGTGCAGAATTTCCAGAACTGAATATGGGGCATCTGGTGTTGATCTCATTTTTTTGTTGGATGCTAATCAGAAGATTATATCAAATGGCCCTGAAAAAAGACAGAGAAACCATGGGACACAGGTATACTGAAGTATTCTAGTCCCACAGAAATGAAGCAGGTGGGTGTTGAAGCACAGTGAAACATACTGTATTAGTCAAGACAGCTGGTTTATAGGAAACCTCTACTGATTCCAGCCTAACCTTACATGGGGAACCCAGGAACAACGAATAGCTGTTTTTATAGAAGTGGAAGCTGTGTAACCCAATTTGCACCATGAACTTGTGAAATCAGTTGTTTATTTTTTTAGAATCCCTTTTCAGTATTTCGTAATGCCTCAAAATGCTTCTTGCATGTTGAGCTTATTTCAATTTATATTGTAGTGGCATACCTCAGCAGTTGTATATTTATATTGAAGTAATTTCAGTTCTGTGAAATAACTTTTATACCATACTGATCTAACACATTCAGGAGACATGCTTTTAAAAAATTCTATTAAAGGTCTTAGATCCATAATATTTCAAAAATTTGATGCTTTTTTTCCTTCTAATCTTTTTTTCCCCCATTTAAAATCCTTTAAGGTAACTTCAGATTTTACAACATTAAATTTGAAAATTGAAATATAATACCAATACTGTTGGGTTTTGGTCTTTGTGACTATGTGAAATTGTGAAGCCTTAATTTAAGCTTCTCTTTTTATCATTATTTCCTTTTAGGTGTGCTTTGCTAAGTGAAACATTTAATAATTTTGTTAGCAAATTAAATTATTTTTCAAAGAAAGACTCTCAGGATTCAGGATATAGTTGTGCTTGTGGCCATGACTTATTACCACATAAGGAGGCAGAGTAGAATCAGCAAAAAGGAAAAAAAGTGCCTGGGATGAAGTCCAGAGGTAACTGGACATGAGCTTCCCAGAATCCTCTGTTAGTGGACTCCCACAGGATGCACTGAATTCCCCCGACAACTAGCTGCAGCACTCGTGGGAAGTGTTGTCTACCAGGGAAGTTTATCAAAGGCTAGGAGTCCAGGGTGTTTCTTGGGGGTCAGTCATGGAGGCAACATGGTACCCATATGATTGATGAGGGAAGCAGGTGTTCAGCAGTGACCACATCATTTGTTAGTTTAGGTGTGTATTGAGCCACTCTTATCATTTAGGGGAAGTTTTATGTGAATGTAGGCAACTGTTTCCCAGGTAAGTTCTCAGATACCAGACAAGGGCCAGTCTTGCAAGCAGGCCTTTCTAAGCAGAGGAGGCTCAGGCCTGCTATGTTAACTCTTTTTGGCATGAAATATAAATGGCACAAACACACCAGTGAAATGACAGATTGTCAGAGTGGATTAAAAAAAGACTCAATGTGTATAAGAGTCATTATGTATATGACTACCTATAAATAATAGGTAGTTTTAAAGAGATGAGAAAAGGTATAACATGCAAACAGTAAAAAAAAAAAAAAAGGATATCTGATGTGAATGTATTGCTATCAGACAAAGCAGGCTTTTGAACAATGAAAATTACCAGAAATAAAGAGTATGTAATGAAAAAAGACTGAGTAGCCAGAACTATTTTGAAAAAGGATAAAATTGGAGGAATCACACCACTACCCAATTTTAAGACTTACTATAAAGCTATTGGAATCAAGAGAGTATGGTATTGGTGGAAGGATAGACTGGTTAGTGGGACAGAATAGAGAGTCCAGAAATTGACACAGACATGGCCAATTTTTGACAACAAATTCAATGGAAACAATTTGCAACAATTCAATGGAAAAAGAATAGTCCTATAAATAAGTGCTGGAACGACCAGATGTCCATCTGCAAATAAAATGAACCCTAACTGAAACCTCACACTTTACATATTAACTCAGAATGGATCACAGATCCAACTATAAAACTATAAAGTGATTTGTTAGTTAAACCCGTTAGGACTATGTTGAAGTAACAGCAATGAAATATATCCTAAGAATACCTCCCTTACGGTGTGTGTAACATGATGTGTACCACCACTGTTATAAATGAGGGAACAGGCAAATAGAAAATTGGCAACCTAAGGGCGCAGAGTTTGTAAATGTGTCTCTCAGTGATGGTTTATGAGGGATTTGTGTTGACAGAAGAGATGGTGAAGAAAGGGATGGGGTAGGAAGCAACTGTTTTAGAAGACAATTTTTCTCAGGAGGGTCTGGATATCGGAAACTTGTTGCTTCTGCTGATTCTGTTAATAAATCACAATTCCCCATCTGTATGTATTGCCTATTCAATTTCTTGGAATCCCTACATCAAAGGAAACACTGTAATCCATGGACTGGGAAGGTGAGAGGTTCACCCTCCCTGGTGGCGTGTGTCAGTTGTCCTGGGATTGGACCCAGCTGGACTGCCCAATGCTGAGATGCTCCACCTGTCCTTACCTTACCCCACGTAAGAAGTTCTGTTTTGTATCTGCACACAATTTCTAGTTTGTCCTTATAAATGTCATGCTTTTCTCAGTAAAGTTATACCTTGATACTTTTATGTTTACAGCAATACGAATAGAATTTCATTGTATTTATCAAATTACTATTGGTGAACAGGGAAGTTTTCAGGTGATTTGCTTAAATTAAGTTCAAATGTCCTGCTAGTATTTCAGTAGTTCTTTTTCCTTTAGTTTTGTCTTCAATTCATTTTTAAATTTATTTATTTAAAAAAAAATTGGGGGGGGCTAGGTAATTAGGCTTACTTTTTTGTTTTATTTTTAGAGGAGGTGCTGGGGATTGAACCTAGGACCATGTGTATGCTAAGCGTGCGCTCTAACACTTGAGCTATATCCTCCCGCCTCAATTCATTTTTAAAACTTGATCTCTTTTTAATAGGTATTCTACTTCTGTTTCTTGAATTATTGTATTGATAAGAATTTGGGGACAATATTAATAATGGTGATGCTAAGTCTCCTTGTTTGGTTATCAGATTTAATTTGGTGGAATTATTTTCGTGTTTTATCATTAGGTAAAAGGTTATATAGGGGCTATCTAAAACCCTTAATTCTGTTAGAAGATTATATTATCTCTGTTTTCTAAAGCCATGTTCAGAACCTCATGGCATACCATCTGTATTCCAGGCACAAAACCCGTCTTTTCATTTTTATCGTAATAAAATCTGGGGTGGTGATTTACTATTTCAATCACTCGTCTAAGACTTTCTACTTCCTGCCATGATCCCTGCTCTGTGGTTGTGACACAGACTACTTGTATTAATAGGGCTGCTGTGCAAATTGCCACAGATCTGGTGGCTTAAAAAGGGAATTTATTATCTTACAGGGCTAGAGGCCAGAAGTTGGACATCAAAGCATCTGCAGAGTTGGCTCCTCCTGGTGGTTCCAAGAGGGAGTCCATTCCAGTCCTCTCCTAGCTTCTGGTGGCTGCTGGCAATCTTTGTTGTTCCTTGGCTTGGGACTGCCCTCTGAACTCTGCTGCCATCTTCACATGGCCTTTTCCTCTGTGTATCTCTGTATGTCTTCTTTCCTGTCTCTCAGAAAGACACCCTGCATTGGATTTACGGCCCACCCTAATCCAGGATAATCTCACCTCCAGATCCTTACTTGAACTACATCTGCAAAGACCCTTATTCCAAACAAGGTCACCTTCACAGCTTCCTGAGTTTAGAACTTGGACATACTTTGCAGAGGCCACTATTCAACCCATGACATTACTAAATGTAACAACTTGCTCGAGTCCCTCTTGGTAGGAATGATGCCAGATATTCCTGGATAGGAAGGTGAATGAGAGTAATGCCTTTAATATCACATATTCTAATTCCAAGAAAAGATATAGAATCCCTCACACTTTTAGAATGACATGTGTTAAGTATAATGAAGAGATAGGTACAAACCCTGTGGAAACACAAATCAGGATGCTCACAGAGATAGTCCTTGTAAAGGTAGTATCTGTCTAAAGCTGCCTTGTCACAGGTGGTTGCTGAGCACTTGAAATGTGGCTAGTGTGACCAAGGAACTGAATTTTTCCTTTTAATTTTAATGTAAGTTTAAATACAGATATTCGATTCAGTTACTGGGAAACTAAAGTGTACCTGGAATAACTTGGTAGGTGAATATTTTTTTAACTAAATTTAATGAAACCTAAATATAAGTCGGATATTTCTGAGGAAAATTTAGCATTTGATTTGAGATGCTCTTAAGTGTGAAATAGACAGTACGTAAAAAAAAGCTTCAGCATTTCCATTTCCTTGTCTACAAAATGTGCTTGACAACACCTTCACTGTGATGATCCTATAAGCAATCTATTTGGAGGAGCCTTTCAATTTCAAATTTTACATAATTAAAAAAAATTTTTTAATTGAAGTATAGTCAGTTACACTGTGTCAGTTTCTGGTGTACAGCATAATGTTTCAGTCATACATATACATACATATAATCGTTTTCATATTTTTCATTGTAGGTTACTACAAGATACTGAATATAGTTCCCTGTACTATACAGAAGAAATTTGTCTTTTATCTATTTTATATATAGTAGTTAATATTTGTAAATCTTGAACTCCCAATTTATCCCTTCCCACCCTCTTTCCCCCAGTAACCGTAAGTTTCTTGACTGTCTGTGAGTCTGTTTCTTTTTGTAGATGAGTTCGTTAGTGCAGGAGCACAATTCTTAATGCATACTGAAGTTTGAAGTGTGAAGCAAAGTAAAAGCAATCTTAATATCTCTGAACATTTCTGAAACCAGGGGTAGAAAATTGTGGAGTCTGCAGATAATAAGTAATTGAAAAAGCAACCAGCTTATTAAATGGACTTATCAGTACTCTGTTCTGTAGTATAACTAAAAACTTAGAGTTTGAAAAACATTCTTTTTCTAGTAATCCCTTTATTTTGTGTGTCTCAGTCTCTTGCATATGCACAACCCAATTTTAAACACTTCTCAGTTCATACACATCTTGAGGACTCTTCGGCTTTATATTTTCCTTTAAAATTTTATAGTCTGAGTTATTTTATTTTTTTTGATTTTGAAGCTATTTCATGGTGTTAAGATATGTGTAATATTTACCATTTTCCCATGTTTAAGTGTACAGTTCAGTGGCATTTACATATACATCACCACTATCCATCTCTATAACTTATTTTTAATCATAAAATACACATAACATAAAATTTACCATCTGCCATTTTTAAGTGTACAGTTCAGAAATGTTAAGTAATTCACATTGTTGTGCAACCAATCTCCAGAATTCTTTTCATCTTGCAAAACTGAAACTCCACACCCATTTAAAAACTCCCCATTTTCTCTTCCTTCCAGAACCTGGCAACCACCATTCTACTTAGTTTCCATAAATTTGCTTATTGTAGGTAACTCACGAGAGTGGAATCATAAATTATTTGTCTTTGTGTGTCTGGCTAATTTCACTTCGCATAATATCCTCAAGATTCGTCCCTGTTGTAGCATGTCTCAGAATTTCCTCCCCTGTTGAGGTCTGTCTAGATGGGGCTTTTTCCGTAGACCTACATAGTTGGAAATGTCTCAGTAACTGTGTGCTTTCCTTTACTCACAGAACTACATGTTAGATCTGTGCGAAAGAACTACAAGACAGAGCTGCTAAATAAACTATGAAAAACTTAACAGTCAAACTCTTTATCTTAGATATTGGCATATCCCAACGATCGGTTCTGTTTTAGGGTGTGATAAGCTTAGGAGTAAATATGATTTGAACTTAATGCATGTTTAGAGGGTGTTTAAATTCAGAACCAGGCAGATCCATCTTCCCTGACCCCAAATACGTAATAATCCTAAAGTAAATTGCTTGATGAAATTGGATCCCAAAGATTACAGGTGAGGAGTTTTTAAGTGTGTCCATGTTCCACTGGAAATAAAGAAACTCAAAGAACTATGGACTGACTGACATGACAACTGTTGATTGAGCAAAAATTCTTGTTGAAAGGGCTATCTTGAAGATTATGACTCAAACATTAAGGAACTAAGGTGATGGGCAGTGGAAAGAATCAGAACACGTGGAAATTTTTTTTAAATTTTAATTTATTTTTTTTGGTGGGAGGAGGTAATCAGTTGATTGATTGATTTTTAATGGTGGTACTGGGGATTGAACCCTGGACCTCATGCATGTTAGGCACACACTCTACCACTGAGCTATACCCTGCCCCCAGAACATGTGAAATTCTTAAACAATTTATTGACTTAAATAATTTTGCCTCTGTTACACAATTAAAAAAAAAAAAACCCTTTACACTTTTTGTAGGAAAAAAAAGAATTTCCTCCCTTCTTAAGATTGAATATTCCATTGTATGTATGGTCCACGTTTTGTTTATCCACTGATGGATACGTGGGTTGCTTCCACCTTTCGGCTATTGTAAATAATGCCACTATAAACAGTAGTGGGCAAATTGAGTCCCTGCTTTCAGTTCTTTTGAGTATATATCCAGAAGTGGATTGCAGGATCGTATGGTAATTCTACTTTTAATTTTCTGAGGAACCACTGTACTGTTTTCCACATTGGCTGCACTATATTACATTCCCACCATCGACACACAAGGGTTCTTATTCTCCATATCCTCACCAACACTTACTTTCTATTTTTTTGATGATAACCATCCTAATGGGTGTGAATTAGTGCCTCATTGTGGTTTTGATTGGCTTTTCTCCAATGATTAATGATTAAATTATTTTAAATTTACAGGAAAGTTGAAAAGATAGTGTGGGTTTAAGTATATTCTTCCAGCCTCCCCTAATGTCAACAGCTTACAGAGCCACAGAAACCAGGAAATTAACATTGATATGATACATTAAACAGCTAACTTTATTCACATCCCACCAGTTCCCCTAATTTCTTTTTTCCTATTTGGATTCAGTTCAGGATCCCACATTGTATTTGGTTGTGTCACGTCCCAGTCTGTGACACTTCTCCAGTCTTGTTTTTCATGACCTTAACATTTTGATAAGTACTGGTCAGTTATATTTAAGAATGTTTCTCACTGAATTTGTCTAATATTTTTATAATTCGATTAGAATTATGCATTTTTTGCCAGGAATACCATGGAAGTAACGTTTCTTTCTCAGTGCATCTTTGATGTCTCTGTCTTTTACTGGTGGTATTAATTTTGGTCACTTGGTTAACATGGTTTCTTTTGGGTTTCTCCACCATAAGTTTACTGTTTTCCCCTTGTAAGTGATACTTTTCTTGTTCGGAAATACTTTGAGATTATGTATATAGTGTCTACGTTTGCCCACTGATTTTACTTAGTATCCATCGGTGGATCTGTCTATAACAATTATTTCCATGGTGTTTGACCAGTGGTGATTTTGTATTCCACTCATTCTTTCTACAATTATTAATTGGAATTATTTCGTAAGAAAGAATTATCCCTTCTCTTATATTTATTCTTAGATATGTTCTTGCTCCCTTCACTGAATGATGAGTAAGGGGTATTATTCAAGTGTGATAGTCAGTTACGACCTTGATCTACATGGGACTGTCCAGAACCTAGAGATCTGGAGAGTTTCACAAGGGTGGATGATACTCGTGATGGGTCTTTAGTCTCACACCTATGAAGAGCATCTCACATTGAAAATCTGTCCAACAAATCTCTTGAAATCCAGTGGTCCACTACATCTCCACTTGAGATATGGAAAAATCATAATCACAAGGTGCACAAAGGACAAACTGCCTACTTTCAACAGACGTTCAAGGCCAACAGGAAAGTTACAAAAGTAGGGAAACCCTGAATTGGGAAAAAGCCTAGATACAATTGATTTTTAAAAGTCAGTTTGTCAGGGAGGAGGGTATAGTTCAGTGGTAGAGTGTATACTTAGCAAGCATGAGGTTCTGGGTTCAAACCCCAGTACCACCCCTAAAAAGTAAAATTAATTAATTAGCTAACCTAATTACCTCCCCCACCCCATGAAAGGTTGTGAAGTTGCAAAGGGGTCTTTGCCAAGTGCAGATCTGATCTTTGATCATTTCTTGTTCTTTGAAAATTTTAGTCTCACTGGCTCACTCTCTCCAACCTGCCCATGTCAAAACTGGTCATTTCAGTATCCGCATAGATGACAAGTCTAACAAACTGGCTGCTCATCCCTTGACTCCTCCCCTCCAGTGATCTTATTTGCCACCTTGTTATGATCCTGTCTGAGGCCTTGTCGTTTCCAGCTGCCCCTCACCCAGTGATGTCCCCGTTCCCTATTTGCCCAGCTTAACGTTGATGCTCAGTCATTATTAATCCCTCCATTCTTGCTTTATCAATCCCCAAACTCGGCAAATGTTGCCTGTTATGCTCCGACACCCATGCAGCTGGACTTGGGTGAAAACACTGTCATTCTGATCACTTTTAAATTTGTGTCCACCAACCAACATGGTTTCTTCACATGTTCAGCAGTGACACCAGATGTCTGTAGTCTAGTTGCTCTTCCCTTCTTCCAGAAGATGATTTCATGCTTATTTCACACATCATTTATTTGAGCATTCAGTATGTTCTCCCTCCCGTCAGCAAGGAGACCATCCCTACGATGTGAAAGGGATGGTCTTAGTCTACTCCTGTTTTCTAGGCCTAAGGATTAGTAGTGCTCATTTTCATTCTCAAAAGTGTTCATGTTTGGGTGCTTAGATGATAATCACTCTACTCATACCAGATAACCAGATGTTTAGGGCAGGACTTAACGCTTGGGCCTTTTTCTCTTTTCTATCTCACTGTTCACTTAATGTGATTTTTTAAAATCATAAGGCATTAAATAACACCTATATCCCTAAAAATTTCAAACTCAAATCTCTAATCCAGACCTCTGCCCTGATATCCAGAACCCACGTATTCCAACCATTTGCACAGCCTTGCGTGTTGGTTAAATAGGCATCTTAAAATCACTGTGGCCAACGCAAGGCTCCTAATCTTCCCCCATCAACCTGTTTCTCTTGGCCTTTCCCCATGACAGTCACAATTCCACCTGCCCAATTACTTAGGCCCAAAACGTCAAAGTCTATTTTGGGGTGGGGGAGGTAATTAGGTTTATTTATTTATTTATGTTTAGAGGAGATGCTGGGGATTGAACCCAGGGCCTTATGCGTGCTAAGCGTTCACTCTACCACTTGAGTTATACCCTCCCAATAAAGCCATTTTTTGACTCTTCTCTTTCAATTACACCTCTCATGCACTGCTAAAAAAACCCTATCAGCTGCACCCTAAAATATATTGGGATTTTGACCACTTCACCCCATCTCCAGTGATATTACCCCAGCCACCACCGTTATTTTGTACATGAATTATTGCAATGGCCTCCTAACTGACCCTCCTGCTTCTGAACTTGATCTTCTTCAGTCATATTAAGGGCTAGGCATCTGGATAGTATCTCAAATAAATAGATCATCAATAGAGGCAGGTTATAATTGATTAGGGAACAAAGCCTCCCATTTTATATAATCTGCTTAAATATATATTGGCGTCTCAAATAGAAAACATGGGCTTCTGTACTGTGTCCAGCAGTAATATTCATGTTTACCAATCAGCTGTTCAGCCCAAACATGTGGTCCCCTAGCAGGCCTCTAAGATCAGAGAGGAATACAGGGAGCAGGTCGTCTACCATATGACTTTTGCTCCTGGTGACAGGTTGATACACATCCCTCCCCTTCAGGATTAAAAGCAGAATTCCCTAATTCGATCTAACACAAAGTCTGCAACCCTCACACTGAGACAGAAACAAAAATGAGCAAAATGCACCAAATTGGAAATTGAACTTATGTAAATTACACTCAACTATGAAAATGTGTCTGAACTATTTTTAAAAACTTGAAGTCTAGTCAGTTTACAATGTTATGTCAATTTCTAGTGTACAGTATAATGTTTCAATCATACATATACACACATATATTCCTTTCCATATTCTTTTTCATTATAGTTTGCTACAAGATATTCAATATTTTCAATTAAATATCTAGTTCCCTGTGCTATATAGTGGGAACTTGTTGTTTATCTATTTTATATATAGTAGTTAATATCTGCAAATCTCGAACTCCCAATTTACCCCTTCCCACCCCTCTCCCCACTGGTAATCATAAGTTTGTTTTCTATGTCTCTGAGTCTGTTTTGTAATAAGTTCATTTGTGTCTTTTTTTAGATTCCATATATGAATGATATCATATGGTATTTTTCTTTCTCTTTCCCTGTCTGACATCACTTAGTATGACAAACACCAGGTCCATCCATGTTGCTGCAAATGGCATTGGTTCATTCTTCTTTATGGCTGAGTAGTATTCCATTGTATAGTTATACCACAACTTCTTTATCCAGTCATCTGAACCATTTTTTAAACTTAGAACAAAATTAGAATACAAGAGAAGAGAGTCAGCAAATGAAAGGAAATGCAGAAAAACATCTGGAACAGAAAAACATGGCTGGGTGCAAAGACCCTCACATACACAGGGCCGTAATTGCATTCTACAGAGGACACTGCCACCATCATCTCCCTTCTAGGTGATTTGTCACCCTCAGTGATCCCAGTCCCTGGTATTCACATTCTGGTATAATCCCCTCCCACAATGCAGTGGGGTCACCTCCGTGATCAACAGGATGTGGCAGAAGTGGTGGCATGTCACTTCTGAGGCAAAGTTATAAAGGACCCTGGTTTCTACCTCTCTCTCTTGAATTGATTGCCCTGAGGGAAGCCAGTTGCTGTGTTGAGAGGCCTACATGGCCAGGAACTGGGACCTCTGCTAAGAGCCTTGTGAGCTGCCATCCTGGAAGTGGAGTCTGCCCTGGCCAAGCTTTCAGATGGTTGCAGCCTGGCTGAGAGTGTAACCTCAAGAGAGAATCTGAGCTGAAACCATCCAGATAAGCTGCTCTTGACTTTCTGAAATGGTGTGAGATAATAGTTATTTGTTGTTTTAAGCCACTAAATCATGGGCAATTTGTAATGCATCCATAGACTACTAATAAACTACCTGAATAATTTGTGACTCTGTAACAATTTCCTAAAAGAACTGAGCTGGAAAGAGACAACTGGTTTCACTATATGTGCAGAAGCAGTTTGCTGGACACTCTCTGAAGTTCTGGACATCAGTATAGCAAGACTAACATCTCATAGAAGACTAACACAATGGCTTAGAAAAATCCCCAGAAAACAGTATCACTTCCTTTGGGACCTCTTTGTTCTTTTTGTCACTTCCCTCATTTATAGCAACGAGTTCCCCTTCAGCAAGTTCCTCCGGTTGCAAATCTAGAGCCTCTTGAATGGTGGCAGTGTTGGTTGGCATCCTCCACTCCCCACCCCCAGCTATTTCCATTTATGTTCAATTCGAATTTCACTTCCAGCATTATCACTTTTTTTTTGCTGCAATTTCATCTTTGCTGGTCAATTTCCCATTAATTTTCTTCTTCCTTTTTTTTTATGTAAAATGTAATGTGGCTTTGTGTGATAGTCCAACTG
This sequence comes from Camelus dromedarius, assembly GCF_036321535.1. Lineage (NCBI taxonomy): Eukaryota > Metazoa > Chordata > Mammalia > Artiodactyla > Camelidae > Camelus > Camelus dromedarius. Next base: position 17,033,140 of record NC_087443.1, read on the forward strand.
CACGTTTGATGTTTGACTGAGAACAGCTTTCAAGATCCACCAGTCTTCCTTCCCCTTCTGGTTAGCATCTGGGCAAACGGCTATGAAAACCCAGGTGCTCCCTCCTCTGGCTCTGGAGGGAACTTCAAACCACACAAGCATCTGCATGTGCATTGGAGCCCATATTCAGTCCCATCCCTTAACTGCAATAAAACCTCTATGCCAGTCTCTCCCCTGTTCTTTCAAGCCATTTGTGGACCTGCTTGGGAGCGTCCTTGTTCACTCCAGACAGCCTCACTCTGTGAGTAATAAACCTCTATACCCTCTTTGTGCATGTGGCAGGTCATCAGTTTTGACATCCAAACCAAATTTTACATGTGGAATCCATTTCATATCTTCGGGTTTATGTCAAAGATAAACACTGCTGGACAAAGGTTAAAGCAATGAAAACAGATTTTATTCAGTAACTACTGACAGTAAGGGTAAGAGCTGTCCTCCACCCGGATTCCTGCAGAGGTGACTAGACTCTTTAAAAGGAGAGTGGGGGTGAGGCAAGCAGGGGCTTGAGTCAGAGAAGTGATAAATTAGAGAGTTGGTCAGTGTAAATGCAGTTAGGCCGGCTGTGTGTGCTATCGGTCAGCAATTATTGAAGTTAGCTTTCTATCCCACAGAAATTGGAAGACAGAGGCCCTGTTCCTTCTGATGACTAATTTTAAAGGCTTTAATGTCCTTGAGAGAGACACTTTTGAGTTGTAGGAGATTCGTGTACTTCTTGAAGGAACAGAGGAAGGATTCATAATTGTAAGTCCATTTTAGTAAATGCTCTATGAAAGGGAGGTCAGGGGCCTATTATTAGGTGTAAGCTGGAAGTAACAGTAAATTCTGACATCATTTTAACGGAGTGTGTGTGTGTCTGCGCGCGGGCGGGCATGGTAGAAGGATGGGTGTCAGGGGATTCATCCCAGGGATGTGGCCTTATGCTAGAGTTAGGTCGTCTCTCTGCAGAGGTCTGGATGTAGTCACTGCATCCCAGGAGTTTTGCAGTTCTTAGTAACCACAACAGTTCATCACTGGGAGGCAAAGAGCCCAGACAACTATGACTGTTGCTGTTTCTGCCCGAATTGAATAACAGATTCGCTGTGACCAATCGTCAACAGACTTTGAAAGAAATTATATGATTGGCCACTGATTATGATATCATGTATTATTCCTGCTGTGATTTGTAGACTGGAGAGCTAGCAGCCAAGTTTGTAGTACTTTAGGGGATTCCTCACAGTTAATATAAAGTGGGAATTGAAATTTGATTTGTGTTGTTGGGGGAGTAGTGTTATGTAACTAAACCATGTTGGAAGAAATTCATGCACATCTGAGCCCTGCGAAAGATTGCTTGTACAGTGCTGCCACATTTTATGAGAATGTAAATTGTGCAAATTTAAAATGATATGAATAATATGAATAAATATTTGAAAGTTGTATATTCTGCACAGTTTAAAATAATGCAATTCTCTTAATATTTAAAATAATTGTGGGGAGTCACAGCATTTCAAAACTCTCTTGAACAGCAAATTGAGGCAGTGTTTGTTATTACTTACAGGTTCACCTTTAATACACAAGATTTAATTCTATCACGTGTCAGTCTCCTATAAATGTTGTGTATATGCTTTGAAAGTTTTCTAAATGATCTGCTGACTTGTGCTATTTTAAAGTGATGTTAAAATTCAAAAAAAGTTTTTTTTAACCAACTAACTGTAATATTCATTTAGGACTGGTGTTAAAGCTTGTGCTGTGAAACATGCCTGAACATTGACAACTCTGGATGGGAATTTTGTTTTCTGATAAAATTGGATTTTGACACACTGTGCAGTTGGATTGGTAGAGAACAGTCTGGAATGCTCAGAAAGTATGAAATAGAATTAAAACAAAATTTCTCTATCCTCTTTGGAGGTTTATGCTCTTTTTTAGAATGCACTTCCTACACTTATTCCAGTGGGAAAATTAGTACTTGATTCTTTAGTGAATCAAGTGAATCTTGCCATGTCTACACTTACACTTTCCTCATATCACTACTGTATATTATAATATGTGGGTTTTGTTGAATCCTGTCCTGGTTTGAAAAAACAGCTTCAAAGACTTAACAAAACCTCTATAACAGACACTCCTGGGATGATCGGAGAAATGTGAATATGGACTTGATATTAGATGCTTTGTATGGAATTACTGTTAATTTTATAGGTGTGATAAGTGTATTGTGATTATGTAAAAGTATGTCCTTCCTCTTAGAAGATACATGCTGACACACTTAGTAGTGAAGTTTCAACACGAAGACACGCCTAGATAAAGCAAATACGGCAAAATATTAACAGCTATTGACTCTAGATAAGGTATGTTTGCTGACCGAATTCTTTCCAATTTTCTGTTTGTTTGAAATGTTCGATGAGGAAGAGCTGTAAATATATTGACCAAGAAAATGTTTATATTGTTTACCAAGTACTTAAGGCTTGAAAATCCCATTTTTGTAAAACGTCAGAAGGTTGTGCACTGTTACCTAAGGGGGAGGAGGCTGTGTGTGACAGTCTTTACTTTGTGTGTATTTTTATTCATCTACAATTTTTGGTATTACAAATAATCATCGCATTTTCTCCTCATGACTACTGTTGCCAACTTCGCCAGCACATGACTACTGTTGCCAACATCGCCAGCACTAAGCTGCTGTGCCTTCTTGGGAGAAGCCCTGATATCACGTGGTTTGTTTTATTTTAAATGTTTGCACCGCGGTCTCCGGGCTTTCGCGGCGTCAGGTGCTGGGCTAGCTTCACACGAGTGGGTTCGGATCCCGCCGCCAAATCCGGGGCGGGGCGGAAGCGCAGGGGCGGGGCGGGGCTCCCGCCGCGGAGCCCGACGGGAAGCGCCTTAAGAGTCGGCGGCGCGCGCCGGCGGGCGGGGGCACCGGACCGGCGCTTTGGCGCATGCGTCACCCCGCGCGCAGCCTCAGTCTGGGCGCGCAGAGACTGGAGCGCGGTTGGGGCGTGGCCCGAGCGAAGAGCTGGCTGAGCCTGCGGGAGGGCGGTGTACGGACCTCGGATCCTCGCCCGCTAGAGTAGTCGCTGTGGGTCTTTGGGGCATGGCCCTAGCTCGGGCACCGGCGCCTGCGGATCCTAAGAAAGGCCGCAGTAGTGTTGTCGACCCCTGTTTTAAGGCCGCCGCGCGCTCCGTGAGGACTGCAGGGAGTTCTCGCCCTTCCGCTCTAATAGATCAGGAAACAGAGACCCAGAGAGGCCAGCGAGTGCCTCAAGACCACACAGCCCGCGGGAGGCGGCGCTAGGGGGCACATCCACCTCTCCCTCCTCCCTAAGAAACTATTCTGCCCGAATCTGGCATTGCATCCTTTCCAGGACTGGACGTCGCTGTGAAGTATAACGTGGACTCTTTATCACGGGGCACCTGGATTTGTGGGATTCTTGGTGTCTCTTCAGGGCTCTGGGATCACAGTTCATAATGGTTCTTTCTGGGCCTAATCTGAACTGTCCAGTCAGTGTGTTTTCAGTGGTCCCAACTTGAGTTTATTAAAGAACCCACCGGAGATTTTTGGGGCACAGGAAGTTCCAGGTTTGGGGGCCCTCATGTAGGTTCCAACTAAAATGATTTTGTCCCCTAGGTTCAGGTTTACCTCACAAAGCCCATCTTGTGAGGTAAAGAGGAGTCCCACGTGGAAGACGGCTCTTCTGAATGGAGACCTCCCGCCAGGGCTGCAGAGCAAAGGAGGATCAAGGCCAAGAAAGAGGAAACCCTAGATTTGCACGGCTGGTAGCACTATGGGATCCTTGCGCTCCGCAGGCCACCCTGCAGACTGAGACAGCCTGAGGTTTGAGCCAAGTTTCAGGAGAGGTGAGCTAAGCTAAGGCAAGGAGCAAGTCTGCCCAAGAAATTACACTTGAGGGTTTGAGGGAGCATAGTCTGGGGGAGGGGGCGGGGGATGCCAACTACCACTAAGAACATTTAATTTCAGACATTCCTAACAGCCTATTTCAGATTCTCCACTCTTCAGTTCCTGAGAGGCTCTCACTTTTGCCCTTTATTACACGTGGCACTGAGAGATGGGGGTGCTTCCTTCATCCTGGCTTCTCAGGCACAGAAAGTAGTGAAGGAAAGAGCTTCATGGATCACCTGTTTTTGCCTAGCATGAAAGATGAAAACCACTGAGCCCAAGAGGTTGACTGGCTCATTCTCAGCAGCCTAGCCAACAGTCAGATTTTCAGACATAGTTAAGTCAAACCCAGTTACTATCAAAAGACTGAGAAATTATTGCCAATGTAATTAAGGACCAAAAGATGCTCTCCTACTGGGGTACATTTTATCTAGCTAGTGTGTGGAGCTTGTAGGCAGGAGAGTTCAGGAGATGCAGGGCAGATCAGATCTCTTGTGATCCATTCTTTCTTCTCCAGCCCCACCTTTGTGATTCTCTACATGTTTCCTAGATCCACAGAAAATGAATGTATCTCAGGTGAGTTATTTTTTTCCCCCTACTTTGTTTACAATTTCCTATATGAGACTTTCAAGGTCAGTGGGTTAGAAGGGAAATACAGAAATAGATGAAAATCAACTTCAGAGATAATATGCAGGAGCATATGTCAGTATGCAGAAATATGCAGGTCCTATTCTATTTCTATGCTATTCTGTGCTATTGTTGGCCAAATTTGTTTGATTTTTCTGATGGTTACAGCAAAAATGCAGCTGTTGTCTGTTACATGATTTGCATTGACCCTAAAAAAATTATCATGCTAATTCTTATGCGGCATTAAGAATTCTAAAAAAAATGTTCCTTTCCTAGTCTTCCTGTAGGTATCACAGTAAATAATCTTTTAGGTGACCACTGGATCTCAGTGCAGCCTGCTGCCTGTAATTGCTTCTCCGGGGAATCTGGACACTTTGTGCCAAAGGAGAACTCAGTCAATGCAGGTCTCTAGGTCCTCCAACAGCGGGGCCTCGTAGCCCTCTTTCTGATGGTCCTGCTTGATCCAGGCGTGGAACCAGGGATATCTGCAAGAAAGAATGGATTATATCACCTTCAAATAATCTCCTGTAATATTATGTGTAGACTGTGCAGCGGATAGGTTAAAGTTGTATTTTCTGGCAAAGGCTTCCCCATTGTCCTTTCACATTCAAACCGCTTCACTTGTTGGATCTGTCTGGGAAGGGATAGCAGTGGCCTTATTAAGACAAATGTTGTGATTCTATAGTATTTGCCTCAATTGAGCCTTCTGTCCAGTTGGCACTCATGTTCAGTCCCTCCTGGAAAGTCTTGATTGGTTTCTGGTCTGTTCCTTCCTCTGTGATTATTTCTTTTCTGTTTTCTCCATGGAGCCTTCTTCCTCTTCTTGCCTGTTATTACTGTTTCTCCCAAGGTGTCCATTTCTGGTCCCCTGTTGTCCTCACTTTCCTCAGGTCTTGCTGATTGATCTCCTCTCCTCTCTGGGGCTGTACCATTAGCTGGGAAGCTTTTCCGGCTCTCCAGCCCAGACCTCTCCCCCACCTTAGACCTAAGTGGCCAACTCTCTGCTAGACATCTCTGTATAGCTCTTCTAAAGGCCCTTCAAACCCTACAAATCCAAAAGGAAAGCTGTTACTAATAACCCCACCCTTCTCATTTATTTCCCAACATATGTTATTACCAGCCAGCCCATCATCCGGGTGACAAACAGCATTTATTTCTAAGTGCTGTCCTTTACCTGCACATCTAGTCAGTGATCAAATCTTGTTTCTTTCAAGTTGTTAACATTTCTTTCTTTTTTTTGAAGTTGAAGTGAAGTGCACACAAATCCTCAGGGAACAACTTGATGAATTTTTCATATGCTCTGCAGCTGGATAACTAGCACCCAGATCAAGATAAGGGGCATTTGCTGTACCACAGAAGGCTTCCTTGTTTTCTTTCAAAGACTGTACTTGCCCACTCACTCAAGGGTAATCATTATTTTGACTTCTATTATTATATATTAGTTTTGTCTCATTTTAAACTTCATACAAATAGAATCATGCAGTATATTCTGCTCTGACTTCTTTTACTCAACATTCTGTGTTTGAAGTCATCCATGTGTAGCAGTGGTTTGGTTTTCTCCCCCCATGGTATGAATATCTGTTCTGCTCTGGGTGAATATTTGGGTTGTTTCTTATTCTGGCTCTTGTCACTGTGCACTTGATTCTGAGGGATATAAACCTGGAAGTGGAATTGATGGGTCATAGCACACGTACACAGGTTTGGCTTTGATAGATTCAGGCCAACGGTTTGACAAAGCAGTTGCATTGCTTGACCTTCAGCCAGCTGCGTGTGAGCGGGCCTGCTGTGCCAGAGCCGGGTTGGCATTTGCTGTTGCTTGTGAGGCTTTCTTTTCTTTTTTCTTTTTCAGTACTTGGTGGATGAGTGTAGAGGTGTAGTGGTAGCTCACTGTGGTTTTAACCTGAATTTCTCTAAACACTGATCATGTTGAGCATCTTTTCATGTTTTCTATTTTGATCATCTTTTTTTTTTTTTTCAGTGTGTGTTCCAGTTTTGTTTGTTAAAAAAAATGGATGAATTCTTTATATGTGCTAGATAATGAGTCCTTTTTCAGACACATGTACTGCAGATGTCTTTTTTGAATCTGAGGCTTGTTCTGAATTTTAATTAAGTCCAGCTTATCAATCTCTTCTGTAATGGTGAGTGCTCTTTGTGTCCTATTTAAAAAAAGCCTTGGGCGGGGAGGGTATATATAGCTCAAGTGGTAGAGCACATGCTTAGCATGCATGAGGTTCTGGGTTCAATCCCCAGTAGCTCCTCTAAGAATAAATAAATAAACTTAATTACCTCCCCCCACCAAAAAAAAAAAAAAAAAAAAGAAAAAGTCTTGCCCATCCCAGAGTGACAAAGGAATTTTCTTGTTATCTTCTGAAAGCTTAAATTGTTTTAGCTTTCACATTTAAGTCTATGATCCATTTCAAACTATTCTACACATATACATAAACATGAATATATCTTTTTTTGGGCTGTGGCTATCCAGTTCCTGCAGTATTTTTTTATCAAAAAGACCTTCCTTTCCCTGCAGAATTGCAGTGGTATCTGTTGGAAATCAGGCAACCGAATGTGTGGTCTCTTTTTGGGTTCTTATTTCTATTGTCATTGCTTCTTTGTCTCGCCTCAGGCCAGCACCACCCTGCCCTTACCACTGTAGCTTTGTGAAAAGTACTCATATCTATGGATATATGTTTTCCACTTTTGTTCTTCAAGATTTACTTCGGCTGCTTTAAGTCCTGTGTATTTCTGTATGAACTTTATAATCATCTTTTCAACATGCCCCACCTCTACCTGGGAATCTACTGGAATTTGGTATTGCACTGAATCTATAGATCGATTTGGGAGTTGGTTATATTAATATTGTCTTGAATTTTCAACTCATGAACATGGCCTTTCTCTTCATTTACTTAGGTCTCCTTTAATTTTTCTCATCAATGTTTGATAATTTTGATGTGTAAATGTTGTGCTTCTGTTAGATTTATTCTTAGGTGGTTGAAAAATTTTCTCCTTACTTGGGCATTGCTAGCATAAAGAAATAGTGTCAATTTTTGTATATTGAACTTTTTTTAGTGACCTTACCATTTATTATGTCTAGCATTTTATCTGTAAATTATTTTGGATTTTCTAGCCACACAATTATGTTATATAGCCATTTCTTACTTTTTAACCCATTTAAGAACCTTTCTTTTTATTTATTGCTGTGGCTAGGAGCTCACATGTATCATGAAATAGAATAGTATATACTTGTTTTCATCCCAGCCTTCAAGGGAAACCTTTCAATATTTTATCATTTAGGATGGTATTTGTTGTAACTTTTTTGGTAGATAGTCTTTGGGAAGTTTCATTCTATTTTTCGTTTGCTGAAAGTTTTTATTATTCAATGGGTGTTGAATTTGTTGAGATGATTGTATGGTTTTCTTCTTTATTCTTTTAATGGATTGATATTAGCATATTAATTGAGGTAATTCTGTTAATGTTTTGATTTTCAAATGTGAAACCACCCTATTTTCCAGGAAAAAAAATCCCACCTGTTGTTGATCTTTAAATATATTTCATGATAAGTCACTTAGGATTTTTGTCTTTATTCATGAAGGGGACTTTTATTTTCCTTTTTTATAATGTTTTTGTCAGGTTTTATATCAATTTTATACAGCCTTAAAGAAACATGTTAAGTGTTTCCTCATTGTCTATTTCCTGGAAATATTTGTTGAAGATTAGTTGTTTGTAAAAATTCACCAGTGAATGCATCTAGGGTCTGGATTTTCTTTATGGAAAGTTTTACAATTATAGGGTTTTTTTATATTAGGGAAATTATTCTCTAGAACATAACATAAGTTGCAGTTATTTCTTCCCCCCTTGTCATTGGTCATCCCCAGGTGGGAGCAGGTGCCTTTTGTCCCAGGGCAAAGCACAGCTCACACACCTGTTCAGATAACCCACCTGGGCTTTCTCACAGTTTGCTTTGCTTTCTGCCTCTGTTTCCTCCTGGGATGATCATCTGGGTGGGATCCAGCAATGGTGCTAATTTAGCATACTGATAGGAACTAAAAGCCTTAAAACCCTCTTCCACCCCTTAACGTTTTAGTCAAGGTCAGCACTGAGCTCCATTGTGAAATCCAGTGGTGAAGTCTCAGTCTTCCATCTTACTTGACTTTTTAACCGCATTTGACACCATCGGCTACTTCCCTCCCATCCACTTTATTCACTTGGCTCCCACACTTTGTAAATTTTCCTTCTCTCTCATTGTTTGCTAGTTCCTCCTCCTTCCTACCGCTGGAGGTTAGTGTGCCCCAGAGCTCAGTCCTTGGTCCTCCTCCTTTCTCAGTCTGAGGCCTCTCCCTTGGTGATCCCGTGTCTTCTCATCAGGACTGTTTGTGGCCTGGTCACTTCTGATAATCTCTGGTGTGCAGACCTCTTCCTGCACCCGAGATGCTTTTACCTAACGGTTCACTCTGTGTCTGATTGAAAGTTTAATAGACTTGAGCTCACCATGACTAACACTGAGGTCCTGGACTCCCCCTCCCAAACCTGCTCCCTCTGGAGCCTTCCTTTTCTTGTTTCATAGCAGATTCCTTGAAAACATCTTTGACCTATATTTTTTCTCAGGTTCCACATCTTTTTGGTCAGCAAAACCCCTGGGCCCTGTATCTAAAATGTATCTAGAATCTGACATCTTTTGATCCTCCCCGCCGTGGTTACCCTGACCAGCCCAGGGTACTTGGCTGCGTTCTGGGAACAGGCTCAGAGCAGGGTTTGCTGCTCCTCCTCCCTGGCACCTGAGCATAGAATCCCGTGTGCGCCTCACAGAATTGTGCATGGGGTTATTCTGTGTCACTCCTCTGCTCCGCATCTACATTTTTCTCTGGGTGAAAGCTAGAGTTCTTAGAGTGGGTTAGGTGGCCCCGTTATTTCTCCAGTCTCACCTCTTCCACCCCTTGATCACTCTGCTTGGGCCCCACTTGCCTTCTCGCTGATGTAGAAGCATACCGGGCACGAGGCCATCTTTGTCCTGGTACCACGTGTACCTGCCTGCCTTACGCGTTCCCCAGGGAGCCTGCTGGCTCGCCCCTCCCCCCCACCTCGGGACCTTGCTCAAATGTCACTGCTCAGTAAGCTCTACGCAGACTTCCGGCTTAGAATTGCTGCACTAACCCCCAGCGTTCCCATCCCCCTTACCTTAATCCACTGTCTATTTTTAACATAGCATTTCTCATCTATCACACCCGGGTTTCCTTGTGACTGTGCTGTTCACCGTCCGTTTTCCTCTTCTTGAGTGAAGGCTGCAGGGGAAGGTCTTTGCTTTTCACTGTTGTATCCTCGGGGTGTAGTAAGTGTTGAAAAGTTATTAAATGAATGAATGAACTTTTATGAGATGTTTTAAGTGTCTCCTTTGTAAGCACCATGTAGCCCAATCTTTTCAATCTAATCTAAGAATTTCTACCTTTTTATAACAGACTTAATATGTTATTGCTTGAGTGTTTCCTTGTTTTTGGTTTTGTGTTTTATACTTTTAATTCAAATATATATTTTTATACAGTATAAGGTGTAAAATTTTTTTTTGGCAAATAGACACTGTTCACGTATTTGACTGTATTTCTGGACTTTTTCTTGTCACTAGTGTATTTTTCTTTTGACTAAGGGAGCTTTGTAATAAAAAGTAATATCTAGCAAGAAAAGCCCCTTTTACAGTCTTTATTTTTGACATACCTTTTCCCCCTTTGAATTAAAAGAGTTACATCAGGTGGATCTCGTCTCCCTTTTGTAAAAAATTTCAAGCACAACCCAAAAAAGTGTTTGCTAAGTTAAATTGTCTGAAAGTTTTATGTTAGTTTTGATGGCTCAATATTTTGATAAGTCTTGGATCTCAGGAACATTGCTTTATGTCTTACAGAAACACTTTTTTAAAGAACACTTTTACTGAGATACAACTCATATACCATATAACTCCCATTTTGAAGTGTACACTTCGGTGTCTTTTAGTATCTTCACAGAGTTATGCAACCAGCAACACTAACTTCAGATCATTTTTATCAGCCCCCAAAGAAGCCCTGTACTCATTAGCGGTCATTCCTCATTCTCCCCTCCCCTAGTCCCTAGCAGCCATTAACGTACTTTCTGTCTTTGTGGATTTGCCTATAATGGACATTTCATATAAATATATACATAGTTCATATATAATATGTGCCTTTATGTCTGGCTTCTGTCACCTAGCATAAATGTTTTCAAGGTTCATTCATGTTGTGGCTTTTATCATCTGTCATTCCTTTTTATGGTCAAATAATACTCCACTGTAGGGTATGCCACATTTTGTTTTTGCAGTCATCAGTTGATAGACATTTGGGTTATTTCTCTCTCTCTCTTTTTTTTTTTGGCTATTATGAATGCTGCTATGAATATTATGTACACGTTTTTTCACTTTTACATTCCCACCAGCAATGTATTAGGGTTCCAATTTCTCTACATCCTTGCCAATATTTGCTGTTTTCTATCCTTTTAATCATAGCCGTCCTGGTGGTGAAGTGGTATTTCATTGTGGGTTTGTTTTTGTCTACATATTTTTATTGAAGTAATAAACAGTTTATGATGTGTCAGTTTCTGGTGTACAGCATAATGTTTCAGTCATACATCAACATACGTAAATTTGTTTTCATATGCTTTTTCATTATCAGTTACTATGAGATATTGAGTATAGTCCCCTGTGTCACACAGTATGAGCTTGTTCATCTATTTTATATATAGTAGTTAGTATCTGCAAATCTCAAACTCCCAATTTATCTCTTCCCACCCCCTTTCTTCCCAGTAACTATAAGGTTGTTTTCTGTCTATGAGTTGTTTCTATTTTGTAAATAAGTTTGTCATTTTTTTTTTTCACATTTCACATATAAGTGATATCATATGATATTTTTCTTTCTGTTTCTGGCTTACTTCACTTCGAATGACAGTCTCTGGATCCATCTATGTTGCCGCACATGGCACTATGTTATCTTTTTTGGGGCTGAGTAGTATTCCATTGTATAAATATACCACAACTTCTTTATCCAGTCATTCATTGTGGTTTTGATTTGCATTCTCTAATAACTAATGATGTTGAGCATCTTTTCATGTGCTTATTAGCCATTGTGTATATTCTTTGCAGAATTGTCTATTAAAGTTCTTTGCCCATTTTTAAAATGGTTTTTTTTTTTTGTCTTTTTATTGAGTTGTCAGAGTTCTTTATATATTCTGGATATAAATCCCATTCCAGGTATGATTTCTTTTCTAACATCTTAAATGATTTTTGACCTGAATTATGTAACTTTCTAGCTAGTTATCATTTTCAACATTACATTACTGTTATTTTTTTCTTCCATTTCCATTACTAAATGGTTGTTGCCAAAATATAACTGAAAATTTGCATCTAATTAACTAGTGGTTTTCATCCTGTGTCCCAGATTAATGTATTGATATAATGATTATATTTCCTATTGTTGAACTGGCTTTATATTTTTGGAATAGACCTGACCTGGACTTTCATTTATTTAAAAAAATTTATTGGAGGAGGGTCTGGCTCAAGTGGTAAAGTGCATGCTTGGCATGCACGAGGTCTTGGGTTCAATCCCCTGTATGTCCTCTAAGAACAAATAATAAACCTAATTACCTCCCCCCAAAAAACTCAAAAAATTTATTGAGCATTTCCTATGTTTTAGGTGGAAAGTCCACTGTGAATAGCAGAAAGCCACTAGACAGCACATTTCAGTGGGTCATGATATATTATTTTTATAATATACTCTTGAGCTAATATATTAGTAGGTACACTTCAATCAAAACTGTAAGAGAAGTTTTCCTATGGTTTTTCGTTAATAATTTGTGGAGCTCTCCATATTTTGTGGAAAGTGTGTGACATCATGACTAATCTGCTCTTGAAAGGCTGGCTAGAATTCAGGGCAGAGATTCACAGTCCTGTTGGCTTTTATGTCATCAATGGATTTGCAAATCTCATCTTCAGTTATTGGTCTAATGACCTTTTTTTTAGGATCAGTTTGTTAAAATTTTACTAGTAAGCAATGTTTCCTTCTCTATATTTGGAAAATTTTTTGCTGTGAAATGCCACATATGATTCTCTTAAAATTTTACTATCTTGCATCTTTGTGGATATATGTGGTTCCTCAGGTCTGTTGTATATTTTTGTTTTCTCACTTTCCCCCCCAAATTTTGCCCATTTTATGTGACATATTTAAAAAATGCTTTTGGTTTAATTTAGTCTTCCTTGTTTATTTTGGCTTCATTTTAATTTTATTTATTTTAGATTTTATCCTTTTGTTTTCATGCTTTCTTTGGTTTGTTATTTTTTATATTTATTTTAGCTAAATATAAAGTTCATAATTATTTTTAGTCTTTAAAAATAAGTTAAAGACAAGTTTTCTCTGTAACAGCTTTAGTTGTAGGTCTTAAGTTTTCATGTAATGAACTTCCCCATTGTTTCTTCCCAGGAAAGTAGTAATTTGGATGTTGGTTACTCTTCTTTGATCTAAAGTTTTTAGTTAGAGAATGTCTCATTTTATGAGTTAGTGACTTTTCACTGAGTTTTTTAAAATTTTGGTTTTATATGTCATTATCAGACAAAGTAGCTTGTAAAACCTTTGATTTGTAGAATTTAGTAACATTTTCTCTGAAAGCACAGCATAACATAATAATTATAAGTAGCACTTTATTTTCAGATGACCTGGTTCCAGTTTAGGGGAACCTGTTAAATGAGGAAAATAGTATCTATCTATAGGTTTATCCCCAGTATGAGATAATATATATTTAAAATATTCCACGAAAGACATTCTTCTGAGTAACTGCCCAGTGAATTTAGCTGTCATTAATTACCTGAACATGAGAATTCGGTGAACTCTGCTTGGTAGTCCTTTCTTGTTGACAGAGATATATTGTCTCTTAGTGTAATTATGATTTGTTCTCTTTAATCAAACTATCTTGTCATTGTAACAGTTTTTCTGTTATCTATTTGGATACATACAGATGTGACCTGAGCCTTGGTTGATGTTATCATTGATCATTACATGGTACCTGCCTTTGTTTGCCCTGTTGAAAGTTTAAGGCAGCAGCGTCTGGCGGCCGGTGCTGCGCGGCCAAGGTGGCGGCCTCCGGCTGGACAGGTGCCGCCATGGACCTTCTCTGTGTGTCTGATCTGCTGCTGCTCCTGCTGCTGCCAGCTCGGGTCTTGGCCGCCGTCGGCCCCCCGAGACGCCCAGCGAGGCCATCCCGCCTCCCTGGAAGAAGAAGGACATTCGCGACTACAGTGATGCGGACACGGCTCGTCTTCTGGAACAGCGGGAGAGAGATGACGGCATAGAAGGAGACCTCCGGGAGCAGGAGACCCTCCGCTACTGTTGCCTTCTCACAGAGAGACCCCGGCAAGCCTGAGAGCATGCTGAAAGTGACGAAAAAGGGCAAGATTCTCATGATGTTTGTCACTGTGTCGGGAAGCCCCAAGGAGAAGGAGACGGAGGAAATCACGAGCCTCTGGCACGGCAGTCTTTTCAATGCCACCTACGACGTCCAGAGGCTCCTCGTGGGGTCAGAACGCGCTATCGTCATGCTTCGTGATGGAAGCTGCGCCTGGGAGAGCAAGGGCTTTTTGGTCAGTCAAGACAGGTGCGCTGATGTAACTCTGGAGGGACAGGTGTATCCTGGCAAAGGAGGAGGAAGCAAAGAGAAAAATAAAACCAAGCAAGAGAAGGCAAAAAGAAGGAGGGAGAGCCAAAGGCCCGGGCTTCAGAGGAAGACAACAGAGCTGTGAGTAAAAGAGAAGAGCTGTGAGGGGGTTGCGCCGCTCTGCGGGGGAGCGTGCGCGCGGGGATGGGGGCGGGCGTGGGGAACCACACACGAATGGAATTCCAGTTTCTTCTAGGAAAGGTCTGCCTCGTGACCAGTTTGTGGTCAGCATAAGAATTACGGTGTAAAAGTCTTCCAGTAAGAAGACAGAGGCTTTGTAATTAACATGGGACACTGACACATTGACGTCTACTATCAAATAACTTTAGACGGAAAGCTGACGGTGTTGCTTTTTTCCATTTAAATGTGCGTGGGGAGGCCGCCAGTCGGACTGTGGCACGGCTCCCCTCAGTGCACCTCAGACGTGGCAGCTTGTTGCGTCCGGGCGTTCCATTTTCCCTTAACTGAAAGGATACCAGGTTCTAATCAAACTTTAAAACTCTTGATTTAATTGAATCAAGCTCTTCATGCCGCAGACATCACTACCATTACTGTGGGAGCGCCGGCATCTCAGTACACAATCAGGGTGTGTAAATCACAGATCTATGCAGAAGACGCAGAGAGCGGAAGATTACGTAACTTGGAAATCCTGAGTATTCACTTTGAGTTTCTTGGACTTGAATTCCTCTCCTCGGTTACAGAGAGCTCTTGGTGTCTATCAGGTTTTATGGGGTCTGTCTGTTCAGGGGGGACTGTCAGAAGAGGACTTTATTTAGGAAAGAGTCATGCTGGTGTTGAGAGCTGTGTATTCCATTTAATGTGATCATTTTAAAGGGTGTAAATCAGGCATCAGCAGAGACCCTTGCGGGGGGGGGGTAGCAGAGGACTGGTAACCTCATTCATTTCTAAACTTCTTTTTTTTTTTGAATATAGTGCCTAAATTTGTAGTGTTTTTCGTATGGTACTATCATGATATACTGCCTGTCTAATTTTGCTGTTCTATGTCAGAGCCCACTCTGAATAAGAGCTGCAGAATTTATACACAGGTGTCATTTTTAAGAACTAAAATTACTTGTAAAAAAAACTTCCGTTGTGATTTTAACAAATTAAAAATAGCACATGGTTAGGAAACATCAACACTGAAGAATGGTACAAAGTCAAACGTCTTCACCTCCCCACTGCCACTGCCTTGCCCCAGTGGAAGCTACTATTCATTTGTTTAAAAAAAAATACACTTACTGGTTTATAGTGATGTGTATTTGTTTTTGCCTCATAGCACCTATTTCCCCCCCCCCCCTTTTTTTAAGAGAAAGTACAGTATGAGTACTTTATTTAAAAAAAAAGTTAAAGGCTACAAATTCTTCTTAATCTGATATAAATAAGACCATGCGTGCTTCCCTTTTATTTGCATTTTTTGTAATATTTTGTGCATTCCATTCCTTCTTTTATAAACATTCTTTATCGCTTTGTTTTAGATTTATTTTTGGTAAACAACAAATGGCAACATCTTGTTTTTTTAGACAAAAATGACATTCTGTATTGGATAAGAAATATATCCTTTCACAGTGTCTGTGATAATTCATGTATTTGGTTTTATATATCTGTCTTAGTTTCCTAAATACTGCTTTTGAGTACACATAATACAATATGTATCATAATTAATTTTCTTATTTTTTATTATTTTTTTTTGGTGCCAAAACCCGGGAATGAACCTATATCATAACTTATACTACTAATTATACTTTTTCAGAATCTTTACCTTTTCTGGCATATTCATATTTTTCATTATTTCATCTTTCTTCTCTGTTAATTTGGTAGTTTTGTGATATTCAATTCTCAGAGCTGCCAACCCACACCTAAGTATTACAACTGAACTTACATGTCCTAACATATCAGGATGACTTCACTGCTCATCTGCTGCTCCTCTTCCCTGGCCCCTCTTGGATGACCTTAGTAAGTTTGAAGTTGCCAGTCTAACCCACTCCACACCCAGACTCCATTGTGCTAACTTGTCAGTATATTACTGGCTCTTCTCTTACGGAAAGTCTTTTCTCTTTCAGGAGGTCTTCTCGAACATTATGTTATACATTTCAAATCATGTTAATATCATCCATCTAGTTGTAACCATACGTCAATAACAAGATCTGTTGTTTCTCACTCTTTCCTGTCCTTTTCGCCTTCCCCTTGCTTGAGACTTGTTTGGCAGCTTGTTAGCACTTCCTTAGTGTTTTCTCTGCAGAGATTACATGGTGATTTATTGCCTGAGGCCCTGCTCATTTGAATACGTCTGATTTGGGGGCCTTTCATATGAAAGACAGTTTTTTTTAAATGTATAATATTCCTCCATTGAAATTCTTCTCTTGTAATCCCACGGTCTTTTTGCTTTTGCCACTGCAGAGGGGAAATCCAAAGCTAGGGTACTTCTTTTTACTTTGTGAGTCAGCTGTTCTTTCATCAGGAAGCTTGTAAGAGTTTACCCTTGTCATTCAGAATTATATAAACGTATGACTCAGTGTGTCTTTTTCATTAATTTTGGGTTGGTGGTTTTCTTCTTTTATCACTTTGGATATTTCACTCCACTCTCTTCTTGCTTGAATGGATTCTGAGACTTCTGTTGTAATTCTTATCCTTGTTCCTTTGAAGGTAAGGTTCACACCGCATCAGCTACCCTCCTCCCGCCCCGCCTTCTTAGCTTCTTTCAAGATCTTTTGTTTTGGAGGTTTCTTCAGCTTGATATGATATGACTAGATGTGGTTTTTGTGGGTATTTATCCAGCTTGATAGTCTCTGACTTCTGGATTTGTCATTAGTTTTTGACTGTTTTTGGTTATGTACTTCAGGTATTTCTTTGGCTCTGTTCCTTCTTTTGGTATTCGAGTTATATATATATTATACTTTCTTGAGGTTGTCCCACAGTTTTTGGATGTTCTGTTTTTTTCTTTCTTTTTCTCTTCACATTTCAGTTTGTGACGTTCTTGTTGCCCTGTTTTCAAGTTCACTGGTTCTTTCCTTGGCTCGTGTGTGACTCGTGCATTTTGACTTCTAGCACTTGATTTTGATTCTTCCCTAGAATTTCTATTTCTCTACTTATATTACTCATTTGTATTTGAATGTTGTCTAATGTTTTCATTCAACACATTAGAGTTAGTTTAAACTCCTTGTCTGATAATTCCAACATTTGTGTTGTATCTGAGTCTGTTCTGATGATTTCTTCATCTTTTCTGAGTCTGTTTTTTTTTGCTTTTTGGTTTGTCTTGCAGTCATTTGTTATGAGCTGGACATGTATCTGGTAATAGAACTGAGGTAAGTAAGTTTTTAGTGTGAGGATTTATGTTATTCTGGCTAGGAGTTGGGCTATATTTAGTGTTGGTTGTAGCTGTAGGTGCCAGAGTCCTCACATTCCTTTAGTGTTCTTATTTTTGACTCCCCTAGATCACTGGGTTTTAAACTTCAGTGTCTCATACCTGGAAGGCTTCTTAAAACACAGTTCGATAAGTCCCACTCCCAGAATATCTGTATTAGTTATCTAATGCTGCACTAGAATGTACCCCAAGCTGCTTAAGACAGCAAGAAACACTTACTATCTCATGCAGGGGCCTCATGAGGCTGTAGCTTAACTGGGGCTGGAGGATTTGCTTCTGTGATGGCTCACTCACATGGCTGGCAAATTAGTATTGATGTTTGGAGGCCTCATTTCCTCCCCAGGTGGACTTCTCCGTGGGGCTGCTGGAGTGTCCTTGTGACACGGCAGGTGGTTTTTCCTGGAGAAAGTGATCCATGAAGGGGCAGAGTGGAAGGAACAGTATTCTTCTGTGACCTGGCCTCATTAGTCATACTCTGCTATTTCTGCAACATCCTGTTGGTCACAGAGGTCAGCCCTGTTTAGTGTGGGAGAGGACTGCATGCAGTCATGAATCCTGAGAGGTGAGAATCGTCGGTGACCATCTTGGAAACTGGCTGTGATGTTAGGTGTGGAATGGGGCCTGAGGATTCTGCATTTCTGGCAGGTTCCCAGCCGACGCTGATGTTGACCTATGGACCACACTTTGACATTGTCCCAGGGGTGCCCAAGAGAAGCTATTGGAATATCGGAAGGAATTATCAACGTACCTATATACAGATATTTGAGTTTGAAAAATAATGAGATTTCATGTATATATAAATACATAAATAGCTGTGCTAGGTGAGTGCTCCAATTTTAATTAGCTCCAATTTTAATTAATCATTTAATAATGATCAAATATTTCAGAACCCTTAGGCTGTAGGATCATGTCCTCAATTATAATCTTGCTCTTGATTATCTTTGAGGCTTTATCTTAATGCATCTCAAACCCTTTTCTCCTATCATGTAGTTCCAATAATTATCAAGTATTTTTTTAATGCTTCCATGCCTTTTTTATGTAGTTTGCCCAGATTTATAAAGAACACATGATTTTGTGTCAAGACTTAGTGCTTTACCCCTCAGTAAAGCTCAACCTGATAATGCAAAATAGAACTTAAACTTTTCTCCCCCCTTTGCAACTACCCATTTATGTTTCAGAGACTTTTAGCATTGCTTCTATACAATTTTTTTTGCAGATATTTATGTTTAAATATGTTTTCTGATCTGATTATAAACTCCTTGAGAGCAAGATTAAGGATTATTCTTTTATTGATCTTCATAGTCCCAGAAATCGGAAGAGTTCCTGGCACACTGGCAGCACCTCATACACTTTTTGTGTGGATTAAGAAATTAATACACGGGCAGGTCCTTATGCCAGGATTCCTCATTTTCCCACAACATACAATAGTGACACGAGGGTTCCTATGTTGCATTTTCCATTCAACTGTTAACTGTGAACGTGGCAGGATGTTAGATCCTCAGCACACTGCGTGTTATCCAGTTCTGGTCACTCTGGATTGAACACAGATGTGCTGTTTCAGGGGCTAGTGTCATTCGAGTATGTGACTGTGGGCTTCACCCAGGAGAAGTGGCAGCACCTGGACCCTGCTTAGAGGGCCCTGTACAAGGACATGATGCTGGAGAACTATAGCCACCTCCTCTCGTGGGTAAGGGATTGCATAATTTGTAACTTCAAGTAACATTTGTTTCCTTTTTAGCTGCTAATATAGGTGGTTTCTTTGTAGAGATTAATGATTTATAGATTTGAAATTCAGGGGTCAGAGGTGATGGATCCCTTTCAGGGACTACAGAGAACATTTGTTTCCTCTTCCCCAGTGAAATGTTCAAGTGGACCTACCTTCGTGCAGGCATAGCTTTGTTCTCCTTCAAGGGTCCTGAACTTCGGGCCACCTGTTCCAAGTCCTATGCAATTTCCCCTTTACAGGGTATTGTGTTACCAAACCGGAGGTGATTTTCAAATTGGAGCAAAGAGAAGAGCCATGGGTATTAGAGGAAGAGTCCCAAAGCCAGAGCCGCCCAGGGGAGTTAGTGAGCGCAGAGGTTACTGTAACCTGGGGAGGAACTGGATCCCAGAGAGTTAGTTCAGATGTTGGCATCTTTGAGATTTTTCGGGAATTTTTTTGTAGAGTTAATAGAACTTTGTAAGTGATCGAGTGAATAATTGGCCTTTATGCTTCAGATGCATAATCACACTGGCAGATAACAGCTAAATGGTTTCTTCTTGGGTTTTCTTCCAAAAAATCCAATTCTTGCCTCTCTGTTTAAATATTTGATTATTCTTTCCACATCAATTTCAGTTGTCTTCTTTTAATCATATATTATGCATTCATTCAGTATTAATTTGACATCTATTGTATGCCAGGTTTGTCTTGTGTGCTGAGGATACAACTGCTAACAATATGATGACTGCATTTTAGTGGCAAAGGAGAATGAAATGTGCTCTTTATGAAAGTGAGTTCAGGAAAGAGCCTCTTTGAGGTCAATATTATAATTAACACAGATGTGAATGGAGTGAGGCCGTAGATTTTGAATATTCCAGCCAGAATTCCAGCCGTGAACCTGAGGCCAGGAGTGTGTGTGCCAGGCTGGATAGAGGTCAGTGAGTAACGGAGAGTGTATAAGAGATGGTGTCAGAGAGGTAGTTGGGGCCAGGTTGTGTGGCCTTACTGGCTGTTGAAAGCTCCTTAGTTCTAGTAAGGGTTTGTTTTTTTTTTTTAATTTTTAATGGAGGTACTGGGGATTGAAGACAGGATCTTGTGCATGCTAAGCACGCACTCTGACACTGAGCTATTTTCCTCCCCCAAAACTCCTTAATTCTAATTGAGATGGAATCATTGGAAGGTTTTGAGCAAAGGGGCACTTTTTTTTCTTTTTAATGGAGGTACTGGAGATTGAATCCAGGACCTCGTGCATGCTAAATGTGCCCTCTACTGCTGACCTGTTCCCACCCCTCAAGGAGCACATGTTCTAATTGGATTCAGGTATATCTCTGGTTGCTGTACAGTAGAAATGCTGACAGAAGGTGGGGTGGAGGGAAGAATAAAGTCAGGAGGACAGTTAGAAGTTCTCCATGTGAGAGATTGTGGTGCGTTGTACTGGCTTGGAAATAGTAAAATTAAAGTGGCAAGGTTGGATTCTTGATACATTTTGAAGTTGTAGCCAAGAGAGGATTTGCTGTTAGATTGGATTATGGGTACAGGAGAAAGAGAATAATCAAGGGAAAAACTCAAAAATTTTTTCCCAGAGGCACTGGATACCTGGTAATACCTGTAACTCAGTTGGGGGAACTTGAGGAGAAGCAATTTTGGAAGGAAATACGTGAGGATGTGGGTACTTAAAACAAATATTGTTTTTTTTAAACAATATTTACAGATGATCCCCAACTTATAATGATTCATCTCATGATTTTTCAACTTTATTGGTGTGAAGGTGATATACATTCACTAGAAACCATACTTTGAATTTTGCTCTTTTCCCTGGCCAGAGATCTGGTGTGGGATCCTCTCTGGTGCTGCTGGGCAGGGGCACCTGCAGCCCCCAGTCAGCCGCACGTCCACTGGGGTGGGCAGCCATTCTGGGCCCAGACAGCCATTCTGCTTTTCCCTTCAATACAGTATTCAATAAATGATATGAGATATTGAACACTTTATTATAAAATAGGCTTTGCAGTAGACGATTTTGCCCAACTGTCGGCTAATGTAAGTGTTCTGAATACGTTTAAGGTAGGTGAGGCTATGCTATGATGTTCAGTAGGTTAGGTGTATTATATGCATTTTCAACTTGTGATATTTTCAACTTACAATGAGTTTTGGGGGACATAACCTACTGTAAGTTGAGAAAGATCTGTAGTAGTAATGTTTATTCTGTTGGGTATAAAAACAACAAAAATAAAATATTGAAAAATGATAGCATATAAATTATTTAACCAATTGATTAGACTCATGTTCTAATATCCTTGTATTGTTTAGAATGAGCGTTTTTCAGTTAAATGTGAAGGTCAGATTTAATGAGTAAATGTCAGAAGTAATGTGTAACTTCTAAACTTTTGAAAAGAATAAAATGGAAAAGAAAAAAATATCTTGGATCAGATCAAAAAAAGACAATGAAAGAGAGGGGAAAAGCAAATGAAACTTAGAAAAAGTGGAAACTGTAAGTGCAGTGGAGGAAACCAACCTAGATATTTTAGTAATTACAATACATTCAACAGGACTAAACCTTATTAAACAAATATTGTCAATATGGATTTTTCCAAATATAGGTATACAGTGTTTGAAAAGTACACATGAAATATAAAAAGAATGCACTATATTCCATTATTGGAATATGAAAAGAAATAATGATATACTTCAAATATTAGACTAAATAAAATACTAAGTGTCAGTTATACCATCAGGGTTGTAGTGTACCCAACTTTAGTTTTTGAATTTCTTTTTGAAGCAGTTCTAATTATTTGCAAGAGTTGATGTTTTGTGACTTTCATAATTTCTTTTTTTTTATGTATATTTTTATTGCAGTAGAGTCAGTTTACAATGTTGTGTCAATTTGTGGTGTACAGCACAATGCTTCAGTCATACATGAACATACATATATTCGTTTTCATATTCATTTTCACCACAGATTACTGCAAGGTATTGAATATAGTTCCCTGTGCTGTACAGTATGAACTTATTATTTATCTATTTTATATATATTAGTTAATATCTGCAAATCTCGAACCCCCAATTTATCCCTTCCCACCTCCTTCCCCCACCTGGTAACCATAAGTTTATTTTCTATGTCTGAGTCTGTTTCTGTTTTGTAAGTAAATTCATTTGTCTTTTTTTATTTTTTTTTTCAGACTCCACATATAACTGATATCATATGGTATTTTTCTGGTTTGATAATTTTCTTTTGTATTAGCTTGGTTTCTTTTTGGTTTTTGTGACTCTGTTGTTTGCTTTTGATTTGTGGTTACCTTGTCATAATTTCTTGTAATTAAAAATTAAAATAAAAACTTCCCTTGGATGAACAAAGAGAATATTTATTTACATTTTTAAATTGAGTAAAACTCATTTTATCTTGCAGTGGGTGATTTGGTCTTGTTTATAAATCTAAGAAACATGAGACTGTTGTGATCTTATTTTAATATATTTTGAAATGTTTTGCTACTTTATCACCCTGGCAATTATTCCAACACTACTCATCACTTATGTCCAACAGTGCTAAAATACACTAACATATAAGAAAATAGAAGGATGATAGAATTTCTTAGAAGGACAATGCAAGTGAAGTAAATCTTCACCATTTATATCATCCTTCAGTTTTATTATTGACTTCCTTGGAATACTGCATCAGTTGAGCACCTCTTTCATACCTTCATGACAAGGACAAGGAGTGTGGAGACACCTCATGTGTTCTCTTTCTTTCTCTCTCTTTCTTACTTTTCTTTCTTTCTTTTTTTCTTTTCCTTATTTTAGCTTTTATTGACTATGATTGAGATTTAGAATTTTTATTTTCTGCCATTAATTGCAAAGAGCAGAAAATCGACAGAAGAAGAATTGCACAATTATTAGACAAATCAGTTGAGTGTAAAGAGATGGGTAGAAGCACTCTGGACTCTAATGATGATGGATAATTGATTGTATAAGTGAAGTTCTGTAAGTTTTAGATGATTATATGCTAGAGGAATAAAGATGTGCATCTGATCCTGTTATTAGAATAGCCTGAATATGTACTTCATTTTGACTCTACTATTCATTGTGAATCCCATTAAGAATGCAAATATAGCCTAGGTTTTCCTTTTATCTGTGATGGAAGTGAATGCTTTCTGGAATTTAATTTGGTGGTGTTATGTGGAATAGAAGAGAGGGGGATGAGGTTGTAGGCTTGTATGTTAGTGAGGCTCTTGCTTCAGGTGACTTTTCCAGGTCTAATTGCTCCTTCATATCTCCTCTCACCATCATTGTCTATTAATTTTCCTTGTGGTTCTACTTACTATTTGTTGAGTTGTTGGGCTGATTCTGTTCCCTGTGAGGTTCCCCATCCCAGGATTAAACAGTCACTCAAACATTTTAAAAATTTATTTGTTGTGCTTATTTCAAGTTCTCTCCTCTGTCTACTTTTGAGTGTCACATTTTTAAAAACTGAGATGTTAATTGACATATAACATTTGAGTGTCAGGTATACAACATAAGGTTTTATATTGGTATATATTGCAAAATGGTGACCACAATAAACATTTTTGAAGTGCCAAGTTATCATGTTTTGTTGCCAGATTCCCCGTTTTCCAGCACTGCAAGTTATTTATTTATTTTTCAAACCTAGAGGAGCAAGGCAGTATGCCCTCAGGATTATTTTCACAGCAAAAGACTGGGCTAGAATTAAGACATGAGAATGTCTTCTTTTCATAAGAAATATGTTAACATTTATAAACTATGGTAAATTATTTTTATTTCTAGACTTCTGCGTAGTTGACCTGTTGGAGAAGAGCCAGGAAAAGGAAGAGCAGCATTTGTGGAAAGTTGATTTTGTCAACAACAAAATGCTGGCTAAAGAGGGGAATAGTGTAATAGGAAAAACATTTTCTCTGGATACAAACCCTATTTTATCAAGAAAATTACCTAATAAATATGACCATATGGAATGAGTTTGAATTCTGATTCAGAATTCTTAGTAATAGAAACGCCTTTGTAAGGAGGCTTGACAAGTTTAATGCACATGGGAAAGTATTCCTCTGTACAAAACACAAGAATTCTCATTCCAGAAAGATTTTTTTTTAAATTTTTTAGTGGAGAGAGGTAATTAGGTTTGCTTATTTATTTTTAGAGGAGGTACTTGGGATTGAACCCGGGACCTTGTGGATGCTAAGCATGTGCTCTACCAGTTGAGCTGTACCCTCCCCACCAGAGAGAAAGTTTTTGAGTATTATAGAAGTAGAAAAACCATCAGCCAAAATGAGGACTTATTTCAGCATCAAGATACTCAAACTCTGAAGCATTGTTTTGAATATAATGAATACGGGGAAGCCTTCAGTGATGGGGCAGTTTTCATTACTCTGAAGAGAGCAAGCTCATGGGAGAAGCACTATGAATATAATGAACGTGTGAAAGTCTTTTCTGATAGACTAACATTCACTATTCATCAGAGGACTCATACAAGGGAAAATCACTGTGAATTTAATGAGCGTGGGAGGTGGGCTGTTGGTGAGAAGTCAGCTTTAAGTAAGCACCATAGAATTATCGGGGGGGTGGGAGACATACTATGAGTGTGCTGACAGTGAGAACAGTCTCAGCAAGAAGTCACTCAGCGAATTTATAAAGGAGAGTCTACTGTACGTATTTACATGCAATGTAACGTGTGTGTGCAGTCGAACTGTAATAATTCTAATAAAAAGGAAAAAAGAAGTACTTCACCCTCTTGTTGGATTCATTGTGTAGCAGAACAGCCTGCTATGAGATTGGGGGGCCAATAAATATGAGAAATCTTTTGCCCACAAGTGACATTTCACTGAATAGCAAAGAATCAATAACTTGGTAACTTTATTAGTATTTTGAAGATGTTACAAGGTCCAAAAGAGTTTAAAAAGTAAAAAAAAAAAGAAGAGGCCTTTTCTTCTGCAGAATATGTGTAAGTATGCTATATAAGAGAAACTCTGCATGATTTGTTTATTGGAAACCAACATTATAGTAGGAAGTATATATTTGCTTAATAACTCATAAAATTTTTATTTCATAATTTTAATATGAAATACATAAGGTGTCCCATGCTTAGTACCTATGTGATTTTTTTTTTGGTTTTAGTTGAAATTTTTATTGAGATAATTGTAGGTTGTAAGATGCAGTTGTAAGAAGTGATACAGAGAGACCCTGTGTACCCAGTTTCCTCCAGTGGTGACATCTTACAGAACTGTAGTACACATATCGGCCGGGATAATGACATTATTGATAGAATCCATTGATCAGTTCAGTTTCTCAATTTTATTTGTACTCTTTTATGTGTATATATACTTAGCTCTGTGCGATTTTATCTCATGGGCAGATTCATGTATCCACCACTGACTGTGGGATCCACCGCCACAGTCAGGATGCAGAACAGTTCCATCTCCACAAGGATTCTGTGTGTGCTCTGTTATAACTGCATCCACTGCCCTACAGTATCTCCCTTATTCTTATTTCTGCCAACTGATAATATGTTCTCCATTTCTAAGATTTTGTCATTAAAATGTTATATGAATGTAATTATACAATAGGTAACCTCTTGTAATTGACTTTTTTCACAGTATAATTCCCTGAAGAGTCATTCATCCACATTTTGTGTATATCAATAGTTTATTCTTTTTTCTTTATTTTTTATTGCTATTCCAAGGTGTGGATGTACCAAAGTTAGTCTACCCATTCACCTGGGCTGTTTCCAGTTTTGAACTATAATGAATAAAACTACTATGAATGTTTGTGTAGAGAATTTTTTTTTTTTAATGAATGGAACTTTTTACTTCTTTGAGATAAATGCCAAAGAGGACAGATGCTACGTGGTATGGTAGTTGCACGTTTAGTTTTTAATGAATCTGACAAACTTTCTTTCTAGAGTGCCTGTGTTATTTTATGCTCCCACCTGCAGTGTATGAGCGATCCACTTTCTCTACATCCTCACCAGCATTTGGTTTGTCACTATTTTAAAAAATTTTTACTTTGGCCATTCTGATTGGTGTGCAGTGGTAGGTCACTGTGGTTTTAACCTGCACCCCCCTGAGGCTAGTGTTGAACATCTTTCCATGTGCTTATTTGCCATCTATGTATCATCTTCAAAGAAATGTCTATTCCTGTCTTTTGCCCATTTTTAAGTTGGATTATTTTCTTACTATTGAATTTTGGGAGTTCTTTATATTTTCTAGATTCTAGTCCTTTGTCAGACATGTGTCTGCAAATGCTGTTTCTTAGTCTGTAGCTTGTCTTTTCATTCTCTTTACATGGCCTTTCACAGAGTGAACATTCTTAATTTTTATGGAGTCTGATTTATTAATTTGTCCTTTTATGGATTATGCTTTTGGTGTCAGGTCTGAGAGTTTTTTTGCCAAGCCTTTGACTGTGAAGATTTTTTCCTACTTCTTAACAGTTTTATAGTTTTACTTTTTACTTGTAAGTCCACAATATTTTTTGAGTTAATTTTTGTATAGGAGAGTGAGGTTTTGGTTCATCTTTTTGGCCTATAGATATAAAATTGTCCTAGTACCTTTTGTTGAAAGGCTATTCCTTCTCCATTGAGTTAATTTTGCACCTTTGCCAAAAATCAGTTAACATATATGTGTGGGTGTTTGGATTCTCTGTTCTGTTCTGTTGATCTGGGTCTATTTCATCACCAAACCATATTGCCTGGACTACTGGTGCATGTGTATACACACATATAGACAAAATTACTGATTTTTTCCCCCTTCAGTCTTTATCAAGATTGTTTTAGCTATTCTAGGTATCTGTTTTTTCCATGTTAATTTTACAATAAGCCTGTCTATGTGTACAAAAAATTTTACTGCGATTTTGATAGGAATTGTATTTAATCTGAAGATCAGTCTGGGAAGAATTGATCTATTTTTTAATTATATTGGGTATTCTAATCTATTAACATGGTGCATCTCTTTATTTATTTAGGTCTTTGTTTTCTTTCATCAGTGTTTTATAATTTTTGGCATGCATATCCTGTATATGTTTTATTAAGTGTATACCTAGGTATTTAATTTTCTTGGGAGTTATTATAATTTATTTATTTATTAAAAAAATCTTAGGGGGGTAATTGGGTTTATTTATTTATTTATTTTTAATGGAGTTATTGGGGATTGAACCCAGGACCTTACGCATGCTATGCAGGCACTCTACCACTGAGCTATACCCTCCTTAGAGCTATTCTAAATGGTATGTGTTTTTAAGTTTTGATTTCTGAATGTTTATTGTTGATTTATAGAAATGTGGTTGATTTTTCTTTGTTTTTCTTGTACTCTAATCTTGCTGAACTCATTATTTATAGGAATTATCTCTCTCTCTCTTTTTTTTTTTTTTTGTAGATTCCTTTGGATTTTATTTGTAGACTATCCTGTTATTTGCAAATAGAGATAATTTTATTCTTTCCTTTCTACTCTGTAGGCTCCCCCCCCCCCCCCATTTGCTCATTGTAGTCGCTAGAACTTCCAATACTATGCTGACTGAGAGTGGTGAGAGTAGACATCTTTGCTTGTTCGTGATCTTAGGGGAAAAGCATTCAGTCCTTCCACATTAAGTATGCTGTTAGCTGTATATCTAAAAAATGGATTCTCTTTATCAGGTTGAGGTAATTTCACTCTCTTTTGTGCGTCCCCAAGACCTCCCCTAGGTTTGGTGACTTGCTTGGAGGACTAATAGGACTCAGCAAATCCAGGTGCTGCCCGCCACAGGCCAGCCTTGCGAGCAGGCCTTCCTAAAGATATTAGTCTCAGGCTGGCTGTGTTAACACTTTTCTGTACACTTTCTATTCCTGACTTGCTCGGTATTTGCCCAGGTGTTGGATTTTGTTAAATGGTTTTCTGCATTTGATATGATCATATGATTTTTCTTCATTACCCTATTTATATGATGGATTACATTATTAGTTTTGTAATGTTTAACCAACCTTACAATTTGGAATAAGTCCCTCTTGGTCACAGTGTATACTTTTTATACATCGTTGGATTTGGCTCACTGCTATCATGTTACAGATTTTTGTGTGTAAGTTCATGAGAGGTGCTGGTCTGTAGTTTTCTTTTTCTGCGCTATATCAGGCTAATATTAATCTCACAGAATGCATTGTAAAGTGTCCCTCTTCTGTTTTTTAGCAGAGAGTGTCCAACTGGTGTTAATTACCCTGTCCTGTTCAATCTGGGGGAATGAATGAACCTACGTGCACTTGCTTCTGTTGCTAGGTTGGGGCTGGCAACACTGGGCCTGGATTACTATCTAATGTTGCACGTGGGGATATAAGACGCCCTGCCCTGTTGTTCCATCAGTCCTATGGCCAAAACCAGTTTGCCGCCTTACTACCTTTGAGAGTTTTCCTTTGGTTGCCTCCTGGAGTTTATAATTGTACTTAGAAATGAGTGTATGCCATCTTGTCTGGACTGTAAGTAGTATTTTTCTAGTTTAAAAACACAATGTATACTTAAAATATTTCTGAGATTTAAATTACTGTATAAAAATCTTTGTATTTGTACTCTCAGCATATATAAATAGGTATGACTGGTTTTTTTTTTTTTTTGCTAAACTCTTCAATTAAAAATTCAGTCTGTGTTTTTGTAAATATTCCAACTAACTTAGCATTAGTCTCATAGAATAATAAAGTATACAAATGTTAGGTACAAAATATTAATAGGAATTTGTCCTATTAATTTATCCTTTTGAAGGAATAAATCCTATGGACTTGTACTTCTGCCAGAAACTAGAAAACTGTAAGTATATGGAAGAAGCAGAAAACTAGTTGGCTGTGCATGTGATGGTGAAGATCCACGGAGCTGGGCGAGCAACACATGCTGAGGGAAAAACAATTCCTGAGACGCTCTAAGCTGAAACATTTCCATAGTGTGCAAAGAGCTGGAAAGTCATTGCAGTTCTCACCAGCCAAAGCTGAGAGATCTCTGAATACACGAATATTCAGTAGATACCACAAATAGAGCATGCCTTTTTGATGATTTCTAGATCTGTGGAGGAAGGGCTGTCTAGATTACCTCTACAAAAGCTTAAACGCTGAAAGGATTAAACTGATCTATAAATGATTGTTTAGAGGCCAAGTTAAAAAAAAAGTATTAATAATAAACCCCAGCATTCAACAATATAATCACAATGGCTGGCATGCAGTATGATATTACTGGGTTTACAAGAAAGCTGTAAAATGTGACCTAAACCACAAGAATAATTAACCAATAGAAGCAGACTCATAACTGACAGTAAAGGACTTTAAAACAGTTATCAGTCATTTAAAATATATTCAAGTTTGTAATGGGGGAGATTGAAGATATTAAAAAGATCCAGTAGAATTCCAGAGATGAAAAATACATTGGATGAGATTACACTGCAGAAAAGAGGTTCAGTGAGCTTGAAGACAGCAATAGAAACTACCTAAAATAAAGCACTAAAAAGAAAAGAGTCAAGGGCTAAAACAGAGCTTTAATGATCTGTGGGACAATAGAATGCAGTCTAACACACAGGTAAATGGAGTCCCAGGACAGGGATAGAGTGAGGGAGAAAAAATATTTTAAGACTGAATGGCCTCTCAACATCATGAATTACTAGAGAAATGCAAATCAAAACTACAATGAAGCATTGCGTCACATCAGTCAGAATGGCCATCATTAAAAAGTCTGCAAATAGTAAATGCTGGAGAGGGTGTGGAAAAAAAGGAACCCTCCAACACTGTTGGTGGGAATGTTAATTGGTGCAGCCACTGTGGAGGACAGTATGGAGGTTCCTTAAAAACCTAAAAATAGACTTATAATCCAGCAGTCCCACTCCTGGGCATATATCTGGAGAAAACTATAATTCAAAAAGACACATGCACCCCAGTGTTCACAGCAGCACTATTTACAACAGCCAAGACATGGAAATAACCTAAATGTCCATTGAGAGATGAATGGATAAAGATGTGGTATATATATAATGGAATATTACTCAGCCATGAAAAGAATAAAATGTCATTTGCAGCAACATGGATGGATCTGTTGTCATTAAGTGAAGTAAGCCAGAAAGAGAAAGAAAAATACCATCTGGTATCACTTATTGGTGGAATCAAAAAAAAAAAAAAAAGAGAGAGAGAGAGACACGAACTTACTTACAAAACAGAAACAGACTCACAGACATAGAGAACAAACTTATGGTTAGCAGGAGGGGAAGGGGGTGGGAAGGGACAAATTGGGGGCTTGAAATTTGCAGATACTAACTACTGTATATAAAATAGATAAACAGCAAGTTTATATTGTATAGCACAGGGAAACACATTCAACATCTGGTAGTAACCTATAATGGAAAAGTACATGAAAAGGAATATATGTATGTATATGTATGACTCAGGCATTATGCTGCACACCAGAAATTGACA
Source organism: Camelus dromedarius (assembly GCF_036321535.1). Classification (NCBI taxonomy): domain Eukaryota; kingdom Metazoa; phylum Chordata; class Mammalia; order Artiodactyla; family Camelidae; genus Camelus; species Camelus dromedarius. The sequence goes on from NC_087443.1 coordinate 17,063,828, forward strand.
CAATATTGTAAATTGATTATACTTCAATTTTTAAAAAGTACAAAAAACAAAAAGCAATGGCCAAAAGCTTTCCAATTTTGATGAAAACTATACACCTGTAGATCTAAGTAGGTCAGTGATATCCTAAGCAGGATAAACCAAAAGAAAACCTCAACAAGAGACAGCATGATCAAATTGCTGAAAACCAGTCATAAGGAATAAAAACTTAAAAGCAGTTTGAGAAAACAGACACAGAACAACAAAGATAATAGACGTTATTCTTCAGCAAGCAGAAGACAATAATGCTGAAAGAATAAAGGTCAACCTAGAATTCTCTACTCAGCAAAAACATCCTTGAAAAAATGAAGCTGACATGCTTTTTCACATAAACAAAATTTGAGGAAGATTGGAAACAGACCTGTATCATATGACATGTAAAACGAAATTTTCCAGGAATATTATAAATGATACCAGATGGAAACTTGAATCTACACAAACAACTATCAAATGCTGGAAGAGGTAAATATGTTGATAAATGTAAGTTTTTAAAAAAGTCTTTAAAAAGTAATCTGCTCTCTAGTTTTATAATTTCATCATTTCAAGAATGTTATATAAGTGGAATCATACAATATGTAACATTTTGGGACTGACTTTTTTTTTCATTCAGCATGATTCTCTGGTGAGTCATCAGGTTGCTGTGTGTCATTAGGTCAGTCTCTCCTGTCGTTGCTGAGTAGTATCTGTAGTATGGATGTACTACAGTTTAACCCCTCAACTGTTGAACAACATCTGTTTTTCTTCAGTCTTCGGCGACTGTCAATAAGATTGCTATAAGCATTTGTATATAGATTTTTGTGTGAACATAACTTTTAATTTCTCTGGGATAAATGCCCAGGTGTGCAAAGACTGGGTTGTTTTGTAGTTGTATATTTAATTTTTAAAGAAACTACCAAACTGTTTTCCAGAATAACTATCATTTTACATTACCATCAGCAATGTAGGAGTGACCTACTTTCTCTATATCCACACCAGCATTAAGCGTTGTCTCTGCTTTCTTTTTCTGGTTAAATTATTTTTAAACTTACTGGTGATACTGCATTCCTATTAGAAACTTTATTTGCTTTTTTTAAATAATAAATTTATTGAGATATAATTAATATATCATAAAGCTTACCACTTTAAAGTGTGCAGTTCAGCGGTTTTTAGTATATTCGTGGGGTTAATGCAATCATTACCACTATCTAGTTTTAGAACGTTTTCATTGCTCTAAAAAGAAACCACTAAGTAGCACTCATTTCAGATTCCCTCCTTTGCCCTCACCTCTGGCAACTACACCCACCTTCTGCCTCTGTAGATTTTCCTGTTGTGGACATTTCATACAAATGGAAATATACAACATGTGGCCTTTTGTGTCTGCCTTCTTTCACTAAGCATGTTTTCAAGGTGCATTTTGTAGCATGTGTCAGTATTTAATTACTTTTTGTGGCTGAGTAATATTTCATCGTAAGGATGTACTACAGTTTATTTATCCATTCATTGGTTTGTGGACATCTGGCTTGTTTCCACTTTTTGGCTATTACCAGTAATGTTGTCGTGAATAACAGTGTACACGTTTTTGTGTGGACTTACGTTTTTTATTTTAGCCATTCTGGTAGTTGTGATAGCACATCATTGTTTAGGTTTTCATTTCCCTAATGACTAATAATGTTGAATATCTTTCCTTCTGCTTATTAGCTGTGTGTGTCTCTTCTTTAGGGAAATCTCTTTTCATGTCTTCTGACAATTTTCTAATTGGGTGTTTACTTTTTACTGTTGACTTTTGAGAGCTCTTTATATAATAGTCTTTTATCAGATATGTGGTTTGCAAATATTTTCTCCCAGTAGCTTTCTTTTTTTTTTCTTTCCAGCTTTATTGTGGCATAATTAACATACCGTACCATAAATACCATAAAATCCACTCTTTTAAAGTGAACTTTTGTCTGTATCGGAATAAAAGTTTTTAATTTTGATGAAGTTCAATTTATCAGTTTTTTTCATTTATGAATAGAGTTTTCAGAAGGGATGGTCACAGTTCAGGTATATAAAAATGGAGTCAGATGGCCATTGAGGATCTGGTCTCAGAAACATCTCTGTACCACTGAGAACTTGAACTTTCTTTGAACTGTACCAGACCCAAGAACATCTGTATTCAGAACACCTGCTGGCTGCAAACTTACGGTCTTTAGGTCTCTGCTTGTAACTAGGCAACCATATCTGACCCACCAATTCTTACTTGACAAGCATCCTTACCTCTTGCCAGCTCCAATGAATAATTCTTGATAAATAATTCATATAAATAACTGTAACCTTCTGGTTTTTGTCTTTGTAAACCACCTCCATTTTGCAGTCTGGAGGAACATATCAAGTGCTTCCTGAATCTGTGTCTCCTGGGCTGCAGTCCTAACAAACCCCAAATAAACACCTTTTTATTTCAATCAGATCCTGGTTTCTGAAATTTTGGTTAGCAGGTGAATTCTTCTTTCTTTAGCTCTTCTGTCTTTCCATATACATTTTAGAATAATCTTGTCTATATAAACAAAAAATTGTGCTGGGATTTTTAAATAGTAATTACATTTTTGGGGAGAATTATCTTTACTATAATAAATCTTCCAATCCATGAACATATTGTCTCTCTCCATTTGTTTAGATCTTCTTTGATTTCTTTCATTAGCCTTTTGTAATTTTCTGCATACAAGTCCTGTATATGTTTTGTTAGATTTACACCTAAGCATTTAAGTTTTTTGAGCGTTGGTGTTGTAGTTTCAATTTTGATGTCTGTGTGTTTGTTGTTAGTATACAGAAATGCCATTGATACATTTGTATGTTTATCTTGTATCCTGCAAACTTTAAAAAATACATATTCCATGAGATGTTCTATATAGACAATCACGTGATCTGAAAATAGGGAGTTTAGTGTCTTTCTGATTCGTATGCCTTTGTTTTATTTACTTGTCTATTGCACTGGCTAAAACTTCCAGCAGTATGTTGAATAAGAGTGATGAGAGTGACATTCTTGCTTTTTTCCTGATTTTAGAGGCAACCATTCAGTCTGTCACTAGTATAATGGTAATGTATAATGGTAGTTGGAGGGTTTTGTGTATGTTATTTATCATGTTGTTCCCCTCTACTCCTGTATTTCTGGGATTTTTTAATCTTGTGTAGTTGTTGAATTTTGTGATTTTTTTTCTTTTTGCATCAACTGATATCATCATGTGATGTTTCTTCTTTAGCCTGTTAATACGGTGGATTCTATTGAATATTGAAACATTTCTTCCTGGAATAAATCCCATGATGTATTTAACCCTCTTTACATATTACTGAATTATATTTGCTTATATTTTGTCAAGGAGTTTTGTACCTATATTCATGAGAAATATTGGTCTGTAGTTTTCTTTTTTAGCAATGTCTTTGTGTGGTTTTGATATCAGAGGAATACTATCCTCATCAAATAAATTGGGAAACGTTCCTTCCTCTTCTATTTTCTAAAAGATATTCTGTAGAATTGGTGTTAATTCTCCATTAAGTGTTTGGTAGATTTCTCCAGTAAGAACATCTGGAAATTTCCCTTTTGGGGAGTTTTTAAAATTATGAATCCAACTTCCTTAATTGTTATAGAGCTATTCACATTATCTATTTCACACTTGGTGAGTTATGATTTTTTTTTTTTTGAGGAATTAGTCCATTGGTTGTCACATTTACTGCCAACCTGCCTATATAATTTCTTTTAGACAGTATATAGCTGGGTCATTTAAAAAAGCCACGCTGCCAATCTTTGTCTTTTAATTGGCATATTTAGACCATAAAGATTTAGTGTTATTATTGATATATTAAGGCTTAAGTCTGCCTTTTAGTTTATATTTTATATTTGTTCATTTTGTTTCTTGTTTTTTTTTGTTTTTTTTGTTTTTATCACCTGCCTTTCTTGAAGTTCACTATCCTTTCCTTTGTCCCCTTCATTCTTTCTTTCTCTTTTTTAAAGCCCATCCACTTAGTTTTTAATTTTGGTTATTTCATTTCTAAAAATTCCACTTGCTAGTTCTGTGTATCTCCTATTTTTTTGCTGAGATTTTCAGCTTTTTATTTGGTCAAATGTGTTTGAAATTGCTTGTTGAAACATTTTCATCATGGTTGCTGTGATGCCTTTGTCAGATAACTTTAATATTCTTTTTTCTAGTCTTCCGCTGATTATCTTTTTTTTTTTCCATTCAGCTTGAGAGCTTCCTTTTTCTTGTTATGAGTGATTTTTTAGTCAGAACTTGGGTATTTCCATATTACCTTAAGAGACTCTGCATCTTATGTAAATCTTCTGTTTTGGCTGGCTTTCGCTCATACTGCTCCAGCCGGGGAGTTGGAGGGTATTGCTTTTTTATTAAAAGTTGGAGGTAGAATTCCATTATGTTTCCCACTGGCTCTTCTTTGAAACCTGAGTTGGGCTCCTGAGGGAGGGTGGGAGTTCTGGTTCCCCAAATGCTCTCCACTGAATCATGGTAGGGATACCTTCATTACTACTGGATGAAGACAAATGTCCCAGTTCCCTTCTCAGCCTTTCTGACACCACCTCATTGTGTGTGTGTGTGTGTATGTGGTGGGGAGTTAAGGGGGGTGTAGGGGATTGAGGCACATCATTACAGACTGGTGAGTGTGGAAATTGAGGCTTCCTGCTCACTCTTCACTGGTGTGGGTGGGATTGAGCCACAGTTCTTTCTGTGATATTTGTCTGGGGTATAGTGATTGTTGACTAAAAGCTTTCCATCTTCCTAGGCTGCCCCTTTCCTGGTTCTTTGGCTAGAGACAGCAGGCTTGTTTTGGGGCATTTGTTGTCTGTACCCCTTGGCATTTCCAGGTTGTCATTTCCTTTAGCTCCAAATTTGGAACATTTGAAGCAAGAAGAACTGATCACTATTTTTCTCCTTGGTTCCAGGGGTCCCTAGCTGTTTACCTTCTCTGCATCTGTCAGAGGCTTCTTTTATTTGTTTTATATATAATTCCAGGGTTTCCAACTGTATTTAGGAGGTGGAATAGAAGTACATCTACTCTATCTTCTCAGACGTGGCAGTGTCCCTCCTCATTTAAAAAAATTATTATTCTAGGTGCTTTAATTGATCTCATAATTTTGCTAGTCGGTACCACCTCAAGCTTGCTCCTACATGTATTTTACCCCATTGATCTGTGAGGGCTTCTTTATTCTCTAGCACCGTAAGTTTTCCTAATTTTATCTTGTACTTTTCTTGGCCTGACTTACAATGAATCACTTTTCCAAAGATCACTGTCTACTTTCCATGGATGATTTCTGAGTATTAACTGTGCTCATTGCTACTGGGAGATTGTCTAGGCTGTTTGAGTGGCCAGAGCTAGGGAAAACATTGTTTAAAAAATTGTAAGAAAAATATAATAACTTGCATGTAAAATGTTAATCTTTATTTCATATTTTTGAAATGCTGTTGCAAATGGTGAACTGGTTTACAAAGCAAGTTTAATCTCAAGTGTCTATTAGTCCAGTGTGATTAACTGAATACTCAATTATTTCCTTGCTAAATTGTGTAGTAAGTTCTTAAATATTCTTTTCCTTTGGTGTCAATTCCAAACTGAAAAAAATTATAACAGCAGATGACTTTTAATATGTTAAGCATTACTGTTCCCTCCCAATCCATTCTAACTTTTTGGAAATAGAAGTAAGGTTACAATGTCCTGTTCAGTAAGACAATAAAAAAGAAAAAAGAAAAAAGTCACAGAAAGTTGTTGAGATTCTGTTTGGCATATTGTTATAGATTGAGTTTGCTTTCTGGGAAAGTAAAAGAAACCAGTACCTATTAAAAAATTTTAAACGTCATACTCTACAAAATGTCACTGTCTTTACAGGTTTTCATTTATTACTGGAATAATAAGTATTTTGTACAACTTTTGATACTATTAAAATAACTTTATTATTATTATTGTTGTTGGGAAAAAATAATTGGGGTTATATTTTACATGAAAATGTTTTCTGCAAGGTTAGTGATAAAACCTATCATATACGATCGCATTTCTGCAAACTATCAGAAGGTTGTACCTTTCATGGTTAAGCCCACATATCTCAGGGAGCGGGATGTGAAGCTCTATTTATTGTTTCTTTCTTTTGATTTGTGTGTATTTTCAGGTTTTCCTGAAATCTTTCTATATTACTAATTCTTGAAAGCTTGTCTCTTAAAAAGTAGGATAATAAAAAACATTCATCATTATTTTCTGGTCCTGGGAGAAACCTTGCTGTTCGGGTGTTTTTCATTCCCAGCGGGTCGCAGGTCTCACTTCCAGCGTTGAAGTCACCCCGCGCATCTTCCCGAGCATCCACCGGGTCTCCTGGCGCGGGTACCACTATGTGCTCAGCCCTGCGCGCGGCCCCACCCTTCGCGGAGGAGCGTACACACCCCGCTGGGGCTGATGGGAAGTTGCGAGCGGCCACGCCTCCCACCCCTATGCGCATGTGCGTTCGGCGGCGGGCGCCTGGCTTTTGGCGGCGTCCGTCGGTTGGTTGCAGTTCTTCTGGGGCTCTCCCTGGAGCCGCGCGCCTGCCGGGGTGCATGGAGGTTGGAGCGCGGCCGACGCCAGCCCGTGTGGGATGGGCTCCGGGGAAGCTCGAGGGCCCCGCGCGGGGAAAGGTGGGCGGCTCGCGGCGAGAGCGCGGCGCCAGCGCGCAGACTCTGTGGCTGAGCCGCCGGCCGTCCGGAGGACTGCGGCCCTGGTCAGGTGTCCTGGGCCTCCCAAAGCGGCCCAGCTCCGCTCTCAGCCGCGCTCCCGAGGGAGACCGGGCTCTTCAGCCCGCTTCTCTGCGCTCCAAGCGACGACACGTGTGAAGCGTTGAACCCAGGGGCTCGTGATGAATGATTAAACAGCTGTTGCTGTCATTTGGCATCTCTTTAATTTTTCACCACCACCTGTTTTAGCAAATAGGAAAACCAGCCGGGAGAGATGAATGATTTACCCAAGTTCATAGCTAGCAGCAAGGGAGTTGGATCTGTCGTCTAAATCAGTTGCTGCGAATAGGAAGCCAGTGCTAGGTCCTTCACAGCTCCAAAGCGGCACAGGTCCCTTCCTGCTACTCTCAGGAGCCCTAGGCTCAAAGTCCACGGTCCAGAGTATGGGCTTCTCCTAACCTTCCCAGCCTGTGTGCTCAGCTTACAGAACGTGTAGCCTGGGGAGCAACCTCCTGGAGTCAGATTGGGGGCCCTGTATGAAGATTCCAACTAAATTATTTTGTCCTGTATACCCGAGTCCCATTTCTCTGGGAACAAAGCAATTCTGGAGTGATAGGAAAGAAGTTCATGAACCAGAAACCCACCTGAGAAGAAAGCACCCCGAGAACCCCTCAGACCTCTCACCAGAGCTTCAGAGCGGAAATGGAAGAGACCCCTTCCCCTCAAACAGATTCTAGATTGCCAAGGCCAGACCCCTTCCCCTCAAACAGATTCTAGATTGCCAAGGCCAGGAGCAATTGTTGATCTCCCTTCCCTAAGTGAGCATGTCTTCAGAGGTCACAGCTTTGTCAAGTGGAAGGTCAGGACCAGGTTTCAGCAGACAGGTGTGCTGCACTGAGTGGTGAGTGAGGGACGGGCTGCACCGGAAACGTCCCTTCTCCGTGGGTGCTTATCCTGGGGGAGGCGTCTCCAGAGCTGAGGAAGTTTTATTGAACTCCCCAAACAGCCCACATTTCTTTTGTTCTTCACTTACTTTTTCCAGATCTTGAACTGATGTATGATGTGTAGCCATGTATTTAGTATCTAGATCTTTTTATTCTCCTATTATTCTGAACTTAGATCACACAGTGGTAGTGCAGGGAGGGTATACAAGTTAATCTCTCTCTCTGCCTCATTTATAAAACGTGTGGAGCCTGAGAGGGTGATTGAATTGTTACAGGTCACCTCTTTGTTTCTGATTAAGACACAAGAGTTTCTTAGTTTCTTGGTTCCCAAGATGTCTCCTATGTACAGTTAAAACAAGTTGCTTATCAAAAGGTTATGAAATTGCAATCAGGTTAGGACAGATTGAAAAAAAAAACTTGTACATTAAAACATTCGTTCTCTTTTTCAGAGTTTCTGTGAATTTGTTCAACTTCAAAATTTCCAGTATTTCATTAGTAGAAAACAGATAAGCATTGCAGCCTCAGTAATTCCAACCACAGCAGTTTAAAGAAAACAGATCCTGTTTTAGTGTCCTGTAATGTATAATAGGTTCTATTTTAAGATTTTTGTGTGCTTTATAGACATATATTATTAATAAAATCAATGGGTGTGTATGTTTACTTTCACTCAGTGAAAAATTGCCTGATTAATTTCCATATGATCTGGTCATTGGTACGGGCTCCACATGTGGTCACCGTCAGTCACAGATTGTTTTGGATTCTGGAACAAATCATTGCTTTTGGTGTAGGAGAAGTCGAGGCTACTTTTAGGAGAAAACAGTACAAAGTTGGAGGAGATATGCAGTAGCCAGGAGAGGGCCTGAAGGGGAAACGTGCGGTCCTCGTGGGCACCTGGGCAGGAGCTGGAAGAAGGGGGAAGACAGCGTGCATTTGGGGCACAGGGAGGGAGAAGGCAGGGAAGAGGACCCACCCCTGCTCAGGGTACAGGGTCCTGACACTGGGGGCAAGTGAGAAAGGTGAGGACCAAGAGCAGACAAGAAAGTGGACCTGGGGGGTCGGGGGTGGGGGTCGGCCCTGTGAGCAGGAACAAACCCAGGCAGGTGGCTTCCTCCCTCTCCGGAAGGGCTGCTGTGGCTTCTCTGTGCCCCACACTGACTGTCAGGGGAGACGTGGGGCTGGCCCTCCAGCTGCTATTGACACTCCTAGGAGGGAGCAGTGGGTAGGACCATGGACAGAGGCAGGACAGGGGCGGGGGAGGGCGTGGGGGGCCCTTGGTGTGTGTGCAGGAGGGCAGTGTGGGGGTTTGGGGGGGCAAAGCTGGGCAGAGATGGTGGGTTTTTCCTTCCTCACATGAGCCACCGAGAGCCTTCTGCATCCCTGCCATCTCTTGCCCCCACCGGGCTGGGATCACAGTCACCAGGATGGGCTCAGCACTCCCCAGGGAAGAAAGTGTCCTCAGGCCCCCTCCTCCTTGAGGATCTCGTCAGCCATCTCAGGGGCCACAAGGACAATGCAGTGAACGCTCTCCCTCCCTCACTGAGCAGACGACTTCCGCTAGGACAGCAGGAACCGGGGGCACTTCCGGGTAGCTTAATGGTGGTGAGATCATGGCTCAGAAATATTTGTTCCTGACCTACGTGAGGTTGTTTGTAACTTAGTTTGTTTTCACTCATCTGGTCATTGGCCAGTGAAACCCAAGCTACTGCGGCCAGCATCCAGAATCCTGGGCCCGGTCCAAGGGGGAGACCGTGGTGCTGGGACCCAAGTGACCAAGGTCCAGGCCCATAAAGCTCATCTCCACCCGGCCAGGACTTTGGTCCAGGCCTCTGCTGCAGAAAGTGGCTCCCCTCTCCTCCCAGCCCCCAGCCTGGTGGGGTGGTCCCTCCCTCCCTAAGGGCCCTTCTCACCTCCATCGTTGTCCTGTCTTCCTGACTCTCACTATGGGAAACGATCACCTCGGTATGTGGTTGTATGGCACATCATTTCTAGAAAGGAAAAATAATTGTCTGCTTCCTTGTCTGGCAGCTGCTGGCTGCAGACACATGACATCTGTTGCCCCAGCACCTGTCAAGTTCTGGTCACTCAGGGAATGTTTGCTGGAGAATCAAGGACAGATGAGCAGTGGCGGGCACAGTAAGAGAGAGTCCTCTGTGTGAAAAACACGCCAACCCCTTCTGGTTCACAAAGATGGCTCTTCTCCAAAGGCCAACAAACTCTATCCTGTCTCCTTGGTTCCTGGAGCCACACTTGTTGGAGAAGCTGGGCCTGGGGCTGTGTCACATGATGGAGGCTGTGGGAGGCGGGTCATGAGCAGGGACGGGGGGTACTCACCTGACTCTGGCAGATCCAGCATCCCCAGGCCACACTGCATCCAGTGCAGATGCCAGCCCAGGCAGTGACCCTGTTTCCCACCAGACCTCAGGCCCAGGTCCCCTTTCTTGGGACACCGTGCTCCTGCTCCAACTGCCTCTTATGGGCCCTGTTTGGGCACCCGCCCTGGTGAGCCACAGCCTGCTCCCCTGTCCCTTGGTCCCTGGGCTCACCTGGGCTGCACCCCCTTTACAGCTCAATGCCCTCCTCCCTCCCCTCTCCTCAGTCCCCTGTCCCTCAAGGCCACCCCCAGCCAAGACCCTCATGCTGACAACAGACGGAGATGGAGACCAAGGGAATGGAGCCCAATGGACTCAGAGCCTGGAGAAGGGGGACCAGATCCCTGAAACCTGAGGGTCCTTTTCCAAAAAGGATGCTCTGGAATCCTGGAGAAGGCTCAGCCTACAAACAGTCCCTTGGGAATTGACAAAAAGCTCATTTATTTCAGGAGGTCTCATAACAGTTCCTAAAACAGGCTTCACCATGTTGCTGATTCAGTTTCAAGGGTCTGGTTTAGGCCATGTTGGGAACATGGGAAGTGTGTTGTCTAGGTGATATCGGTGAGTCCCATGTCTTCCCTGGTGTCCCTCTGTGCCTTTCTGTCACCATCTTCTTTCTGCCAGCTCTCCCTGCCCAGGTAGGTGGGAGCTGGGGGAGTAGGGAGGACGTATCCCCATCGGCGGCAGGAGGCCTCTCTGTGCGGGTCAGTGTGTGCATCAGGCAGGCTGACAACATCAGGACCAAACACATCGCTTACCTTTCCAAATTTCTGGGTTGGTGATGGAACCTTGACGATCTACAATGTTAAAGAGATATTCATACAGGCTGGAAGGGGCCTGTGGGGCTCTGGCTCAGCCAGGAGGACAGGGGGGGACCCTGCTCAGCCGAACATGGGCTTTGGGGTTGTCAAGCTGGGTGTCCCTGGCCTGAGGGTTTGTAACCAACAGGCTCCACCTCCCTGAGCCTCAGGCTCCTCAGTTATCACAGGGGAGTCGGTCCCCCCCTGCAGGGTCGAGGGGGAGGCAGGCAGACTAAGGCTGCTGGTCCCTGGTAGAGGCCCCCCCGGGAGTCTCACCAGCAGCCCTGACGTCATACGAAGACAAGAGAGCACCCCACCCCTTCCTCTTCCCCCCTTCCCCTCCCGTCCCCACAGCCCCGGCCTCCCAGCCCTCAGGGGTGCCACTCTGCCCCCCTCCCCTGGCCTCTCTCTCCTAACGTACCCTCTTTGCAGAAACCTGACCTGCTGCTTCTCTGCTGGTTGGTGTGTCCTTTCTCAGCTCTGCTTTGTCCTCTTCCTCACCCAGCTCTCTGGCTCCCTCCCCGGGCCAGTCTCTGTCCTTGGTTACTGTCCTGCTTTATCAGGACACCTGCCACACCCCCTGAAGGGGACATTTACCCTCAGTGCCCCACAGGCTTCCACACCAGACCAGCCACCAGGCCATGAGCTCCTGTGGGCAGGGGTGGGGCTGCTTCATTTCTGTCCCTCTGGGCCCAGGATGGAGCCCTGCACATGCTGCTGACATAGTCGTGACCGAGGAAGGAGTGACAGAAGGCACTAGAGACGTGGAAGGACCATGCTGTCTTCAAAGGCACAGCTGTCCCCAAGGTTAGCATCCACCCGACCAGTGTGCTCCTTCCTTCGGGCCATCGGTGCCCCTGCAGACCCCTCTTCTTCCCCCAAGAGCAGAGGCCCCTCCAGCCTTGGTCCACCTGAGTCCCCCAGAAGCCTGACTGCTGTGAAGCAGCCCTGGTCTCAGGGACCTGGGGTCCCTTCCTCCCTGTGAAAGCAGGAGGCAGGTGGTGACCTGGAAGCCCAGGCTGTGTCTGTCCCGGGAAAGGCAGAGGCTGTGCCTTGTTTGCTGGGTGAGGACCTGGAGCTGATGAGAACCTGCCCACAGGCAGTGTCATGGGGCAGACACGTGTCTGGTCCCTGGGGGGTTGATGAGGGCTGGACACAGGCTGTGCAGGCAGGGGTCACTCACCTTCTGGTGGCACAGATGACAGATGAACCAGAGCAGCAGGAGGAGCAGAAGCAGGGCCAGGATGGGCAAAAACAAGCAGAGAAAGTTGACACTGAGGATGAACGGGGAGGTTGGGTGAGGTGGTGCCTAGGGACACACTTCAGATAGGGGAGGTGTTGCTGAGGGAAGAGCCTCCTGGTGAGAGGCCAACCAGAGAGGTGCCATCAGGGAGGCTGCTGGGGGACTGTTGGGAAGCTTGCTTCTGACCCTTGTTCCTACAGAAGAACACATGACAGAATCTTGGTTTGTACCTGGCTGACATCTTCCCCTGCCACTCAGATCCCATCCCAGTCTCCCCATCTGCCCAGTTCCCATTCGACTTGGGTTGCCCTACCTGAGGAGAAAGATCCTAAGAGGTTAGGGCTGATACCCAGAGAGCCCCTCTGGGATGAGCTCAGGCCCTGTGGTCTCCTCCTCTGTGACATCCATTGTCACTGTGGTCGTGGTTGTGACAACATTGGTCACTGTGGTCATCGTTTTGACAGCCTTCAGCACTGTGGTCCTCACTGTGACAACTGTAGGCACTGTGACCATCATCATGACACCTGTGGGCACTGTGGGCATCGTTGGTCCAGGGCTGGTCTCTGGGGCTCTCTGTGGAAGGCACAGGGGTCAGAGTCCTGGGGCTGCTCTTGGTGACTTCCTCCCAGGTGCCCACCTACTGTGTCCCATGGCTGATTCCCCCATCAGCTCACTCTCCCTTCCTCTCAAGTTACCTCATGTAGAGGGACCACAGTAGGGCTGGGAGGTCAGGGCTGGTACCCAGAGAGCCCCTCTGGAGCCCTGGGCCACGGATCCCATGGCTGCCCCCGCTCAGCGGCTCCCCCATGGCCCTGTCAAGGAGGTCCAGTCCTCCAAGCAGTGACATCCCAGCCCTCACTGCCTGCCTAGTATGACACACAGGGGCTCTGTGAGGACCACAAAGAGCTACGCTACATGGATGGGTGAGGGAGGGGCAGCTGGGGCCCCCTGAGAGGTGGGCGTCCAAGAACACAGCCAGGAGACCCTGATCACATCCCTGGAGCCTCTCTCCCCTACTTATCTGCAACCTTGGGCAAAATGACTCCATCTCTCTGAGCCTCTGTCCCCTCCGCTGCAGTGTGGAAATGGCAGGCAGCTGAGAGCTGCAGAGAGACCACAGACAGTCCCAGCACAGGCCAGGGCCACGTGGGGGCTTAAGGACAGGATCTGTTCTCATGTTGTTCATAAGCACGGCACGTGTGCTGCATCCAAGGACCCATGTACTGCACAGCCCTCTCCTAAGTCAAGTGTTCTGCTTGAGAGAAGCAGGGCAGGGAAGGGGGCAGAGACAGCCTGTGCCAAGGAAACAGGAAGAGGCCTAGGCTGAAAGGAGAGGCCCAGTCAGTCTGAGGGGACCTGTGCTGGGCCTGGAGTCCCAGGCTGCTCCTGAGGTCTCTCCTAAATGTGCCTGCGGACAGGCGGCTGCAGGGGGTGGGACCCTGGTGGAAAATGTGTAGGTTCAGTCTCTGATCTGCAGGGGGATGTGCAGGGACAAGGGAGACAGACACAGAGAGACCGTCACATGGTTGGAACCCTCACCAGCTGGTATTGGACACAAGGGTGGTGGCCGTTTAGCACAGGCGTTCCTCCTCCCAGGGGAACCTCACTCCCAGCTAATGCTCTCTGTGGTCCATGTCGGGCAGCCTTAGGTTAAGGTGCACAGCTGATGTAGAGCTTGGAAATGCAGGTCTTAGGGGAGCAGCCCTGTGTTCCCAGCTTCCTCTCCCTGAGATGAACCCCTGCCCTCCCCCATGGCCCTGACAGAGGAGAGAGTCTCCCTGCAGAGACCAGAGCAAGTCAGCAGAGGACAGCTGAGGAGCATGAGAAAGGAGAGGCACAGGGAGGCTGATGACATCTGCAAAGTGACAGCCAGTGTCACCAGACAGGCTCAGGAGGCGGGAGCTGTGATGGTCAGGAGTGGGCTCAGAGCCCTGTCAGCTGCTTCAGCCACACGGTGGGAACAGTCCCTGAGTGTGCTCGGCCACAGCTGGTCCAGGCCTCCTGACCCCTGTGCCCAGGAACCTGATTTGGAGGGCCGAGTGTCCCAGAGGTACTGCACTCTGTCTCCTAGGACACAGTGTCCCAGCCTCTCCCGCTCACCCCGCTGGAATCCGAGATGGAGCCCGGAGCTCCCCGGCACAGGGCCTGGGCCAGTGGGGGTGGCCAGGCAGGTCCAGGGAGGGCAGAGCCTCAACACCGTTTCTGGGGCTGCTTAGAGCTCTAATTGGTCCCTTCCACGTGCTTTCAATGATACTTGGTTCACAGAGACAGCAGAATTTCTCCAGGACCTGGATAGCTGGAAGTACCCCATGAGTCTTATAGAGGCATTCCAAGGAATTTCCCAAACCTGAATGAGTGGGGGGACAACTTCCCAGTAAAGGGCTAAGGGCACTGAGTAGGCTGCAAAATGCTGCCCAAGGTGCCTGTCTGCAGAGGCTACGTGCTGGTCCTTCCCTAGGGAGTTTATTCCCCTCTCTTGCATCCTCTGGGTATCTGTCCCTCAAGAGCAGATTCTCTCTGGACAGCCCTGGAGGGAGGCTGAAGCCCGAACACGCTACTCACACAGTCCTTGCTGGTGACTTTCAACCCTCGCTCACTGAAGGAGTTGCCCTGGTCCAGAGCGTAATCAACCTCAACCACCCTAAAGCACAGAAAGGGCAGGTGTGACCAGGAGCTGGGACTGACGCAGCTCTCGCACTTGGCTCCTTCTGTAGCCCCAGCTCTCCTCGCTGTGATGACTTTGAAGATCAGGCATTCCGGGCTACCGCAGAGCAGACAGCGAGGATAAGGAGCGCTCGTCCCCAAGCACTACGAAGTCAACCACTGCAATGAAGGCTGCCCAGGCAGTGAGGAGTTCCGTGTGGAATCAGATGACCTCACGGCCATGAGCTAAGTGACCAGGGATGGCACTACAGTGTCACTATCCCGACTCCTCTGTATTTATCGAGTATGTTGGCTTCACTCGGAAAAGCTGCCTGGAGAAAAGGTACCATCCTTGCTGTACATCATCTCGCACATCCTGCCCTTCTCTACAGAGCCTGGACCATGGCAGATCCCTGAGCATCCCAGGGGACCACCGACCAGGGCAGGTATGGAGGAAGCCCTGAGCCCTCCTGGAGACAGACATGTGCTGCCTGAGAAAAGGGTGCATCCCACATTCTGGACTCCTCGTGGTGGCAAAACTTGCCCAAATGGCTCCCAGCCCTAAACACTTACTGTCCACACTTATCAAAAACATGTCTATTGCAAATTATTTTTTCATGAGTCACAGAGTTGGGTTTTTTTAGCTAAAAGAAAACCACAAGAAAAAATTGTCATTGGACTTGTCCATCCATCCGTCCCTCCCCTTCTGCCTGCCCTTGGTGAGCCGAGATCACACTTTGGCAGAAGTAGCTTCTCTTCTCTGCCCTGTTCTGTCACCTCCTGTGCACCGGGTACTGTGCAGGGCTCTGGGGTTTAGTGGGGACAAGAAAGGCAGACACCCTGCTCTCCAGGGCCTGACACTGGAGGGACTGGGGAGGGAGACAGACAATGAAGTAACAAACAATGAACATACAAATGCTAAAATGAAAAGTGCTGTGACGTCAATACACAAGGGAAGGGACAGAGAATGCGGAGGGGAAGGGACAGCCGTTTAAGAACAGGTGACCTGTCCTGTCTTTTAGAGACAATTTTTCTTTAAGAGAAAGTGAAATATTTATACAGGAAATGGTGCAATGTCTGGGATTTGCTTCAAAATAATCAATGGTGAGGGATCAGTAAAACCAGGCTGGCTGGGGTTGACCATCACTGAGGTAGGTGGAGGCGGCTCCCAGTGTGCTGTACAACTTTTGTGCTTTTGTATAGTATTGAAAATTCCCAGTAAGTTGAGGTCTTTCTGAGGCGCTGCTCCTGGAGCTAAGGCCCCCTGAGGGGACGGCCAGGGAAAGTCCTGGGGCAGAGGGTCCCGGCTGTGGGCGCCTGTGCGGAGGCCTGAGCTGTAACCAGCTGAGTTGATTGAGGGGAAAGAGGTGAGGGGGGCCCCGGGAAGGGGTCGGGGCTTTACTCTAAGTGCAGTGAGTCTGTGGAGGGGCTGCAGGTCCTCGTGCGTTTGGACAGAGGCAGCAGGACCTGCGAGGGGGACTGGATGTGGGGGTGGGACCCAAGGGGGATCCAGAACGACGTGCAGGTCAGTGACCTGAGCGCCTGGGGGTGGGGGTGCCATTTACTGACACAGGGGAGCCTGAGGAGGGGGCGGGGCCTGTGTGTGTGTGTGTGTGTGTGTGTGTGTGTGTATGTGTTTGCGCTCTGTTGTCTGGCGGAGCTGGGAGGCGGCACTCACGGGGCTCAGACAGCTCACAGCTGGCAGCTGTGATGCCTCCTCTCTCCTGAGCCCTCAGTCCCCTCACACCCCCGACTGTGGCCACAGGTCAGGCCTGTTCCCTACGGAGGGTTCACTTCCAGGTGGCCCGCTTTTTGCCATGACTCACTTGTCAGGTTAGCTATGAACTTCCGAACTGTTTCATCCTTTCACGGGGGCTGATAATGAAGCCAATCACCAAGCATGGGTGAGGGAGGCATCTGTGTCTGAGGGGGTGACGGCCGGGATGCCTGTGAAAACAGCCCCGGGGCAATGCGGTGAGCTGCCCACAGCGCGCTCACGGGGCAGCGAGGAGCAGCTGCGGGCGGGCGGCTCGCTGCTGAGCGGCCAGAAAAGCAGGGCTGACGGGGGAGGAGCTTTCTCACCGGTATTAACTGGTTAAACCGAATACTTCTGCTGCCGAATTTTAGACTTCTTAAAAAACATTTTACACTGAAGATAGACAACATAAAACTTATTCACATATTGATTTCAATATTTTTCTTTCTTATGTTTCTCTGTATTTATTAAAGTATTTTCTCAAATGTTTTAATTAGAGTAAAGTGTAATCTAAAACAACCCAGTCAGCCCTCACTGGTGCGTCCGGGCTCCCGGCAGTAAGCGGCCCTGGCCCAGCCCTCCCGGCCAGCCCCCGGCAGGTGCAGCAGGCGGGCGGCAGAGGAGCTCAGGACTGTGGGATGTGAGACTCGGTGCTGGTCCACCTCGGGGAGGAACACTAGTGACGCCCAGGCTGGGAGAGCTGCAGAGCCACGGACCACAGAGGGTGTATCTGATTGCATTTCCTGGGGGATAGGCTGTATCTACAATTTCTCCAGGACTGTCGTCAGCAAGGCAGAAGGCCCAGGTTAGGCAGTCAGATCGCCTGTGTCTACTTTCCAGTTCTTGCTGCACCAGCTCCATACAGAGGAATAGCAATAGGTCTTTTGACAATTAATTGGGATAGCAACACACTTAGCGCATTATCTGATGTAGTAGGTGCCCAATAACACCAGCTCTCCACACAGTTGAGTTACCCAGTCCCTAACCACTCCTGAGAAAGTATAAAGCAAGGGGCATCTAACATCCTGAGGCCATCTACTCACTGTGTGGTGTGGGAGTGTGGCAGTGGCAGAGCCCTGCCCATTCTACGTGCCCGTGGAAGAAGGAGAGACAGCCCAGAGTGTGCTGGGCGAGAGGAGTTGCTCTGGGTTGACCAGGTGGCCCTGGAATGAGAAGTCTTTGAACATGACCTAATTACATCAAATGACTGTATCAGGGGGCTTACTGGGAGGGCTGAGGGGGAAGCAGAAAGTCCCACTGTCCCCAGGCACCCTGCGGGGGGTCACCCCAATGTCAGTGCCGAGGGCACATCTGCTGCCCCAGTCGTGTGCTTTCTCAGGCCACTCACCCATCGTGGACGGACACCTGACGCCTGAGTATTTCCAAACAGTAGCTTTACATGCATGATAGTGCTTAGTTAGTGCACCTACCATATTGGCCCCATTTTATAGTGCAGACAGTAGAGGCTGACCCAGAACACTCATTAGGTCAAGGTCACACATGTAAGTGGGCCTGAGCCAGGATTCCAGGGCCCAGGCCCAGCAGTTGGCATCGTCTCTCAATCCAAGGTGACCACACCCTCCTGGGAGAGCTACCAGCACACCTGACACAGACTCAGGGCCCTGGGGCTGCCTCCACACCCCACCAGCAGACTCGTGCTATTCATGTCCTTGTCTGTCAAGGGAAGGCAGAGCTGAGAAAGGTATTGGTGGGAATTCAGCTCTGAGTACCTCAAACCCAGCCTTGAAAGGTGTAAGCTATGCTCCAGGATACTCTTAATGTGCTGAGAGATTGCTTACTCCTTGGTTTTGCACATGAAGGAAAAGGTGGCTGGACTCCCCAGTCAGACCCTCCTTCCACTTGTCCACGCTGCCTCTGTCCTCACAGTGTCCGCAGTGAGTGGTCAGCAGGGGCTCTGAAATCTCAGCTGGCGGAGGGGATGCAGTGTTGTGTAGGAAGTGTGTCACCTGGAGGCACAAAGGTGGGTACTTACTGTAGATTGTGGTTTTGGCCAACTTATATCTGCAAGCTTATTCCGGAATTTTGCTTTGAATAAGGCCATATGCAAAAAATCCAAGTTTGTAGGGTTCTGCAAGGGCAACAACCAGAGGTCTGTGTTAGGAGGGGCTGAGCACTGTCTTCCCTCTGACCTCAAAATTATGACCACTGAATTCCGAGGGGACTCCTCTGAGAAAGCAGCTGTGTCTGAACCAACATCTGTTTGCACCCTGAGCTCATCTGTTGTCACTGATGGTTCTCTCAGAGGCAGTGGGTTTGGGCTTTGAGTTCTCAGGGGGGCCTGTCACCAACCATCATTACCCATCGAGCTTATTAAAGGCACTCAGTCTCATCCCCTCTCCCTGGGCAAACCCCGCCGTGGTTATTAACCCGGAACCTCCAAGGTCTCCCCTACGGGTGCAGGCAGTGCTCTCCACCTGGCCCTTTCTTGCATAAATGGCAGTGGAACCAAGACAATGCTGGCTGAAGACAGCCCTGACCCTTGTCTGAGGGGAGCACACGTTTCTAGGTGCCTGTGGGACTTTCTGACACTTTGGGGGGGGGTCTGTTCCTCCCCCCCTCACAGTTTCTGTGTGCCTGTGGCAGGGTGGTAACCCTAAGAGCAAGGCTGGGACTTGGGTGATGTAAGCCAGGAGGCGAGAACCCTGCATGGGAGAGTCCCCACGGAAGGTGAAATCCCATGTTAGCTGTTGTTCTGAGTCTGCAATGACTGCTCCTCCTCTCCCTTTCCCTGACCCTTCATGTGCCTCCCCCACCCTGCAAGGATTCACCAAGCACTTCATTTCACTAGGGTGGGAGGCACTGTTATGCTAAGGTGCAATTTCTCTGGGCCATAGTCCCTCCCCAGGCTTTTAGATCTCCACTGGTGCTTCCCAGAAATGGAAACAAATATGAGGGGATCCAGAAAGGGCAGCTGGTGGGCCTGACCCCTGGGGAGCTGGCCAGGATAACACGTAGGTCCTTCTGCTGCAAGTCCAAGGTCATTAGCCTCCACCCCTGCCTTCTTGTCAAGGCCAATTAATTGTCTAAGGTTGATTAACTTAAGGAACTTTCCTCAGAAATGCCAGCACAGCCTTGGCCCTGGCAGTCCTGATTCCTCCTGCTCCAGATCTTCCTGCAGCTCCCATCAGATCAAGGCAGAATTTGCAAATTCTCTGCTTTGGAGCGAACAGATTCTTGTCCTGTGGGCTGAAGTCGGCCTGCTGATATGAGTTTTTAGGTTTACAAAATAGTAGAGCCTATGTTTAAAAGTCTGCAAATATCCTTGACCTCAAAGAGTCAAAACAATCTTGAGAAAGAAGAACGAAGCTGGAGGTACCTTGCTCCTTATTTCAGACCACACTACAAAGCGACAGGAATCAAAGCAGTATGGTGCTTGCACAAGCACAGACACAGAGGTCAACGGGACAAAACAGAGACCCCCCCAATAACCCCATGCTCACATGGTAAATTGATTTATGACAATGGAGGCAAGAGTACAAAGAGGAAAAGAGAATCTCTTCAATAAGCGCTGTTGGCAAAACTAGACAGTCCATGTAAATGGATGAAATTGGAACATTTCTCACACCATCTATAAAAATAAACCCCGAACAGATTAAAGAACTAATATAAGACGGGAAACATTAAAACTCCTGGAAGAAAACAGAGAGATGGGACACTGACCAACTTTAACCTAGGTGTGTCCTTAACGCAGCAATTCTGCTTCTGGTCTTGACGCCACGGAATTCCTTTCCCAAACTCACAGAGACGTAAGCGTCAGGATGGTCCCCACACAAAGCTGCTTGTAGACTAATTAGGAACAATCTGAATATTGACCAAGGAAGACTAATGAAGTAAATCGGCCCATCCATACAATGGAATACTGTGGAGATGGTTGGAAACTATCATGAACTGCATAATCCCATTATGTAAAAGTATCCTTGTAAAGTATATTTAGATCAGTATTTACGTATATGATTAACGATATGTGGTTGTTATCTCTGGAGACAGTAGATAAAACATGGGAGAGCCTTATCGTAATGGAGGGACAGCTGTTACCCCGGCTGGTTGCAGGAGGGTCTCTGTCTGCACAGTGTGTCCTGCCTCCCTCCTTCAGGCCCTCCTGCCCCTCCCTCCCCCACAGAGGGTCTCTGGCCACGATGCAGACCTGGACACCGGACCTCAGAGGGACGCCCTGCTCTGCACCGTGTCCTACTGTGGCCACCACCGCTGTGCGCCACCTGCTGGGCTTCTTGCAGACACGCCCTCGGCCCCGTCACAGGCAGGGAAAGGAACTACCAGGTTACCGCCTCCAGCCCACCCCCGGGGGGGAAAGCCCCAAGCGCAGCCAGATCTAGCGAACACATAGCAGGGACGAATCTCCAAACCACGGTGCCAGGTGCGCAAAGCCACACACGCCATTCATCCCACGTGAGTCACTGAGCAGATGCTCTAAAGAGCAGACTAGCCCGTGGAGGAAGAAATCAGACGGTAGCTGCCTCCAGAGGGCGGGGCAGGGGTTGCCTGGGAAGGTTCCCGAGGGGACTTTTGGGGACAACCATGCTGTTCTGAGTCTTCACGGGGTTTGGGGTTACACAGGTGTCCTGTCAGAACTCATAAAATGATACACTTGAGTTTGCTGCTTTTAAAAAAGAGAACTCGGCAAAAACTGTTTCCCAATTAAAGATATGCAGAATGAAGGGTCTGGGGAGGCAGCAGCCTGATGACTGTAATTTACTTTGAAATGCATCAAAAAATGAGGTAGTTTGATGAAGACAAAAATACAAGAAAGAGTTAGATAAATAAATGATAAAGGAAATGTGGTCAGATAGTAACTACAAATCCAGGTGTCAGAGCTAGGGGTGTCCACTGTACAAGCATTTCTCCTTTGCTGTAGGCTTGGAGTTGTCATGAAATACTGGAAGAAAAACAATGAACTGAATGATAAAAATAAAAAAAAAATCAAGCTGTGGACACAGCCAAGCAGAAGTCATGGTACATACTGGGTGACAAGTGACTACTAAGAGGAACAGATGAGGACTGTAGGAGGCCAGAGGGGCCAGCTGATCAGGAAAGGCTTCAGGATTGAGGTGCTCTGAGGGTAAAGTCTCAAAGGCTGGGTGGGCTGGATCCCATAGCGCTAAGGAAGGTTTTTCAGGAAGCCTAGTCCCCCATGCCCCGCACTGCCCTGTCTCTGCAGCAGGTGGGCTTAGAGCAGAGGCTGGACCTTGGGGGGCCCGGCTGTCTGGCGAGGGGACCTCAGCCTCCCCGGTCAGGCTGGGTTAGGGAAGTGGCTTTCTCAGTCCCTCGGGCCCTGGGCACAGGATGGGCTGGAGTACAGGCCTGGAGGCAGGGAGGCCAGCAGAGGCCTCTGCCCAGCCCAGGAGGGAGCCCGAGAGGCCGAGGAAGCCGAGTGTCTCCTGCTCACCCCGCTCCCGGCCTCCTCACACCTGGCACACTGACTTATTCAGAATAGCAGCCCGATGAACATCTTAAACTTTACTGGGGTCCAGGCTCCTGCCCTGAGATATTCCTCCAAGGACTGTCATGCTGTGCGGCAGCTTTCGACAAGATGACAGCAGTTTTAAAGGTCAGAGCAGCGCTGCTGGGCCATACAGGGGGGGGTGGGGGTGCAGTGGGCACCTGTCACCTCAGCTGGGCCACCCCAGGACATAGGTGACAACTGGCATCCTCTCTGGGGTTTGACAGGCCTGTGTGTGTCCTGGGGACACAAGCAGAGACCTGCAGCTGTCAGGCTGCTGCATGGCTGGCATGTGGCACCAGAGAAGCAGGGGAGGACACTCCTTGTGTGGGGTCTCTGGCCCATGTCCACACCCCGCCTTGCAGGTCCCAGGGTCAGAAGACAGGAGGAGTCTGACAGCTGCCAGCAACCGCGAGTTCAGCTGGAGCCCCTTCCCCCTGGATGTTCTTAAACTACTTCCCCCCCAAACCTGGGCTGACATGGGGTTGGGGGGAGCCATAGTCAGTGATGGAATCTGAGCACCAGCTCCCGGTGGTGAGGGGCCCCGGCTTCTAGATCCTGTGCGGGTCACTGTGGACTCCACTGGTCTATGTCTCACTGCACATCTGACAGTGGGTCCTGCTATTTCTACTTCTAGGGGACGGAAGTGGAGCTCACAGACAGTCAGCAATTTGCCCCGGTTCGTGCCCGTGGGCAGCAGAGCTCAGGAACGGACACCGCTCCTTCTGACCCTGGCCTTGTGCACTGCAGCCCTGCAGTTCGGAGCACGGGGCAGGCCCAGCTCCCGGGCCCGCGTCCAGCTGCATCTGGCTGAGTGCTGGTCCTTGTGGGAGCGTGTGCTCATCCCCCAGCCTCAGTGGCACAAACCCCAGTGATGTGGACGCATGAGCTGGCACACACAGCACTCACTCCAGAGAGAGGGCTCCTGTCAGAAAAGGACCTGCACAGGGTCCTCCCTGCACTGATGCGGGGACCCTCCTGGGGAAGAGGGCAGCCTTGCCCAGTTCCAGACCTCAGGGAGAGGCCTTCCCCATCTAGCCGCTGGGTGTAACGCTGGCTGTGAGTATTCGCGTGATGCCTTTGTCAGGCCGGGTTCCTAGTATGATGCTGTAACTGAACTGTGTCCAGTTCTTTTCTTCATCTGTTGAGACAATCATATTTCCCTTCTCCATTGGCTGATGTGATAAATTATACTGATATTTCAAATATTGAATCAGACTTGCATTTCTAGAGTGACCCCTAATTAGTCTTAATACATTGTCCTTTTTATATGTTATTGGATTTCATTTGCTAGTGTTATGTTCAGGGTTTAAAAACTATCTTTTCTCATTTTTTAATTAAACTTTTGTTTTTGAGTTTTAAAAAGTAAACTTACAGGGGTAATTATTTCCCAATAAATGTATGTCAAGTCATTGCGTGGTTTACCTTAAATTTATACAGAGCTGTATGTCAGGTGTATCAGGAAGAAAAGGCAGCTACGCACATATTCACAGCACAGCCCCTGGCCGACCCAGCTCACATAAACATACACTTAGTTATATGCTCAGGGCACAATCACATATCTGACACACTTCTGTAAAAACACCCAGGCACACACACCACACACTCAGACACCACATTCACGCACACGCACACTGTAGATACTCACTCCATTCACAACACAATACCCCACACAAACACACCAAACACACACACACCACACTCACACTGCACTTACACAGACACACTGAGGCACATTCACATACACACAGGCAAACATTACTTAGTCCAAAACAATGACCCCAGCCCTCACCTCCCACACAGGCTTAGTAAGTATCTCTAGCCATACCTTCCTTACAGGAATTTCCCACCAGCCGGGACACAGGGATGGGTGGCAGGATCAGGGAGAGTGACGGGTGTGACCATGCTGAGAAACCACCCTACCCCGCCCTCACGCTTAGCCCACACTCGCCGATGTAAGAAAGCCGTCACTGTCCCTGGGATGGGGCACCTTGTGCAGCTGTTGCT
Organism: Camelus dromedarius; assembly: GCF_036321535.1. NCBI lineage: Eukaryota > Metazoa > Chordata > Mammalia > Artiodactyla > Camelidae > Camelus > Camelus dromedarius. Next base: position 17,087,758 of record NC_087443.1, read on the forward strand.
TTCCTTCTACCATTTGAATCAGCTACAGGGAATCAGCCAGGGGTTGAGGACCCAGCAGTTCCCATCCCAGGAGACAGGCTCCTGCCTCCTGCCATGTTAGACCCCAAGGGCCACCGCCTGGCATCTGCCAGCTGCCCATTGTTAGGGACCGGGAAGCCCCCCGCCCACACCTCCGTGTGTAGGTCTACACAACACTCGTTGCTCATCTGCAGGGGCTGTCTGCTGTCTGAGCACTGGGGTGGGCAGAGGGCCATCCTCGGGGTGACCCTGGGACAGCTGCCTTTGAAGCTTTCCCCAACTGGTTCACCTGTTCTGAATTCCCTGGTCTCTCTGATAGTCTTTTACACCCAGGAAGTAAAACTTGGCTTTCATATTCCGAGCCCTGTTAGCCTAAGAGAAAGAAAGGCTTTGAGTATAAAACACACAAGCACACAGAGCACAAAGCTGGTGATGATGGATGGGACTCACCTGGCTCTTAGATTCCCATAAAGGTGTTGGCAGGAGTGGTCCAGCGGCCACAGTGAAAACAGGCTGGCAGCCTTCCTGTCTGCAGAAGGAGCAGGGAGCGGTCTGGTCTGCAAGGCACTGGCTGCCAGGCCCACAGCGCTGCTCCCTCCCTGGGGGGAGGCCACCCCGACCCAAGCGCCCGCCATCCAGAGCACCTGGAGGGAGAAGGGGCCGAGGCCCAGGACCCACGTGACAGATGAGGCGGCTGAGAGCGGCTCAGAGCTCTTCCTGGTGAACCCTCACTATGACCAGATGGCACAGCCTTGGCCCTGAAAGGCCACTCCAGCGACCTCCCTGGACGAGGACCAGCCTTTCAGGTGAGCAAAGGCAGGAGCTGGGCTCCAGCCCGGGCGGCGCCTGCGGCCTTTCCTACGGGCTCTGTGGGGCCTGCTGTTCAGGACTTGAGGTCAAGATGCTTGGACAGTGGCCCCCGCCCAGCTCCCTGCCTTTCCCTGCAACCCACGTGTCTCTCCTGACAAAAGCCACACCCTCCAATCCAGGTGCTGAGGGTTCAGGGCCGAGCACAGCCTTTCCCACTGTCGGAGACTCACTCATAGGACGAGAGTCAACCCGAGGGCGGAAGCTGAAGGGAAAGGAGGCGGAGCAAGAATTGGGGTGGACACAGGTGTGGGCAGCCAGGGGGACATCAAGGCCTTTGTTCCCTCAGCTGATCCCTATCTGCTTGCGGCCCCTGGCTTTCCCCTTTTCTGTCTCGTGCAGCCCAACCGCAGGTCAAGCACCTCACGTCTAATAAGAACCGTCTGGTTCTCAGAAACCTCCCTGGGGGTGGTTTCATCCTCACTGCGCAGAGGAGGAAGCTGCCGCATAGAGAGGGCAAGGACCTCGCTCCAAGAGGCAGCACTAGGAACTGGCCGCGGTGGGTCTGCGCCAGCCTCTGCTGCGGCCCGGGCCTGGCTCTGTCCCACCCGAGCGCAGTGACGGCAGCAGGCGACTTACCTCCAGAGTTAGTTTGTTCAATCTGCTCATTCACCTGCAACAAAATGAAGGAATGTGGGTGGAGGGCAGTGAGATGAGCCCAAAAGACTCTAAGAACTTGATAAAGCAGAATAAGTTCTCAGAGCTGTGGGGTCTGTACCTTTTTCAATCCTTCATGCATGTTTCTAGGTCCTGTTCTGAAGTCTTTTAAGAGCAGCTTTTATTTCTTGTCTGAAAAAATCAGAAAAAAGGGTAGAGGAGGAATGAGAGTTGATTGCTACATTAAAAAAAAATACCCCCAAAAACAGACCTGTCCTGGCACCGTTCTGCCCCATGCAGACCTGCTTGTATGGGAAAGGACACAAGTCACCCCATCATGACCTTCCTGCTCACATCTCTGACACGACAGGCCTTGCTCAGGACTCCTCTGCCCCGTTTGGTGAGCGTGGGGGATGCTGCTTTGCTGGTCCCACGGGAAGGGTCTGGCTTCCAATGTGCTCATCCCTGTCATAGGAAGGTGACTTCAGGGACTCAGCAAGGGCCCTGCCTCGGCTGTCCGTGGTGAGAGGGGTCACCCGGGGCCGTGCACCTGGGAATCCAGTGCTCACAACGTGACTGGCGGGACTGCTGGCACCTAAGGGCTCCCTCGTGATGGCACATCGTCCTACAATAGACAAGGCTGAGTTTGGAAAAGGTCGTCCTGCTGATACCCCCGCCCTTTCCCATCAGCCCCTGCCACAGACCCCTGGTCCACTTGGTCCCTCCAAGCCACTTCCCCTTGGGATCCGTGCTAAAGGAAGTGGCTGAGCCGCTTTGTTAGAGTGCTGGGGCTCCTGGACTTCATGTGCCCCTGGAGAAAGACAATAGGCTGGAAAAGAGGCCTGAGGGCGGTCCACGCAGGAGGAGAGCAGCGACCCCAGGCTTCACATGTCGGCTTCTGTTAAAGCAGACGGCGAGGGGTGGGCTGGGACACATGAGGGGGTGGGGCTAGCTCAGGCTAATCCAATGTGACTGGATTTGAAGTCCGAGGAGGATCTGGATCCTGAAGGCTGGCTTCTCACTGTGGGAAGAAGAGATTCTGATGTGCGGTGCGATATGAGAGCCCAGGCCTTCCCAGCCCAGCCCAGGAGGAGAGGGCGGGTAACAATGGCCAGTGGAGGCCAAACCAGGACTTGCCTAGTCTAGCCAGACACCTGTCTTGGCACTTTTTGGAAGATTTCCATTTGCTCAATCACATCCCGAAATATGCTGGAACTCTCAGCCCTCCCCAGCCTCCTGCCCAGGACCCATGTTGCCAGGTGAAGTTCTTGCCTGTGTGGGCTTTCCCTGGTGCTGCCCCTCCAGTGCTATGCCCAGCTTGGCTCATAGTGGACCCCAGGCCCCTGGCACCCTCAGCAATCCCTTCTGCTCTTAAAATACCCCCTCAACTCCTGAGAGCCCCTTCACCTCTTCCCAGTTCTCGCTCACCAAGCCATCACCCCTGGGGCCTCCTAGTCCCTGTGCTGTCTGGATTCTCCAGCACCCAGAGCAAGCCCTGTGTGGCCTGTGCCATCTTCATCCTGCTCCCCCTAGTGGACAAGGCTCAGAAAGCACCATCCCTGGCCCCAGTCCTGGCCCCACGTTCTCTGCAGACCCACCAGTCACACCACTTATCAGGCTCCACTGGCCACTTCTGGACTCACCCTGCATACCAGGACTGACCACAGCCCTCTGCCACACACTCCTAAACTCCTAGGCTGTGGGACACTACTGGGAAGGCCCAATCTCAAGATGAGCCCAGCTTCTAGTAAGATTCTATGGGTCCTTTGTGAGCTGGAAGCGTTAGGTTGATTAGCTAGAGCTATGGTTGATTTTGAGATGTCTTCTTAGTGCGTATGTCCATTCCTCACACAGGATTTCACATGTTTTCAACTCCTCTGAGCTCCACTCTCTCTCCTGGACCCTGTTTCATGGAAGATTTCTCTCCAGAGAAGAGCAGGGAGGCCTTCCATGAGCTTCACCAAAGCTCTCTTGGTCCCGGCCTTGAGCCCCTGCCTTGGAGAAGTCAGTGGTCTTCCTCTCCCTCATGAGCAGCTCCTCCACCAGAAACCCACCTCCAGTTCCCACTGCCTCTCTCCCTGCCTCCTGCCGGAGTCCCTCCTCACAGACTTGCTTTCTTTTACTTCAAACCCACTCCAGTCTCTCTCCTAAAACTGAGCCACACACATGCACACAACTTTGCCTTTCCCTCGCTCACCGAGTAGGAAGCCCATTCCCCTCTTCTCCCGGGAGCCAGGCACGGAGAGTGCTGTCTCCACGAAGGGGCAGCCCTGCTCCCCCACCTGCAGCCTTGCTGTGCTGGCCCATCAGAAGCTCTGCGGTTCTCTCCAAGGTCCTGAAAAGCAACTCTGTGCCCTAAGTCCTGGGACCATCAGGTCTAAATGTCCTCAGCCTGTCTTTGGTGCTTTACTCACTCTTAGTTGGGTTCCAGTCATTTGCATCCATAAGAATCTTAATTTTTCAGCTACTCAGAAGAGCCATATCTTCCCACCTCCAGGCCTTTGGGCCCACTGCTGGGCCCGCTTCCTGAACTCCAGTCCAGCCAGATCTTCAGAACCATACTTGTGAACTCTCTTGCTTCAATCCCACCAAGACCAAGCTCCCTTCCACTGAGGCCTCCAGCTCCTCAACACAGCCCATCCCTTACTCCCTAGGTGTGACTGTCTCCTTCTCACCCCCACTGGCCTGGGACAGAGTGACACACAGCAAGTGCCCAACACAGACCAGCGTACATACATCTGTAAACCTGATCAAGGAAATGCTCACAGCGAGCCCGATCTGGGAAAACAGAAAAGCACTGAGAGGACACAGGACAGGTGGAGGGCAGGGCTTAGAGGGGTAGAGGTGGTCCAGCAGCACAGGGGTCGGCCAGTGCCAGCGCAGCCAGGGGTCAGCAGGACCCAGGGAGCTGGGGCTGGGGGTCAGCATGGGCATTTGAGGGGAGCCCAGGATGGCCCAGCCTGCACCCAGTGGGTCCTCATGAGGTCTCAGGGAACCCCTCAATTCCCTGTGCCCTCACCAATAGGGTTGCCTTAGGGGATTAAAACAGCATTTACCTGTCTGAGGTGAGGGGCATGAGGACGTTGCCGTATTGCGAGTAGGTGATGAAGGACACCTGCAGTTTAGGGCTGGGGAGGAAGCACGTGTGTGTGTGAGAAGCTCAAAATTACACCCCTGAGCAGCGAGGAAGGGGGTACATTCCAATTTCCCTGCTCCCCACCCCAACTCTTCTGTTTGGGCCCTATTTCCCAAACCCTGGAATCTCCCAAACCCTGGAATTTCCCATTCCCTTTGTAAAGGGTTGGGAGGCCTGTAAGAAGTGATGTCTTGCTGGAAGAGAGAGTCTGGGTGGCATCATGTTCCATCGTTATCCCCCAACACCCTGAGGTCTTTCTCTCTCTCTCTCACACACACACATACACACACACACAGAGGTATATGCACACTCTCCCTGCGTGCACAAGAGTGCAGGCACCCATGCTCCTGCATGAGGGCCTCTCCCCTGGGCTCTCTTCGAATGTAAAATTCTTTGGAACTTCAACTTCCCACACCTCCCCTCTTGCCTGTCTTCCCTGCCTGCCTCTCACCTCAAAGAAATTGTTCTACCTCTCAGTAACAATTCATATATATCCTTCCCTTTTTCTTCCACTGTCTTCTGGTCCATTGATCCTCATTATCTTTTAGCTAAATTGCTACCATATGTCCCTTCCTGGGTTCCGTCTTCTCTTAGTTTATGCTCCAACTCATTTTACCCATAATTATTAGATTTTTCTCCTGTAGCCTAACCATAATTTTGTTAGACCCTGCCCCAAAATCATCTATAGCTCCCAGGAAATCCAAGCGCCGAAGCTTAGCATTATGACCCCATGGACTTAGCCCCAAACTGTCCTGTCCAACCTCTCTACCAGCCCTCCCCTGAATTAGGCCTGCTTTCTAGCCAAACAGATGGGTCATTGCACAAGAAGTCTCCTTGATGGTTCCTGTTAACTTGTCTTTTCTTATCCTTCAAGACCTAGTTCAAAATTCGACATCCTCTGAGAAGCCATTCTTGCCTTTTTATTCCCTAAGAATACTTGCTTTTTTCCTTAAATTGCAAGTAAATCCTTTGAACTCCTCTTTTGGCCCTTGGCACCATCTGACCTGTGTTTAGTTATATGCTACTAGTTCGGCTATTTCCTAATCTGTGAGGTCCTCTGGACAGACTCTGTCCTCTACAATGTGGCCTGACTCCCAGGCAGGAGCCAAGAAAGCTGCTGGGAGCGATGGAACCAGTGTGACTGGTAATTCTTTATGCTTCAGGTCACCACCCTGGGCTCTGCGCTCCTGACCCGAGGGGCTCCCATGCCTCCCGAGTCTAAAGGGTGCACTCCGCCCAGCAGAACAAAGTACCAGCCGTAGTTTGTGCACCACTTCATCATGTCATCCACTACTTTGTAAATGTCCTTCCATTTGTTGCCTACGCCGCTCAACCTGAAAACAAAAAAGACCTGATTACGAGAGATAAAGCACCTCCACTGGGTGGGCAGTTTCTCCCTCCCGTTTCCAACAGACCCTCTAGCAACTCCTTCCCGCCCCATGGAGCTGAAGGCTGCTGCCCTCCCTCAGCAACGTCAGCGGGTCACCCTGGGGGCGGCTTTCATCAGTGTGGGGGTGGGGAGGGTGACCAACCAGACTTGTATGCTTGGGGATGAGGCACTCTGGTGGCAAACCGGGAGGGCTGATACACAAGGAGTAAGGGAGGGCGCGTTGGTTACCGACACACCAACAGGCACCCTGGTCTTGGCTGGGAGAGGATGTGCTACTCAGACTATTTCACTTCCTTTCTTTCTTATCAAACTGCAAAGCTGAGCCACTCTGGACACAGAAGGCCTTTCTGGGGAGCACTTCCAGGAAAAGGCAGAGCTTGGTTTGGGATGCTGCTGTCCTGGAGTCATTACGCACAGGAAGCTGCAGGACCTTCTTGTCCCTACATTGAGTTCCTCACTCTCATCAGCTCCCACTGTAGTAGCTGAGTGGAGAATAAGGAGGCTGGGAGGCATTGAGGCTTCATGACCCCTCTGTCTAGGTGGGAAGGACTTGATGTGCTGAACTGGCCAGAGTGCAAAGGTCCCTGCGATCCCACACATCTGCAGGTCTGCACTAGTCTGGTTATAGAGGGCAAATGTGCGTCTCATTGGCTAAGTGCTTTGTCAAGGTTCAGCAGATGGTAGGGGGGAACCTGAGGATGGTGCCCTGTCCTGGGGTCTTTGCCAGTGAATGTTGGCTCATGTCTTTGAGATGACATGTGAGTCTGAGAAACTCCCGGGAGCTCCTTCATTTCACCTCTAGTGATCACTATGCCCCTAAACATCCGGAATGTCATATTTATGTGTGTGGTTTCCATAAACCCAAGAGCATCCTTCTCCTCTCTTCCATCCCTTCTACCTCCCTTTGGCTGCATCTCAACTGTCAAGAGATGGCAAGTAAATTAAGGATGGATAATTCTAACAATACTAGGATTATCATTCGTGGAGTGTGTATATACAAGATACATTCACGAATGGCTTACAGTTCCAAAAGAATCCTATGATATAATCATTATTCTCATTTTATAGATGAGAAAATGGAAGCTCTCACAGGTCAAGGAATTTTCCAAAATTTCCATGGCTAGCATGGATCTGAACCCAGATCTAGCTGCAAAATCTATGCTCTACCCTGTGAACTTGGCAGATCTGGGTGACACTGCTGTGTGTGACAACTGTGGGTGGCAAAGCATGAGACACTGTCAACCCACCCATGATGCAGACTTTTCCGTGGGAGCTTCTATGCTTTAGTGCAAGGCAGCTCCTTTCCTAACTACTGGCACTACTCTCCATTTTCCTTCTCATAACTCCTCTCCTCTGCATTTTCCCCCAGTGAAGAGGATTTTGCAAAGAAGATACAGAGGAAACAAATAGTCTTCAACCCACCCACCTTCTCTGGAAAAGGTTGATTAATTTGAAGGAAGGTTTTTATCGAAGCACATGGGTGCTTTTGGCAGTGGAAAATGTCACAGGGACCTACAGGTATCTAGAAAGGAGACAGTTTGGAAGAGAGCAATCACGTGGACTTCTGGCACTGAGAGCTTCAGTCATATTTTAGTGTCCTGCTCTTAAATGGGAATAGAAAAGACAAGGACCACCAGAAATTTGAGTACATCTCTGCTATTAAAGTTTGAGGCCAAAACATCCTAGTGCGATAACTATGCCAGGAGAATGGAAATGGCTGGGGCAAGGTCATGCAGGGGAGCTGAGTTATAGGAAAGATAAAATTTCCTCCCCCATAATAAAAACACAGTCGAGAATGTGTAAACCTCAAACATCAGGAAACAGTGGTGTTAGAAACATGGTCACAATATCAGAAGAAGTATCTGGAAGATTTGTAAGCACCTCCTCTGGGGAGTGGGCTCAGATGAGGGGTGGAGAGGGTCAGGAGTCTCAAGATTTTTGTTATGAACATAATATTGTTTGATTTTACATTTATGGTCAAGCATTTCCACTGAAATGCAAATAAAAACTTGCAGCATGGGGGATGTCACCAAAATGGCAGATTCTGAAACTCGAATCCCTCATTCTCCTGTAGATACATTGAACAATCGTAAGCTGTCAGCACCCACTTTGTATGAGCTCTAGGAGACAATAAAACATTTACAACAATAAAGCAAACACGCATTCAAGAAACAGCTATCTTCAAAACGGTACGAGAGTTTTGATGCATATTTCACCACCCTTCCCCCACTCCTCCCCTGGCATGGTGGCAGTTTTGGTCTTGACTACTGGCCCAGTTCTATGTTGTCCTTGATCCAAAGGGAGCAGTGTAGATCTTAATCACAAATTATTGCCTAAAACTCTCCTTCCTTGCCTGGAGTCAACTAGGATATTCAAAAGCAGCTGTGAATGTAGATGAATTTAGAAGCTGACACATATGCCCAGGTCAGGAGAATCCTCAGGAAAGCCTTGAGAAGACCTTAAGCTTTCCCCTTAGGCTGATCCTTAGGTTCACTGCTAACCTAGCTAAGTGCTAACGGATGCCCCAGCAAAGAACCATTCTGCAAAGAATGGATGAAAGAATGAAAGAGGTGGCTGCTCTCTGTATGGGCATGTGTGTGTGTGTGTGTGTGTGTGTGTGTGTACAATTCTGTGGTGGTTTTATGCTTGTTTCAGATCCTGGCATTCAAGGAAATCTCTGCCTGTACATTTGCTGAATAAGAGCTAAAAGAACAGAAACTTCATTGATCACACACAACATGGAATATTCTTTGCAAATATAGTTTGGAAAAGTTTCAGAATAAACAGACTATGACCCACATCTTCATTAACAGATAAAAGCAAATGCAACCCAGTAAGCTATGGTGAATTCTGCTTTCTAGAGGTACCATATTATAATAATAAAAATCCCAACTTTTAACAAAAAAATCAGAGAACATACAAAGAAACAGGAGATCATTATTCAGTAAAAGGAACTAAATCAGATTAGAGAAACCATTCCCAAAGCAGGCGAGGCATCAGACTTACTAGACAAACACTTAAAAGCATCTGTCTTAAATAGAGGTAAGGGAACATAAAGACAAAGAAACAGAGGAGTCAGGACAACAATACATGAGTAAAATAAATACCAGCAAGGACATTAATTATTAACAAAATAAACACAAATTCTGGAGCAGAAAAGTGCAATAATAAATTGAAAATTTTATTAGAGTGGTTCAGTAACAGACTTTACTAAGCAAAGCAAGGAATCAACAAAGTTGAAGATAGGATAATTGATACTACTGAGTGTCAGAAGCATAAAGAAAAGGAATGAATAAAAGTAGTCAGAGTCTAAGGGACCTACAGAACACCTGTTAGAAGACCAACATACATATTGTGTGAATCATAGAAGGAAACAAAAGAAAGAAGTGAAAGATTTTTTTTTGAAAAAGTAACAGTCAAAATGTGCAAAATTACTTGAAATACATGATCCTGCAATTTCACTAATCCCAGATAACTCCAAATGCAATAAAACAAACAGATCCACACTCAGACACATTATAATCAAACTGTTGAGGACAAAGACTAAGAGAGAATCTTGAAAGTAACAAGACAGAAGAGGCTAGGTTTTTCTTCATAAAACTTTGACACCAGAAGGAAATAGAGAATATATCTAAAGTGCTACAAAAAATAAAACGCAGTCAACCGAGAATGTCATACTCTACAAAACTGTCCCTCATGAGTGAGGGAGAATTTAAGGTATTCACAGATAAACAGATACTGAAGGAGTTAATTTCCACTAGGGGTGCCATGTAAGAAATGGTAAAAGGAGTCATAGTCTTTGTGATTAAAGTGGAGGGACACCAGATGGCAGCTTGGAGTCATATAAAGAAAAACATTCTGTTAACAAAATACATGAGCAAATATAAAAGCTGGTATAATTAAAGTCTTCTTTTGAATGAATATTTTATTCTCTACAGAGTTTAACCATTACAGTCACTATAAATCAATGTTTTGGGGGCACAGTAGGTACTGTAATTTGTGACACTGATAACACAAAGGAGGATAGTATGTCCATCAGTGTAAGAGGAGAGTTTTTGTCTGTGATTGAAGTTAAGATAGTTCAATTCTAATAAGACTGTTAAACTCTACCCTGTTACTTTACCACTGTTAAACTTTACCACAGGCATTTACCAGGTTAATGCCTATGTAATTACGGAGAAAATATCTATAATAGAATACACACAAAGGAAATAAGAAAATCAAAACCTGTCACTACAAAATAATCTAGTAAATATATAAGTAGGTAGAAATGAAGACCATAAGGAACAAAAAGCTAGAAGACATAGGAAAACAAGTCACAAAATGGCAGAAGTCCTTCCATGTAGTAATTACTTCAAATGTAAATGGATTAAACTCTCCAAACAACATAGATTGGCAGAATGGATTAAAAAAAAAGATTTTTATGCATACCGTCTACAAGAGACTTACTTTGATGCAAGGACACAAATACTTAGAAAGGAAAGGAAGGATTCATGTTCTGTGCAAACGGAAACCCAAAGACAGCTGGGGTGACTATATTAGATGTAGACTTTAAGTGAAAAACTGTTATAAAAGGCAAAGAAGGGCATTACATTACATTTATAGAAGGGTCAATTCAACAAGAAAATATAACAATTTTAAACAGATATGCACTTAAATATCAAAATTTAAGAGGCAACTATTAGAATTTAAGAGAGAAGTAGACAGATCTACAATAAAAGCTGAAGACTTCAATGCCAAACTTTCAATAAGGGTAGAACAACAAGACAGTAATATTAGGAAATAGAAAAATAAAGTAAGAGAGAATGTGAACAACCCTATAAACCAGTTTTACTTAACAGATTTGCACAGAATACTGTAGCTAACAATAACAGAATGCAGGTTTTCTTCAAGTGCACACGGAATATTCTCCTCAGTAGATCATGCGTTAGGCCACAGTTTAAGTCCAAAGAAATTCTAAAAGATGGAAATCATCTAAGTGTCTTTTCCAACAAAGGAACGAAGTGAGAAGTCACCAATAGAAGGAAACCTGGAGAATCCAAAAATATGTGAATATTAGACAATACAATTTTATACAACCAATAGATCAAGGAAGAAATGACAAGAGAAATTTAAAAATACCATAAGACAAAAGAAAATAAAAACTCAACAAATCAAAATGTATGGGACGCAGCAAAAGTGGTGCCAAGAGGGAAAATGTAGAGCTATAAACAGTATACTAAAAAAGAAGAAAGATCTCAAATAAATAAGGTAACTTTACATTTTATAGAACTATAAAAATAAAAGAACTAAATCCAAAGCTAACAGAGGGAAGAGAACAATAAAGACCATAATGGAGACACAAAGTATACGCACAAAAACAGAGAAATACCCCAGCATCTCGGCCACCCTTGCCCGTCTTCACTCCCTCACCCAAGCTTCCTGGGATCAGCCCAAATTAACCACCTGCTCATAAGCCTTTTCTTTTAGGTTTCCCTCTTTTTGACATTTAAAGGTTTAATTCACCTGAAATTTATTTAAAACCATAGTGTGAGGAGTGACTTTATGTTTTGTTTTTTCAGTGGATTAACTAGTTGTCCCAACCACGCCTGTTGAATAACCCATTGCCTTCCTGCTTCAGTGGTGCCTTCAAGTGGCACCATCATTGTCTTATGCCCACTTGTCCATAATGCCCAGGCCTCCTTCCAGGGCTTCTGTTCTGTCCCGCAAGCACAATGCCAACAGCAGCCTCCTCAAGGGACAGCCTTAGCCCAGGTGGCAAGATGCCCTCCTGGCAGCCTGTGCATTCCTCAGTGCTCCCTATTTCCACTCCCTTCTCCGACCACTCTCGCCATCTTCTCAGTCGTGCTCCCCTGAAGCACAGGGCGGCCCTGGTCCAGCCCCCAGCCCTCCTCTTTCCTGACCAGAAGTAGGCTCTGAGCCTCTTGCCCCAAAATACGACCCCACGGTGCATCTGGAACGTGGCTTCTCTCCTGGGCACCAAATTCCTAGCTTCCTTCCTGGCATCTCCTCGTGACTCTTAAAACTCCAACCCTGGGAGCCTTAACGTACACGTGCAAGCACACACACGGAGACACGTCCATGAAAACACAGGCATGAGCACACACCTGTGTGCATATGCACACATACAGTTATGCTAAAAAAAAAATCTATTTTATGTAGAAGAATCTCAGGCTGAAAGACCAAAGTCACACAACTATCGAGTAGCAGAGCTCAGGTCTTCAGTACTTTTAACTCAACTCCGGGCATTTTTTAATAACAGATTTCCAAAAATACAGAGTTCCAAATGTTGGAGCAATAAAATGGGACAACGTACGTTATGCAGTCAGCCCAGTGCCTGGAAACATATGTGCTAGATAAACCATCATTGTCGTGACTAATAATTACTGTCTTTGTCATCCATAGGCATGGCTCAGCGGCGAGGGCTACGCCTCCCCGGCAATCAGAAGGCCCGCCTGCCGTCCCCGCGCGTTTGCTTGCCTGCGGCGCCCCCTCCTGGCCCCTGCGTGTAGCTCCCGGGGACAAGGGCGGGAAGCGGAGCCCGAGCCCCGCGGCGCGCGCATCCCGGGTAGCGCGACCCCCACCGCTCTTCACTGAACCATCCTCGTCCTCTATCCCCCCAGGCGGGTAAGAGGAAGAAAGTCTCCCGCTTTGCTGGGAGGAATGGCCGTCCTCTCTTTGAACACACAGATGCGCACCTATACACGCACGTACGCGCGGCGCACTCGAACACACTCTCACCCGCACTCACACGCGTGCACGCACACTCGCTCTCACTGGGTGGCCCCTCTAGGCTTACACCGACTCGACACCGCTTACCATCCGAAAGGCACACGGGATCAGAGCTAAGACGACCTCGTCTGTTTACATTATGCATGGGGAAACTACGACCCCCAGAGGAGAACACACGTCCTGTCCAGTCCCGCAGCATTTGCTGGTCCGGCAGCAGGGCTGGGTGTTAGGGCAGCAGGGCTGGGTGTTAGTGCAGCAAGGGTTGTGACACCGTGGTCGGTTCCTGGGAGATGGGCTGCCCTGCAGAGCCGGGCAGGCTGGCTGCAGTAGCGGAGGATCCCGGAGGACCCCGGGGATCCGGTCAGTCACAGCCGAGGACCTTGCCCAGGACTTAACATCCAGTGGGGGAAACAGGTGTCTCCGCAAACAGAAGCAATAACGTGTTAGGAGACAGAAGATGGACGCCTGCGCCGAGCCCACCGGGAACTGGGGACGCCAGTGGTCAGGAGCTGGGAGAGGCCAGTCTAGAGCTGAGCATGGACAAGATGTTACTGGGGGTCAAGGAACAAGCAGGGCGCGATGGGCAGGGGAGGGGTGCTGAGGCTTGGCCGGGAGGAGAAGCACGGCTAAGCCCTCCTGGAAGAAGGCTGGGGATAAACCAGATGGTAAACTGGGCTCCCTTCTGGCAGTGCCCACCCCCAGGGAGGAACCCAGCCCAGGTAGCAGCTAACACTGGGCCAGGACACTCTAACAGCTCTGCCCGTGTTACCCGCGCCCCAGAGCCATGCTTTAAGGTACTAGGATTCCCACCGTGTGGATGAGGACTGAGGCACAAGGAGGTTTAGTAACCTGCTTAGGGCTGTGCGACTTGGTGGCCAAGGCAGGATTTGAAATATGCAGACTGGCTCCTAAATCCATGCCTTTTTTTTTTCAGTTGTGGTAAAATATACATAACATAAAACTTTCCATTTAACCATTTTAGTGGCATTAAGTACATTCACAATATTGTGCAACCACCAGCGCTGTCCACCTCCAGCACTTTTTCACCGTCCCAAACTGAAACCCCAACCCATGAGACAACCCTGGATTCTCCCGTCCCCCGGCCCCTGGCAACCACTGTTCTATTTTCTATCCCTTTGAATTTGTCTTTTCTAAAGTTACCTCACATAAGTGGAATCACATAGAATTTGTCCTGTTGTGTCTGGCTTATACTAAGCATAATATTTTCAAGGTTCATCCATCTTGTAGCAAATGTCGGAATCTTCTTCCTCTTTTTTAAGGCTGTCATATTCCATTTTGTTTATCCCTTCATCTACTGAAGGGTGCTTCTAATTTTTGGCTACTGGGAATAAGGCTGCTGTGAACATGAGTGTGTAAATATCTGTTCGAGCCTCTGCTTTAAAAAAAATCCACACTCCACACCACACTAGCATCGGCTCTCAGAAACCTCAGGGAAGCTGTGAGCTGGTGTGGGAAAACAGAGGATGAAGAGGTGAAGGAGCAGGGTAAAATGGAGTGCAAGAGAGACTGGGCTGCAGGCTGAGGGGGGCACCCTGAGAGCCCCCCGAGGAGGAGAACTGCCTGCTCTCAGGAAGGGGTGTAGGACTTCCCAACACCCTGGTGTCAGAGCTGCAGGGCCCCCCGGGGAGCCCTGGCGCCCTTGCAGGAAACTGCCTTCCTCCTCATCCCTGCTCGGACCATCTCCGCACAGTGGGCTGGCCAGGAGCCCAGGCCAGTTGGGAGCCAGTTGGCCAACAAGAGTTATCTTGAAGCAGGGAGGTGGGCAGTGTCTCAGCTGCTACAACGGAGGTGGGACCCCCGCCCCAACCCAGGGGAAATGCATCTCCGCCCTGTGACTCCCGCCCACTGAGCTCACTACAGGCGACGGCAGGAGGGCGGTTGCCTGGTAAGACACGACGAGAGCCAATGAAAAGGTGCCAGTCCTGGACAGCAGGTCTCTGGCTTCTCTCCACTCTACCCCTTCAGCCTAAGCGGAGAAACATCCTGGATACCTTAAGATTCACTAGCTCCAGAGATTTGTGCAAACAAAACAAATGAGGCTGTCACAAAACCGGAGAACAGATCGGGATATCTCTAACTTTTACAGAAAGAATTGAACCCAACAGAGAACACATGTTCTTCTCAACTCCTGTAGAGCATTTGGAAACATTGAGGATGTGCTGGATGAGCCAGGAAACCTTGACACCTTTCATAAATCACATTCTATCCCCAGGTTGCAATACAATTAATTAGAAACAGTAATAAGACAACATTAAAAATGCATTTTGGAAACAAAATTAATTTCCACAATGGGAATTATTAAGTGTTTGGATCTCAATAGTAATAAGGTATTCATATAAAAATTATAGAATTCAACAAAATTGGGGTTTAGAGGGAAATCTATACCGTCAAATGAATTTGTAATAAACAGGATAAAAGGGGGAAAAAGAGAAAGGCAACTTGGGTTAAAGAAAAAATAAAAACTAAAATGAAAAACTCTTTGGAAACAGACTACAGAAGTTCCCTGATTTATAATGATTTGACCTAATGATTTTTTGACCTCATGATAGTGTGAGAGCAATATGCATTCAGTAGAAACTGTACTTCAGATTTCGAATTCTGATCTTTTCCTGGGCTACTGAAACGCAGTATTGTCTCGGGGTGCTGGACCACAGCTCCCAGTCAGCCACACGATCACAAAGGGCAACAGCCAATAACTGACAATCATTCTGTACTCATACAACCCACAGCATGTCTGGCTGCAAGGCTTGGCCATGACCATTGTTGGCATACTGGTGAGTGTCGCTTGCCCCTGGCATGGCTTGCTGCCAGGCTTTGCTGCAGCTGCTGTGGGCACCATGGTGGATGAGACTGGCTCTGCTTGGGCTGGCTGTGGGTCCTAGTTGCAATGCTGGTAGGTGGGTCTAACCCTCTGGAGTGGGAGTTGGGGGAGGTGCTGGTCTGGGTGAGGCCAAAAATTGGGTGTAGAGAGGTGGGAACCCCTCTGGGGCAGCATCAGTCCCAGGTGAGCCCACCTGCTGGGTTTGGCATGGTGGGAGCTGCTTTGAGGAGGCACCAGCTGGGACAGGTCTTCAGGGGAATGCTGGGATAGGGGAAATGAGGTTAACAAGGTAGATGGTGCATGTCAGATACGGCACCCATTTGTGTGCTGTGCCAGCTAGGTAGAGGGAGAATTTAAAAAGTGGCACCTTCAAGAGTTTATGCCCTCAGATAGTGTCCCAGCAGATTCCTGCCCCTTTGGCACTCCATGTAAAATTAGTCAATGAATCTCCTTCATATATGACCTAGGCAATTTTCATATTGCTGCCTCTGTGCTCTGACTCAGTGTGAGTGAATCTGTGTGCTAGTTCTTTAGAAATCTCAGTTTCCTACAGCCTTCCAGCTCTCCTGGATATAAGCCCCACTTGTTCTCAAAGCCGTATGTCCCAGGACCTTGTCTTCCTGGTGCTGGTCCTCTAACAAGAAGCCTGAGGTCTGAGACTCTTTCATTATTTGTCAGTCCCCCAGGAGTTGTGACAGTTGAGGGGTGGAGGCGGTCAAGTTCCTACCTTCTGGCTTGGATGGCCTGCAGGGAGACTGAGGAGAGGCCTGTCACACAGACCGCCAGCTCACATTGTTAAGTCCAACAAAAAGCTGGACTGTGATGCAAGCCAATCGCCTCCAGAATAAATCCCCCTCATTAATTGTCTTCCCTTTTGTACTCCTCACATATTTTAAGGCACAGGTTAGAGACCACGATGTTTTTAGCATAAACCAGGCCTAAGTGGGATGACTTCTGAAGCAGACAGGCCATCCTTACTTTATGCGTCCTTCCTATAGCTGCATCGCCTTTGGGGTAATAATTGATAAGCCGTCCTGTTCTGTTGGGTGACAGGTAGGACAAGAGCCAGGAAAGGGTGGGCCTTTGTCATCCTCAGCTTCTTCCCACCCAGCTGCAGGGTCTGTGGTGATGCTGAAAGGAGCCCACCTGTGCTAGTCACTGAGGGAGGAAGAGGAGCCAGGTATGGGGACCGAGGTTCAGGGGTGGTGCCAGCTGGTGACCACTTGTCTCTCCCCATGGCTTCCATCAACTGCAGTGCCAAGGCTTTGTCTTCTGTTTACCACCTCATTCCAGCCATGTTCCAACTCAGATGATATTTTGTCTTCTTTCCTTCTTAAGTTTCCCTTTCTTCATTCCTAAGAGCTCCACATTGATTTTTCCATGCTAGATGCTTTCAAACACATCTTTTTTATTTCTCAAGAATAAGTCTCATAGGAACACAGACTGAGATGCCACAAGTTGAAATGTTATGCCATGGGTGACTTTCCTGGGTTGGGGGTTAAGTTTGCTCCCTTTCCAACTGTGAGGAGGGAGGGTACATCAAGGTGAGGACTCAGCACGTAAGCTCTTCTCCAGAACAGGAGGCAAAGAGTGGGTCCCCATCTTCATCATCCTCCCCAACAAGCATGAAGAGGAGATGGGCATCAGTGAGCATGGGAGATTCTTAGACATGCTGCTGTTCCCCTGATGTTCATCCCAGACAGAATGAGGAACCAGAACCATACCCTGTCTACACTGATGCAGGAGTGGCAACTACTACCAGATGGAACAACTGGTAGGCACCCCTGCATTGGCTCGGTCAGCAGGACTCCAGGACTTCTGGCCTTTGGGCTATTCAGGCTCACATGGATATCCCCTTAGCCTCATCAAAAACTGACCTAGCTCTCTTCATAACTGCATTATTTTGAGTTTTATTATTTTATCCCTGTTTTTGAGATAAGAAAGATAAGGCTTGGAGCATTTCAGACACTAGGCCATTCATTCACCATCCATTGGCTCTTGTGTATTTATTTGTATTTTATTCTAGTTATTAATAGTAATGCTTTGAAAATAGCTAACTTTTTTTTGATAGTTTCACTTTTTATTACCACATTCTGTTAGAAGTTCAAAGAATTTTAGAGCTATATTGCTGTCTGCTCGAAACAGCTGCAAGGTTTGGAGATTTTTACTGGACGATAAAATTTTCTTCTTTACATTTAATACTATCTCTTTCCTTGTGCCTGAAGATGCCCTATATAAAATAGTTAACTTTTAAAAATATTCAGAAGTTTTTTAGTAGCTCATGAAATAGCCTTTATATTTTCCCTTCAAGAGCTTGCCAAATTTTACAAAACCATGTTAGGAATCATTAAACATATATAAGTACAGCCAAACACTCATGCACACACAGATGCTCAAACAGGGTGTGAGCCACCATTTCATTTATACAATCTCTTCCAGCTAGTGCTTGCTTGACTTGGGGCCATTATTTTATGGGCCCATTACAGTAGTTATGTTAATTGGCAGAGTCTAGGATATGGTAAATCTTGATATATTGATTTTCCTCTTCAAAAATTTTTAACTTTTTCTGGGTGAATTTTTAAACAATTTGATCAAATTTCCTTTCAAAAAAGATCATTACAGTTGCCCTGAAGTGGCATTAAGCCATTGAATTTTTTTGTCAAATGAGAGGGCAGCTGAGGTGGCTTAGATGAGGACATCACTGTAGGGGAGGATGTCAAGGACAGGGGAGTCTGGATTGTGGCAGTGGTCATTTGTGTGACCCAGGATGGAAGGATCCAGAGAGGAAGAAGGTCCTGCAAGAATGTCAAAGTCTCTTCTGAATGAGGGGCATTCCTGTTACCTTCTGCTATCAAACCACCCCAGACTGAGTGACAACAAATGAACTATTTTGTTATGCTCACAGTTTCTGTGACCAGAAATCAGAGAGCGCTGAGTGGGGATGGCCTGTCTCTGCTCCATGGGTCAACACTGGGCATTAACAACTGAGTCAAAAGTAATTCAAACACTCAGACTGTGTATGTACAAATTTTTAGAAGTATTTTAACCAATTTATTTTGTTTTGTTTCTTTTATATGCACAAAGGATTGAAATATACTAAAACTTATTCTCTAATAGGTCTAAAATAGATCTTTCAATATGTGTAACAAAAATAAAGCATTGTCTTAGCAATTACTATTGTTTTTTTTTAAATTGTTTAAAATAACGGAATATCTTAAATAAATGATATTTGGAATTGATGAAATCTAGTGTATTCCCAACATCATATTAGGTTTTACTTGATTCACATCCTTCATGAAACTTGGTATTGTCACATCTTTATATATTTTCCTATTAGTTTCTTATTTTTTTTCTTCCTTTTTTTTTAACATTTTTTATTAAGCTGTAGTCATTTTACAATGTTGTGTCAAATTCCAGTGTAGAGCACAATTTTTCAGTTATACATGAACATACATATATTCATTGTCACATTTTTTTTTTGCTGTTAGCTACCACAAGACCTTGTAGATATTTCCCTGTACTGTACAGTATAATCTTGTTTATCTATTCTGCATATGCCTGTCAGTGTCTACAAATTTTGAAACCCCAGTCTGTCCCTTCCCACCCACCGCCCTACTAGTTTAATATCTTTTTAATTGAAGTATATTGATTTACAATATTGTTAGTTTCAGGTATACATCAAAGCAAATCAGTTATATATTTTTTAAGATTTTGTTCCATTACAGGTTATATAAGGTATTGAATATAATTTGGGTTACTATAAATAATAAAAAAACCCAACCCTTGTCCCCCCAAAAACATTGTTCTGATTATTTTTCTAGTGAAGTGTTGACTAGAGCTGTGATGGAGGCATTCTTGATTTTAAAGAGAATGCTTCTAACACATCACCATTAAGAGTGGTATTTATTGAAACCTGTTGGTTGAAATCCTTTATCAGATACGGGCACATCACTACTATTTTTGGTGTGTTAGAAATCAAGAATGAGTGTTGAATTTTATCTAATTTTTTTCCTGTATATTTTGTGAGAAATATATATTTCTCTATAGTAATCTGCTAGTATGAAACCAATATTGACATGTTATAACCAGACCCACATTGGTCATGATAATTTTTAAAGTACCACTGGATTTGTTTGGTATTAGTTTAGGTTTTTTTTTTTTTTTTGCCTATGATCATGAGAGGAACTGGCCTGTAATTTTCTATTTTTGTGCTGTTCTTATCTGAATTTGATACTAGGTAATATTAGCCTCATAAAATATACCTGGAAGTGTTTTATGTTCTCTTTGGAAAGACTTTGAACATGATCACAATAATCTGCTTCTTGAATATTTGGTATAGTATCCCCTATACCTGGTGTTTTCTTTGAAGGAAGTCTTTAAACTACTGGTACAATTTATTTATATTTACTAAATACGATGGACTGAATTATGCCCCTCTCCCCAAATTCATATATTGAGCCCTTATCCTTAATGTGACTGCATTTGGATGTGGGGCCTTTAGGAGGTGATTATGGTTAAATGAAGTCATAAGGGTTGGGCCCTAATCCTATAGGTTTGGTGTCCTCATCAGAAGAGGAAGAGTCCCCATAGCTATCATTCCACACAGTCACAGTGGAAAGGCAGTTGGGGACACAGAGGGAAGGCGGCCATCTGCAATCCAGGAAGAGAGGCCTCATCAGAAACCAACCCTGCTGACGCCTTGACCTTAGACTTCCAGCCTCCAGAACTGTGGGGAAAATGAATTCTGCTGTTTAATTCCCCTAGTCCTGTGATAGTTTGTTATGGCAGCCCGAGCAGACTAACACACTGGATTTTTAGTGCTTCTATTTCTTTTATCAGTCATTTCAAGTATCACATTTTTCTTGGAATATGAACATCTATTCACGTACGTTGGTATAAAGTTTGCAGAATACGTTCGATTTTTATGGTTCTGCTGTCCTTAGTTATACCTTCTTTATAATTCCTATTATAACTTAATTGTATCTTTTCTTATTGCATGCATTCAGAACAGGGAGGATATTGTCCCAAGGGGGTGAAAATTTGTCTTACTCTTTTGAGTATGAGGCACAGCACACAAAGTGATAAACAGTAGATCTGTGGTACTAAACTTCATGAGAGAGCACGGCTGTCAGAAAAAAATGTTTTAAAAAGCTCCTGGGATGTTCATTTAAAAAAGAGGTTGGGAAACTCTGTCTTGTTTTTGATCAGTTCCATTAGTGTAGTATCTATATTTGTAAACTTTTCAAATAATTGGTTTTGTTATTACTCCCTATTGAATTTTGATTTTCTATTTAATTTACTTTTTCTTTCTTCCACATCTTCTCTCTTTCATTTTCTTTGAGTATTTTACAATTCTTTTTCTAATAGGTTTAGTTGGATTATTAGCTCATTAATTTTTACCTGTTTTTCTGTAATATGAAACTTTTGAGCCTCAAATATCATAAGTTTTTCTTTCACTGTATCTCGTGTTTTCATAGGTAACAATTATTATCATCTGATATTTTAATTTTAGTTTTGATTTATCCTTTGATCCATAATTATTTACATGTCTGATTTTACATTTTCAATTGTATGCATTTTTTCAAAATTTTTTTGTCATTGATTTCCAAACGAATTGTATTGTGATCAGAGAACATGGTCTTTTACTTTTATTTCTTTTACTTTTATGGGGACTTATTTTGACACATGACTGAGTGGAAGATTCTTTCCAGTCCCATTATACCAAGTTTATTGTATTATTCAAATCTTCTACAGTTTAAGTAATATATTGCCTTGACTGATAATTGTTCAAATTTTCTCAGAATAACAGTGGATTTGGCATATTCTCCTTATCAGTTATAATTTTCCTTTTGTTAAGTGCATTCCAGTTTAACAGTTTTGTAGCTTTCTAAAACATGAAACTTTGTCATTAGGAACTTGCCCTCTTTAGCCCTAATGCTATTTTTGTCATTGTTTTTGAAGACTCTAGCCTTCTTTTGGTTTTCCCAGCATCTCTGGCATATCACTATCCATTCTTTTACAGTCCACTCTTTATTGTTCTTATGTATTAGATGTGCTTCCTTTTAGAAGTATACACCTAGAATTATAAACAATCTGGTAACTCTGTCTTTAACTGGTAGGTCAAGTCCATTTACATAGTGGGTGCCTTGAAAAGGCACCACTCAGATTTCTGACAGTAGGGAGTATAATTGAAGAGGAGGGTGCTCTGGGTCCACCATCCACCACCACAATCCACCCCCTCATTCAAACAGAGGCAAGTACCTGCTGCCAGCCAAGAGCTGAGCTCAGCAAGGATACTGATGCCGGCCCGTGTGTAGGAGAGCTCAGTCTCCTTTGATGGATCCAGGTCTCCCCAGCTTCAAGGCTGAAACTCATTTGGGACTGTTCTACCCTCTGAGACTCTTCCTAACCAACCTATTTCATGCTCTCCATCCTTTTCAAGAGAAAAACTCTCCAAATTGGTGATCGTCCCTGTGATTTTCAATATACAGTTATTCTCAATAGTCAGTGGGTTTTTCAGCAACAAGGTTGCGATGATGTTAAACTTAGGTTCCGTACATCTAAAAATATCTGTTTTTTTGCTTACTCTTGAATAACAGTTCAGTTAGACACAGAATCCTAAGTGAACAGATTATTTTCAAGGTTGCCCTAGATACTGAATAATATCACAAAAGCTGTGTGAATGCTCACATTAGGGAATTAATGGCTCATGTCCATATTCATCAACGGATCTTGAATTTTGTCAAATGCTTTTTCTGCACCTATTGAGATGAACATACGATTTTTTTCTTTCAATCTATTAATGTGAGGTATCACATTTATTGTTTTGTGCATGTCAAACTATCCTTGCATTTCAGAGAATCCCACTTGGTCATGGTGCATGATCCTTTTAATGGTGCTGCTCAACTTGGTTCACTAGTATTTTGGGGGGAAATTTTCCATTATATTCACCGGGGATATTGGTCTGTAGTTTTCTTTTCTTGTAATGCCCTTTTCTGGCTTTGGATTCAGGATAGTGATGGCCTTGTAAATGACTTTGGGAGTGTTCCCTCCTCTTCATTTCTTTGGAAGAGTTTGACAAACTTCTTATGTTTTCACAATGCTAATTATTATCCATTTATTTCTGCTTGAAGAAATTCCTGCAGCATTTCTTGTACAGCAAGTCTTCTGGTAATACTCTTTCAGCTTTATTGGTTTTCGTATGTTTTCAATGTCTCCTTCATTTCTGAAGAACAGGTTTGCTGGGTACCATATTTTTGTTTGAAAGGTTTTTTTCTTCTATATTTGAATACATTCTCTCTCTCTCTCCTGGACTGCAAAGTTTCTACTGAGAAATCCATCTTAAGTTTCATGGGGCTGACTTGCATGTGATGACTCATGATTCTCTTGCTGCTTTCAAACTTACCTATGTCTTTGACCATAGACAATTTACTTGGGATGCAATTTGCTGTAGCCATTGGAGGTTCAACCTATTTGGGATCCTTTGAGACTCAAATCTGGATGTCCATCTCTCTTTCCATGTTTTGTTAAGTTTTCAACCCTTTTGTTTAAAATATGCTTTCTGTCTCTTTCTCTCTTCTCCTTTGGGGCCCCTGTAATTCACTATTATTTCTATTGATAATGTTTCAAAGTGTTTCTTCACTCTTTTAAATATTTTTCTTTTCACTTCTGTGACAGGATAATTCCAAATGACTATCTTTTAGTTCTCTGATTCTTTCTTCTGCTTGCTAGAATTTGTTGCGAAGATCTCTATCGTATTCTTCTGTACAGTCACTGTAACCTTCAGCTCTAGTTTCTATTTATTTTGATGGTTTCTATTTCTTTGGTGAACTTCTCATTTTGTTCATACATTTTTACCCCGAATTTCATATAGTTGTTTGTCTTTGTGTTCTTGTTTTCAAAAAACTATTTTAAGAGGATTATTTTGAATTCTTTGTAGGACAGTTCATAGATGTCTATTCCTCTAGACTATTAGAGATTTATTTATTTTCATCATATCGTTACTTGATTCTTCATGGTCCCTGATTTGTTGCATTCGTATGTGCACATCCGAGTAAGCAGTCTCTTCTTCCCTTCTTGGACTTTGTGGTCCAGGGTGTTGCTTCATCTTTACACCTGTTCTGTGATTTTCACAGTGAATTCTTGTCTATTGATAGTCCTTTAGCATATAAGTGTGTAAGGAAAATTTTACATCTTCTAAGGCTTCTGCAGGAGGGATCTAAAAAATTAGGAGGTCCATCTCTGTCAATGGAGGAGTTGATTTCAAAGCTTGGAAAATAGGGCATCAGGAATTGCCTTTATATGAGGAGAAATGTTAAGGTAAAAGAAGGGAACTAACATCTCTGAAGGAGGTAGTAGGTATCATGACCTTTTTTGATGATGTTTTGGAGATTACATGAGTGGTGGCCTTGGATGTTAACCTACATGTGGTTAGCAGTTTACACAGAATTCTCACATGTGCCAACTGCAAGTCTTGATATCCAGAGCTGAAAGGCCCAGCCATGATTTTTTTTTCTGACACCCTTGTCCTCACCACATACTTCTTGATGTCTCTGAGCTCATCATCCTCTCCTCTCCAGGTGCAGGGAGGGAAGACATTAACAAAGGGGCCCCTGAGTCTTTACCAGAAACGTTGCCCTGTGCTGAGCATGTTGCAGCAGTTAATTATCACCCTCAAGGCAACCTGTAGAGGAGATACCATTGTCCACATCTTTTCAGTGAGGAAATTGAAGCACTGGGAGATTAAGTAAATTGTCCAAGAGATTAAGTAACAGCAAGTGAGTAATGGACACCAGATTGTATTCAAACATCAAAGATATTTTGGGCTTTTTTGAAAGAGCATATTTTGGGTAAAACCACAAGCATCTCATCCCTTGGTGACAGATAAGGACCTAGCTGTGGGGAAATGGACTCATCACACCTACACCCACAGGACACCGGGGTGCTGTGTCCTGGAAGGAGCAGGATAGTTGCTTCTCATACAGTGGAGCAATGCTTATTACGTAACAAACTCTCTTGCTGATCAGCAGCAAATTCCAACTCCTTTTGACTATAAACCAAGACACAAAATATATGCCCAAACCAGTACAAAAGGGGCTCCTAACGATTTTGTATTTTTGGTGTTTTGGGTGTTGGGCTATGGGGGTGGGAGTGACAAAGTAGCTCTGCAGGGCTCCAGGGCAGGGGGAGAGATCAGTGGCGGCAACCTGGAGGATGGCTGAGAGCAAATGGGTGGAAAGCACTGAGAACGCGAGCACCGGCTGTTGAGGGGGAAGCTCTCCTGGTTGGGTGGAAGGCAGGTGTTTTGGCCGCAGAACATTTGCTTGCACTGGTGCTCCATTAAGGCGCAATTGATGCACCTCCCCTGTATGAAGAGGAGAGAGAGAGGGTCACTGAGAAGCCACTGGAATTGGGAGTCAAAGGCTGTGGTTTCCTTGGCTCAGGGGATGAGGCTCAGTACCTGCCAGGCTCCACAAGGTGGGCTTTTTTTGATGCCCTTCCTTCCCCTGGATGCTGGCCTCAAGCCTATGCTCTTATTTCTAGACTCTGTTCAGGGATTGGACATCTGCCCTCCCTTCCCCTAGGGAGCCCCACTGTTCCGACTCTGACTCTCCCTGCTCTGATGTTGAACTTGTCTGTTACCTGCTAGACTGGGAGCCTGGGGAGCAAGGACAAGGCCTGACCCCCACTTTAACACCAGCACCAAGGCTCTCTTGGCGAGTGTGTGCTGAAGGGATGAGCTTCACCACAACCTTCAGGCTCGGTTCAGGGCCTGCAGGGCAAGGGCAGGTGGGGGCACCCTCAGGTGGGTGATGGACTGTGAAGTCAGCAGCACACACTGGTTCTCTGTTTGAGACAGCATAATCTGTTTGCAGCACCAACTATCCCTGGCTTTGCTGTCATGTTCCCCTTGTCCCCAGATGAGAGTCCTGGATGTGACAGAGCCTGGGTACACTGACAAGCTGACAGCGTCTCTGGGCTGCTTAGGACACAGGCAGTCAGATAAAAATCTTTCCTGGAGCAACTAGCTTCTATTTCTAAGTTTTTAAATAAGCTATTTCCTCTCTTTGGCGTGTCCTTCTTTATCTTGTTTTCCTAGTGGCCTGCTACTCACCTTTTAAGACTCACCCTAAGTCCTCCCGTCTCTATGAATCCCCTTAACTTCATTTCCAACAAAAATGACTATTCCTATTGTTTTTCTTATGAACCCGGCAGTCATGTTTCTTTTTGAGCAAGAAGCCTGATCTCTGAGACTTTATCATTACTTGTCTGTCTCTGGGGAGTTGTGACAACTTGGGGTGGGGTGGTGGTGGCTAAGATTAGGCTCCTGACTTCTGGCCTGGATGTCCTGCAGGGAGACTGATGGAAGGCCTGCCACTGACCACTGGGTCACATGGTCCAGTCCAACAAAAGACTGGACTGCAATGCAAACCAGTGTCCTCCAGAATAAAGCCTCCTCATTAATTGCCTTCTCTTGTACTCCTTGTTTTAAGGCAAAGATTAGAGACCATGAAATCTTTAGCACAAAGTTGGCCCAGGTAAGAAACCTCTCAAAATATATGCAGAAAGCTGAGGCCCAGCTGCCCAAGTTTACCTGACATGCATCCTCCCTGTAACTGCATCACCTTCAGGGTAACAATCAATAAGTAACCCTGTTCTGGTATGAGTGGGAGGTTCAACAGGAGCCAGGAAGGGGTGGTCCCTTGTCCTCCTCAACTTCTTCCTGCCTATCTGTAGGATCTGTGATGAAGCCAAGAGGGTCCCCTGTGCTAGCCTTTGTGTGAGGAGGACATGACAGCTATGGGACCCAAGAGTCCTGGGGTTGTGCCAATTGCTAACCATTCGCCTTTCCCCATGTCTTCTCCCAACCCTGACGTGGGCTCTGTCTCCTGGTTACCACCACTTTCCAGGCATGGTCCAACTCAGATCATATTTTGTCTCATTTCCTTCTCTCTCTTCATTCTCAAGAGCTTCGTATTCATTTTTCCATGCTAGGTGCTTTCACACACATCTTTTATGTCTCAAGGGAAAGCCCTATAGGAGTACAGGCTGAGACACCACAAGTTGGATGTTGTGGGTGACTTTCCTAGGGTGGGAGCTAAGGTTGCTCCCTTTCCAACTGTGAGGAAGGAGGGTATGTCAAGGTGGGGACCCAGCAGGTACACTCTTCTCCAGAACAGGAAGCAAAGAATGGGTCCCCATCTCTGTTATCTTCCCAGGCAAGCACTAAGAGAGGACAGGCATCAGTGAGCATGGGAGATTCTTAGACATGCTGTTGTTCTCCTGATGTTCATCCCAGATAGAACAGGGACAGAAGCATCCCCGTCTATACTGATGCTCGAGTGGGAACTACCACCAGATGGAATAATTGGCAGGCAGCCTTGGATTGGATCTGTCAGTGGGACTCCACACCTTTGGCCTTTGGGCTCACAGTGATATGCACTTAGCCTCACCAAACTGAAATGGGCATTCTTCATAACTGTATTTTTTGATCCAAATCTTTGAGATAAGAAAGGCAAGGCTTGCAGAAACTAGGCCAAGTTCACAGACTTGGTAACAGGTTGAAGCAAGTTCTTTCCTATGATCACTCCTGAAAACGCCAAGGCAACTTTCCACATTCCTGACAGTGGCCCCCGAAGCAGATTTATATTGACAGATCCAAAATGTCAGAGAAATGATTAAGGTATCTGCACAGAAGCACATGTGACTGGAAGGGCTCATCCATCCATTCATTCGTCATCAGTGGGCTCTGTATGTGTGGACCCACATGCAGGGGAACTCCTGACTTTGGTGTTCCTGCAACACTCTGACCTACAGGGCTGCTGTGTATCTGTCCCCCACACCCCATGTGTGACACTGGGTATCGTGTGAACATTGTGACCATTGGATTGATGAAGGTAGTATTTGATTTCCAGCTTTTCCAATTGCCAAGCCCAGCTGCCCCAGGACTTTCGCTCAGTTGCTCCACAGAGAAGGGATGTTTCTTGACACGACTGGCACATGGCTGATTGAATCTTAACTTCCAGTGCTTTGGAGCTTTGGCTCCAATTCTGAATTTCCTGCTTATTACATAAGGATGTGTGTGCGTGTGCCTGTGTGTGTGTGTGTGTGTGTGTGTGTGTGTGTGTGTGTGTCTGTGCGCCTGCATGTATGTGAGGAGTGGGGGTGCAGGGGTCATCAAGCCTGCTTCCATCACTACCCCCAAGTCATGATCTGAGACTTTCCTGAAGCACAGCTGTCAAGTTAGGACTTCCTGGAGGGCTGAAGCCCTGTCCCAGCTTTTATCACACACCCCTCTGTGGACGGTGTCAAAGGACTGGGATTCAGGACCTCCTTGGCCATGAATGCATCATATGGCCTGTCTGCAGCTCTAATCGTTACCCAGGACAACTGTTTCCAGCAAATACATACGAGCTCAAATTGAAACACAGTCTGCAAACAACAGTGTGAATATAGCAATTAACATTCACAATGGTTTGCATGAAGAAGGAAGTACTTTCCAGATGTTTCTCTATCACCCTGACAGCAGGATATAGGAGACGTAGACTGGACTAGGAAGTGAGCCTCCCATGGAGTCATTCACAGCCCCGCTAACTCCCCCAGCCCTATCATGGGATGTCAGAGCCTCAATTTCTTCAGCTTCAAAATGCAGAGCAGTGACACCTGGTAGGACAGAGAGGCAGCCAAGCTTGTGGGGAGGAGCTGGGTGCCTGGCTTTGGTACTGATCTTCCTGCTTCATGGCTGTGCAACTGGGCAGGTGACTCCACTGAGTAGGGGTCAGCTTCCTCCGCCATTCAGTTGTTGGAAGGATGAAAAGCATGTGCTTGTGTAAAGTACTCAGTGTCTGGCTGTCCCTGCTCCGTATAAATGACCGCTGTTATTGTGACAACGAAATGAGATTCGTAGGTAAAGGGCCTTGGGTGGTGGTGACATCACCCAGGCTGTACTCTCTGGGGACAGCTGTATCACTGTCAGCGTCACATGCAGTGAGACAGGGGAAGGTTTCACAAAGTTATGTGATTTTCCTGACGGATCTAGGAGAATTGATTTTCATGAAGTGAATGGACTACCCTGGGAAAGGCAGTGAAGAAGGAGAATCAGACCTTGGATGGGAGTCAGGGTTTGGCTCAAGGCTGAGAAACTAGACTGTCTTGTTGCATCATTTCATACATGTGTGCAGCAAGATGGTCGGGAAGGGACCATTATTAGAAAGATTCCTCTGTGGAATAAAAGGCGGTGGGGCAGAAAGACAGGGTCACTTCACAGAAGGTTACAGTAAACAAGACTGACTGCCATAGTACCCAGAAGGCCATGAGGACACTCCTGGGTAATGTGTCCCCAAGCAGCCTGGCAGTTTGAGTTCTCAGTCCCAGCCTTACTTGCATGGAAGCAGCATTCTCCACCTGATTCTCCTGGAGCCTCTCCCCAGAACCACACTCTGCACACTCAGGGCTGGGGTGACTGGTTCACAGAGACGCAGATCACAGCTGACATCCCATCTCTTAGTCTGTGACTCACTCTAAGGCCTGGGACCAGTGCACTGAATTCTTCATGAGGAACCAGGACCCCTGCACCTGATGGAATAAGGGGTACCCGTGGAAATCCTACAACACTCGGGTCTCCAGGGCGATGGGTGGGAGGGATGAGGTCGGGGGGATGGGGCAGAGGAGTTGGGGGGCACGTCCACAAGGCACAGTTATGGGCTCCCAGCCCCTCTGAGGAGGAGCAGGTTGATTTCAGGCAGCTCTGGCTGCTGCCACTTTCTCTCCCAGTGGCCTTGGCAACTCCCCTGACCTCTGAGGCCTCAGTTTTGCTTTCAGCAAGCACACAGGTCACTGTGAGCTCACACTGCCGGGGGGACTGGAGAGCTGGCATTCAGGGGCCCAGCAGAGCCCTGGGCAGCTGTAAGGGCCCCTAACCCATCACTTTGCCACCCCCACAACCTGAGCTTCCAAGAGTGGCCCCTCGGAATGTGCCTGTTGCGGAGAGGGGCTCAGCAACCCTGCCCTCACCTTGCTGGGCAGGTGGCCGTTTCTGGAATCTTCCCCTTGTCCACCTAGGGTCTCTTGCCTCCCTCTGCTTCAACCCTCTGTCTGGCTCTGTCCCTTCTGCTCCTGAGTGGGTATCTCTGTCTGGGCATCTCCACCCAGGGCATAAGGCTGGCGTGGGGGCTCCCCTGACCACAGTGGGGCTGTGATTCTGGGCAGAGGCTCCAGGAGAATCAGGTGGAGAATGCGGCTTCTATGCCATGAAGGCTGGGACTGAGAGCTCAATTCAGACCCAGGGCTGGGTCCCAGCTGCCAGAGGAGCCCTGACACTTTTGTCACCAGACAGTGTCTCTTCTGGGTGTGAACATGCCTCAGGTATGTCATGAACAGTGTCCAGAGGCTTTTAGGTGTGTCCAGAGCTTCTAAATACCCGCTGCCCAGTCACCCAGATACCCAGTGTTTGCCTGATTCAGTGAATGCCATCAGAGCAGCCCGCCTTACGGACCCTGGGACCACAACATCCTCCAGGCCCCATCTGTGCAGAGGGGCTGAGCATGGGGACACCCAGGAATATGATGTCCAGGCAGATGACTCCCAGATGAAACAAGAGCACCATGATTCTTGGATCTGGAGGCCTGAGAAGGGCAGCCTCTGGTAGTGTGGGGGTAACCACCATGAGATCATGAGTGCTGACCCGAAAGTGGAGCAGAGCAATGAGAAGGGAGGAGCCAGGCTCTGGGTTCAGGTCCAGCTCTGGCCCTCCCATCCTTAGTGACTTGAGGCATGTCACTCAGCCACTCTGTGGCTTTACCCTCTTAGTAAAGCTGAGATAATGGTAGCATCTTTACCTATAGTCACTGGGAGGATTAAAGCAGTAAAAACATGTAAAGATCTTAGGCTAGAAACTGACCCACAGAAGGGACTTAAACATTAGCTGCCATTATATTAAATTCCAAGGATGACAACTGGAACAATCTGGTTTCTCCCCATTGTCACAGGCACTGACACAGAAAGGCATCTTTACTACCTGGTAAAAGCAGTCAGTGTTTCCAGACAACACTGTGGAGGGGATGTCACCATGTCCCCCACCACTCCTGGCACCTGAGTGACCAGCCCAGGAGGGTCTCATGGATGGGGCACAGCCAGCAGTCCCACAGGGCCAGGTGGGCAGTGGGGAGGAACTAGGAGGCCAACAGGACTCTGCCTGCCCTCCTCTCTATCCCTGTTTACTTAAGATCAGATGTGCCGGGTGTTCCTCTGGATAAGAAAGTTCCTGACACACCTGGGATGAGGACACACGCGAAATGTGTTGAGAATCACCCGGGAGGCTCATGAGCACCAGGTCTCCACGTCTTGGGCGTCCCCCTTGGCAGATGCCCAGACAGGACTCTCTGACCCAGAGTCCCACGGGGCAACAGTCAAGGGCAAAGACAAGACCCCAGCCCACGGGGAGCATCCCTGTGCCCTGCTTACCATGGCCCTGGGCGGGCACCACATCACTGGTGCCTGGCTGCAGCGCTGAACAAAGTAACACAAACGATCCAGTTTTCCCTGAAAAGCAGGTGTGCTTGTGAGGGATCTACAGGCATAGATGTTGCCACTAGAGGGGTTGTGTCCCCTCTGACTTGAGATGGCCTCCCAGGGCTCTGTCCCCACCACCACCTCAAGACAGCACTGTAGCCTCCACCTGGGGCCACCCACCAACATCCAGAACCCTGGCCCCATCCTGAGGGGGAATTCCTTTTGCTAGGAACCCTGGTGGTGATGGTAGCATGAGCCCGCATACATTTTGGCCTTTCTTGGGCCACTAGGTCAGGAGGCCTTTGGCTTTTCTTTGGTCCCAGTAACTGCAGTCCACGGCCTGTAGCTCATTTCTACTCGGGCCGTGCCTTACGGGCCCAGGCCTGTGCACGAAGTGGCTCCCCTCCCCTCCTGCTCCCCAGGGCCCTTTTCACCTCCATCTGTTTCATCCGGCCTCCTTGGCACCCACAGGGGACAATCACCGTGGGGCATGTCTGCATGGGACACGTGTCCTCAGGCTCCTAGGAAGAGAAAACCCCTGTCTGCTTCCTCGTCTGGCAGCTCCTGGCTGCAGACACATGACATCTGTTGCCCCAGCACCTGTCAAGTTCTGGTCACTCAGGGAATGTTTGCTGGAGAATCAAGGACAGATGAGCAGCGGCAGGCACAGTAAGACAGTCCTCTGTGTGAGACACACGCTTCTGCTTCACAGAGATGGGCCTTCTACAAAGGCCAGCAAAATCTGTCCTGTCCCCTTGGTGCCTGGAGTTGCCCTGGTTGGAGAAGCTGGGCCTGGGGCTGTGTCACATGATGGAGGCTGTGGGGGGCGGGTCATAAGCAGGGACGGGGGGTACTCACCCGAATCTGGCAGATCCAGCATCCCCAGGCCACACTGCAACCAGCGCAGATGCCAGCCTGGGCAGTGACCCGATTCCCACCAGACCTCAGGCCCAGGTCCCCTTTCTTGGGACACCATGCCCCTGCTCCAACTGCCTCTTATGGGCCCTGGTTTGGGCACCTGCCCTGGTGAGCCACAGCTGCTCCCCTGTCCCTTAGTCCCTCACCTGGGCTGCACCCCCTTCACAGCTCAATGCCCTCCTCCCTCCCTTCTCAGTGCCATGTCCTTAAAGGTCACTGCCAGCCAAGGCCCTCATGCTGACAACAGACAGAGATGAAGACCAAGGGAACAGAGCCCAACGGACTCAGAGCCTGGAGAAGGGGGACCAGGTCCGTGAAACCTGAGGGTCCTTTTCCAAAAGCTCACCTGAGTCCTGGGGAAGGACCATCCTACACACACCCCTTGGGAATTGAAAAAAAGCCCATTTATTTCCGGAGGGATCATAGCTGTTCCTGAAACAGGCTTCACCGTGTTGCTGATTCAGTGACAAAGGCTCTGAATGAGGCTGTGCTGGGAACATGGGGAGTGTGTTGTCTGGGTGATACTGGTGAGTCCCTTGTCCTCCCTGGGGTCCCTCTGTGCCTCTCTGTCACCATCCTCCTCCTGCCAGCTCTCCCTGCCCAGGTAGGTGGGAGCTGGAGGGGTGGAGGGGACGTATCCCCATCGGCGGCAGGAGGCCTCTCTGTGCGGGTTAGCGTGTGCATCAGGCAGGCCGACAACATCAGGACCAAACACACCACTTACCTTTGCTCTTTCCTGGGTTGGTGGTGGCTCCTTGATGGTCTAGAATGGAAGTGATCAAAGTTGAAGTGGTCAAAGTCCAGTGCCCATAAAGTTTATGTCCACTGAAGAGACACCTTTGTGTCTCTGGCATGAACTGGCTCCTTCTCCTCCCACCCCAGCTTGGGGGTCACAGCTCCCTCCATGATGGCTCTTGTCACCTCCATCCATCTTTTTCTTGCGTACTTGATATGCAGAGAGGGCAATCATTGTGGGGCACAGTGACATAGTCATAGGTTGGAAGGGGCCTGTGGCTCTGGCTCGGCTTTGCAGACAGGAGAGGACCCTGCTCAGTGGCAGCAGGGGGACAGAACATGGGCTTTGGGGTGTGAGTCTGGGTGTCCCTTGCCTGAGGGTTTGTAACCAACAGGCTCCACCTCCCTGAGCCTCAGGCTCCTCAGTTATCACAGGGGAGTAGGTCCCTCCCTGCAGGGTCGAGGGAGAGGCAGGCAGACTCAGGCTGCTGGTCCCTGGTAGAGGCCCCCCTGGGAGTCTCACCAGCAGCCCTGACGTCATATGAAGACAAGAGAGCACCCCTATCCCTTCCTCCTTCCCCTCCCCTCCCGTCCCTGCAGCCCCGGCCTCCCAGCCCTCAGGGGTGCCAGTCCGCCCCCCTCCCCCGGCCTCTTTCTCCCCATGTCCCCTCTTTGCAGAAACCCGACCTGCTGCTTCTCTGCTGGTTGGCGTGTCCTTTCTCAGCTCTGCTTTGTCCTCTTCCTCACCCAGCTCTCTGGCCCCCTCCCCGGGCCTTGGCTACTGTCCTGTTTTATCACCTGCCACACCCCCTGAAGGGGACATTTACCTTCAATGCCCCACAGGCTTCCACACCAGCCCAGCCACCAGGCCATGAGCTCCTGTGGGCAAGGGTGGGGCTGCTTCATTTCTGTCCCTCTGGGCCCAGGATGGAGCCCTGCACATGCTGCTGACATAGTCGTGACTGAGGAAGGAGTGACAGAAGGCACTACAGACGTGGAGGGACCGTGGTGTCTTCAAAGGCACAGCTGTCCCCGAGGTTAGCATCCACCTAGCCAGTGTCCTCCTCCCTTTGGGCCATCGGTGCCCCTGCAGACCCCTCTTCTTCCCCCAAGAGCAGAGGCCCCTCCAGCCTTGGTCCACCTGAGTCCCCCAGAAGCCTGACTGCTGTGAAGCAGCCCTGGTCTCAGGGACCTGGGGTCCCTTCCTCCCTGTGAAAGCAGGAGGCAGGTGGTGACCTGGAAGCCCAGGCTGTGTCTGTCCCGGATGAAAGGCAGAGGCTGTGCCTTGTTTGCTGGGTGAGGACCTGGAGCTGATGAGAACCTGCCCACAGGCAGTGTCATGGGGCAGACACGTGTCTGGTCCCTGGGGGGTTGATGAGGGCTGGACACAGGCTGTGCAGGCAGGGGTCACTCACCTTCTTGTAGCACAGGCGATAGATGAACCAGAGCAGCAACAGGAATAGGAGCAGGGCCAGGATGGGCAAAAACAAGCAGAGAAAGTTGACAGTGAGGATGAATGGGGAGGTTGGGTGAGGTGGTGCCTGGTGAGGCACTTCAGGTGGGGGAGGTGCTGCTGGGGGAAGAGCCGTCTCGTGAGAGGCCAACCAGAGAGGTGCCATCGGGGAGGCTGCTGGGGGACTGTTGGGAAGCTTGCTTCTGACCCTTGTTCCTACAGAAGAACACATGACAGAATCCTGGTTTGTACCTGGCTGACGTCTTCCCGTGCCGGTCAGATCTCATTCCCGGTCTCCCTGTCTGCCCAGTTCCCCTTCGACTTGGGTTGCCCTACCTGAGGAGAAAGATCCTAAGAGGTTAGGGCTGATACCCAGAGAGCCCCTCTGGGATGAGCTCAGGCCCTGTAGCCTCCTCCTCTGTGACATCCATTGTCATTGCAGTCGTGGTTGTGACAACATTGGTCACTGTGGTCACCACGGTGACAGTCTTCAGCACTGTGGTCCTCACTGTGACAACTGTAGGCACTGTGACCATCATCATGACACCTGTGGGCACTGTGGGCATCGTTGGTCCAGGGCTGGTCTCTGGGGCTCACTCTGCGGGAGGCACAGGGGTCAGAGTCCTGGGGCTGCTCTTGGTGATTTCTTCCCTGGTGCCCACCTACTGTGTCCCACGGCTGATTCCCCCATCAGCTCACTCTCCCTTCCCCTCAAGTTACCTCATGTAGAGGGACCACAGTAGGGCTGGGAGGTCAGGGCTGGTACCCAGAGAGCCCCTCTGGAGCCCTGGGCCACGGATCCCATGGCTGCCCCTGCTCAGCGGCTCCCCAACAGCCCTGTCAAGGAGGTCCAGTCCTCCAAGTAGTGACATCCCAGCCCTCACTGACTGCCTAGTATGACACACAGGGGCTCTGTGAGGACCACAAAGAGCTACGCTACATGGATGGGTGAGGGAGGGGCAGCTGGGGCCCCCTGAGAGGTGGGCGTCCAAGAACACAGCCAGGAGACCCTGATCACATCCCTGGAGCCTCTCTCCCCTACTTATCTGCAATCTTGGGCAAAATGACTCCATCTCTCTGAGCCTCTGTCTTCCCAGCTGCAGTGTGGAAATGGCAGGCAGCTGAGAGCTGCAGAGAGAGACCACAGACAGTCCCAGCACAGGCCAGGGCCACGTGGGGGCTTAAGGACGGGATCTGTTCTTGTGTTGTTGTTCATAACCATGGCACGTGTGCTGCATCCAAGGACGCGCGCACTGCCCAGCCTTTCCCTAAGTCATGTGCTCTGCTTGAGAGAAGCAGGGCAGGGAAGGGGGCAGAGAGAGCCTTGCCCAGGAAACAGGGTGGCTGAAAGGAGAGGCCCAGTCAGGCTGAGGGGACCCTGTGCTGGGCCCGGAGCCCCAGGCTGCTGCTGAGGTCTCTCCTAAATGTGTCTGCGGACAGGTGGCTGCAGGGGGTTGGGACCCTGGTGGGAAACGTGTAGGTTCAGTCTCTGATCTGCATGGGGATGTGCAAGGACAAGGGAGACAGACACAGGGATACCATCACATGATTGGAACCCTCACCAGCTGGTACTGGACACCAGGGTGGTGACCACTCGGCACAGGCGTCCCTACTCCCAGGGGAACCTCACTCCCGCCTAACACTCTGTGGTCCATGTCGGGCAGCCCTACGCTAAGGCGCCTGGATGATGTGGAGCTTGGGAAAGTGGGTCTTAGGGGAGCAGCCCTGTGTTCCCAGCTTCCTCTCCCCGAGATGAAGCCCCACCCTGCCCTCAGCCCTGACAGCTTCCCCACCGACAGAGGAGAGAGTCTCCCTGCAGAGACCAGAGCGAGTCAGGGAAGAGGAGCAGCTGATGAGCACGAGAAAGGAGGAGAGGCACAGGGAGGCTGATGACGTCTGCAAAAAAAACTGCTCTCAACTATGGAAGTTAAGACTATTCCTATGAATACTCAACCCACAAAACAGAAATCAGTCAGGTGGAGGAGGGTATAGCTCAGTGGTAGAGTGCCTGCCTAAAATGCACAAGGTCCTTGTTTCAATCCCCAGTACCTCCATTGAAATGAATAAATAAACCTAATTACCTCCCCCTCCAAAAATAAGAAGTAAATTTTAAAAATAAAAATAAAGAGTTTACAAAAAAATCAATCAGGCCAACTAAATCTAGTAACAGTACAACTTAAGAAAAACTATTCAATTGGTGAATTCCTCCTTGAGCGTTCTAAGAGCAGGGATAATATGACTCTTGAAACTGAACCAAAAAATGTGTTTTTTTTTAAACTGTGAGGGAAATATAAAATTAGGAGTGCTAAGTAAATCTACCAAGAAATAGACTTCACATTAAAAAGAGGCCCAGATAAAATTCCTTTTCCCCTTAAGGACAGGCTAGAGAGAGGCAAATTCTAATGTATCAAGAATCAGTATCAGATTTTAATCCTCAATCTCAAAAATCCATTCCCAGAGGGTTTCCCTACTCATTGCTATGAGTTATGTCCAGTTTGATTTCAGATCAGATTTCATAACACTTGCACCAAGCCTCGTCTGCTTTCTTGCCATCCCCTCAACCTAATGTGGTATGTAATTAGCCAGTCACACACACACGTGCCCACCTGTCCACATTGTCTGGCACTACTCTGACCCTTGGTCCCTGCAGTTCAGCTACACAGGCCTTCTACCAGTCTCTTAAGTATACCAGGCTCTCTTCTGCTTCCCAGCCCTCGTACATGATGTTTCCTTAAATTGGAAGAGTTTCCTCCATCCACACCACACACCCCCCCAAACTCCTACTCATCGTTCAAGTCATAGTTAAAATTACATGTACTTCCTCAGTGGAAACCTTCCCTGCCTAGGCTAGAAGTTTCCTTTGTACCCTCCATTTCTCTCTTGAGGTACTTCGTTCAATTCTAAGCATATATTTTTTGAAGAGTTACTTAGTGACTGTCTCTCTCACTGGCTCTAAGCTTCATGAGGGTAGGGACCATGTCTTCTTTGTCCACTGCTGTATTCCCAGCACCTTCAGTTCAGAATCTGGCACATGGCAAGTGGGCAGTAAGTATATTAAATTTAAAAAATTATAAATTAAGTATGTAAAAGACATATGCACTGGAAACAAAGCCTTAACATGTTACATGACGAGTTGAACAATGGATCCTGGGCTAAAGTGGAACTATTCAAAACATGGGATCCTCAGCAGCCAGCAGGTTACAAGGGTTCTCCCCTGACCACCGCAGGACAGACAGGGCTGAGCTATGGGGAGCAACCACAGTGAGGGCCAGAGAATCTAGTAATCACCATGGATGCAAAACAGTGTGCCAGGTATTTCCAAATCAAGCTCATGCCAGGTCAGAAAGGGCTCTGGCTGCCTCTGTCTATGCATGTGACAAGGTGGAAGGGGTACAGTTTTCTTGTCCTCTACTTCGGGGAGAATTCTTATTAACAACCTCACTTGTTTACTCTAGTTCTCTTATATGCAATATCCATCCTTATTTCTCACAAGGATATGGAAGGGAAGCAGTAGGTTTTTCTTGTCTCTTCTCCCTCCTTTCAAGTTTGGTTCATGTCTGCAGCTCACCTGCACGGCTCCTCTCAGCATGACGGCCGCCAGTCCCACGGATATGCTCAGTGTCTGTGATTCCACGGTGCCCTCTGCCTGATGGGCCAGGCTTGCACATGCTCGCTGCAGGGTTGCTGGTACAAAGTCCACAACCTACCTCAGAAATGGAATTTAGAATTAGTGAAGAGTAAGAAAAAAACCCCTCGAAATTCTCTTCATATATAATGTGAACATCCTCATCTTCTCCTTCAACAACATAATGACAGCAAGAAGCTTCCAGAGCAAATGCTACCACATAGCAGGCACGGTGCTCAGTGTTTTACATGCATAAGCTCACTCAGGTCTCATATCAACTCTAGGACATCAGTACTTTTGGCCTCATTTTCAGATGAAGAATCTGAGACTTACAGAGGCAATCTGCTCAAGGTCATACAGTCAATAAATGAGAAAGCCCTTTTACACTTCCCCAAATGTTTTAATATACCAACCCACCTTCCTTTACTTTTCATGATTCTTACCAGGAAATTAAAATGAAAAATGATTTGTTACTTTCTGACCATTTCAGAGTATCCTATATCTGCTTCACCTAATGAGGTTTCCTCCTTAAGGATTCCCTTTGCCTGTTCTGACAGGCTAGTTCTAGGAAGCAAAGAATGGGGGAAGAGGCATTAATTTTATTTAGAATTCAGTGTCCTCAAACAATCTCCACAAACGATCCAGAGTCACTTTTTAAAATATCGAATAGTTTTAAAATATTAAGTTATTATATATAAGATTTTACTTAGCATTTGGCTAACAACTAAGCCTTAAATGGAATTAATTTGGTCAGCATCATTTTAACTGTGCTTGAATTAATCATCTTAAGTAGAAACACATTTGAATAAAAGACAGCATACACACACCCATACACGCACATGCGCACAAGTCCATGCGCATACACTTACATGCGTATTTAGGACTAATGGCTCAAAAGGGAAAAATCATTTTGAAAATTGGATGGTTGAGGTAGGTCATAATAAGCCTCTAAATACCATGCAAGCTTGCATGTTTAACTCTCTGGGCAAATCACGTGCTATGCTAGAATCTTTATTGCAGGCTTAAAGTCAGGAGAATGGCTTGTTAACACTTGTCTTTTGGAGCAAGGCAGGAAATTAGAAAGGTTATTAAAAGTTCCACTTACTGTAATGAACAATGCTAGTAACAGCAATATTCACCATCCTCTCTAGATTAAGACTTTATTGACATTATTAGTTAAGGACCCTGGCTCTTCCCAGAGAAACTAGTTCATCTACCATCTTGGGCCACCTATTTTACCTCCCAAGAGTTTTCTCAAACACTCCTTGATTATAGGAAGCTTCTATTTCAGCACAAACATACCATTAAATTGCTGGAACTATCCAGCTTTCCAATTTTTTTCTAAATTCCTCTCTACGATCTAATATATTATATATATAATATATATAATTTTTTTAACATTACAAAACAAGTAGTATGATTCTAGTACTATGAACTTTCAAGAGATGATGCAAATGAACTTACTTCAACACAGAAACAAGGGGAGGGTATAGCTCAAGCGGTAGAGTGCATGATTAGCCTGCACACGGTCCTAGGTTCAATCCCCAGTAATCTCCTTCAAAAACAAATAAATAAATAAACCTAATCACCTCCCTCCCTTTTGCCAAAAAAAAAAAAAAAAAAAAAATCTAAAAAAACAAAAGAAAACAAAAAACAGAAATAGACTCACTGACATAGAAAACAAACTTATGGTTACCATAGGGGAAAGGCAAGGGAAAGATAATTTAGGAATTTGGGATTAACAGATACACATTAATATATATAAAATAGACAAATAACAAGGATCTACTGTATAGTACAGGGAACTACATTCAATATCTTGTAATTATCTATAATGGAAAAGAATCTGAAAAAAGAATATATGTATATATCACTTTGCTGTACACCTGAAATACTGTAAATCAACTACACTTAAATTTAAAAGAAGAAGAAACTTTCAGTTTTATGTATGTTAAAGAAAAAACCCTGGGAGCTGTTAACTGTGGTGTGATAGCCAGTTGTTACTGTCATTTATGAAGTGTACCCTTTCCCTCAAATTTTGCATGCAACAACTAAACCACCATGCGGACAACAGCTCCTCCCCTACTACTCATTTCCTGTGATTTTTTATGGAGCTGCCAGCCACAAGGATAGGTATGTGACTGATGCCTGTTCTAGAATTTTTGCATATTGAGGAGAGAAGGAGAGAGACTTTTTATTTTAACTGAAGCATAGTCAGTTACAATGTGCCAATTTCCCATAATGCCCCAGTCATACACACACACACACACACACATATATTCATTTTCATATTCTTTTTCATGAAAGGTTATTACAAGATATTGAATACAGTTCCTTGTGCTATACAGAAGACATTTTTTAATCTATTTATAGATAGTAGTTAACATTTGGAGACTTTCACTTTTTACTTGAAAATTTTTGTAAAGATACATAAATCTAAAAGCCAAATATTCCTGAAAGTTTATAATGAAAAATGGCAGTGCCCTACCCTGTTTCTCTCCATCTGATTCTGACTCTACAGAGGCAACCAGTTTTAATTATTTAGCTGTTTAGTTTAGTGATAACATTAAGCATTTGCTATTTACCAGGTACTGTTCTGAACATTCTACAGGTATTAACTCACTTAATCCTCATAATAATCCTATGGGGATGTATAAACCTGCTGTCAACATTCTGGCAAATGAGTGCAAGGGGGCTGAGGCCTCCCTGCTGTGTCTGCAGACATCAGCTTAATTCTCCAGCTTTGCCGTGTGCTACCACCACCCAAGTTCAGAGTCTGGGTTCAACCTCTCTCAAGAATAAACCTTGAGTCTTTGGCTGGAGCGGGGAGGTGGTTGTATGAAGTCGAGGAAGGAATCAGAGGGTCTACTGAATCTTGTGGAGCCTTTCAACCTGATTTAATCTCTAAATTCAGCTCCATCTTTGGAGCTTATCTGATGCCTCCCACCCTTATAGGGTTCTGCAGGGAGAAGTGGCTTGCTTCTGTTTTTCTTTTGCAAAAAAAATTTTAACAGCTTTATTGAGGCATAGTGCTTGCTTCGTGAATTCTCCTGTGCAGGCACTTAGCTTTCCATTTTCTCAAGTTGCTGAATCAGCTACTATTTCACAGTTTCCATGCATTGTTATTCTCTTTTATCTACTGTCTTTCCTCTCCTGCTCTGTGGGTCTCTGGTTTCCAGATAAATATTTTTGTTCAATACACTGTCTTTAACCATAAGTCCCTACTTAAAAAATTTGCACCTCTTTTATTTAAATGTTTTCACAATGAACATGTGTTACTTATGTTAAAAAAATTTAACATATGAAAAAAAACCACAAGCATGTAGAACCCCTTCTATTCTTCTGATTACATGATCCAGGTACAGAAGGGTGCAGAGGGTGGCAGTCCCTCAAAGGGCAGATAAAAGGGAACCTTGCTCATTCCTCTCCATATACACAGGCCCCCTTGCTGACTCCTTCACACTCCAGGCAGGGTCCCTCTTGTCTGAAACACTTTTCTCCTGGGTATCTCAATAGCTCCCTCCTTTCCTGCCTTAGATCTTTGCTCAAAAGTCACTTTCTCAGCAAGGTTCTCCACGACCACCCTGTTTACAAACTCCTTTACCATCCCCTTTCCTTGGCTGATTTTTTCTCTCTGGTACTTACCATCGTCTAACAAACACATTGTGTGATTTTGCTGACTTGCTTACTGCCTCTCCCCTTATGTGACTGTAAGCTCCATGAGAGCACAGATGTGTGTCTGTTCTGCTCACAGCTGTGTCTCTGATACCTGGAAGAGTACGTGGCACACAGTAGGCTCTCAATACATATTTGCAGGATGAAAGAACTCGGGAGTTGGAACAGGGCTCATCTCACATACTAACATGCCATCTGCCAACACACTTTATTGGATTTTTAATCTTTCATCCATGAAAACTTCAATATGCACTTCTAACAAATAAGGAGATTTGTTTTTTACATAACTACTATACTATGATTACACTCAGTAAAAATTCCTATACTTCAATCAAAAAATAAAAATAAAGAAATAAATATAGTATATGGTAAAAAAAAAAAAACCCTTATATCTTCTAATACCTGGTCCATAATTGTTGCAAAAAATGTCTTCATACAATTGGTTTGTTTGAATCAAGATGCACATATTATGTTTCATTGATATCACTCAAGTCTCTTTAAAGCTACAACAGCTTTACTCCTTTTTAACACCATTTATTTGACAAAGAAACTGGGTCATTTGTACTGTAGAATTTCCCACATTATGGATTTGACTAATTGTTTCCTCATGGCATTTAGCTTGCTCCTCAATCCCGTTTTCTTGATTGGATTCAGGTTCATATCTTGGGGGGTTGGTTTGTTTTGTATTTTGGGGGAGCTTTGGGGGTAAGGACCCTTCCTAGGCGGTGCTGCATACTTCCTACTGCATTGCATGAGGAGGCCATGATGATGTCTGCTTGTCTTCTTGTGGTGATGTTAAGATTAATCAGTCCAGGCTGAAATATTTGGGGGACATATACTGATATTTGCATTAACCCTGAAATGCACCCAAAATAAAATGGATAGACAGATGGAAACATAGATTAATATGTGATAAAGCAGGTATAATAAAATGTTAACGGTAGAATCTAGGTAGTGGGTATGCAGGTACTCACTAAGAAATTCTTTCAAATTTGGAAGTTTTCATAATAAATTGCTGGGGGAAGAAAGGATCAGTTGGTTTGGGTGCATTTGCCCTAATACATTCATTATAAAGTACCCCTAATGTTTAGAGCAGACATTGATGATTGTTACCGAGATCCATTATTTCATTAGGGGATTGCAAAATATAATTTCTAGTTCTCTTTTTGAATTTTTCAGTTGTGGTTCTTACATAAAGGAAAAATTTCCTTTGTTGACTATTTAATTACACTGAATATGGTTCCTACAGGAAAGACAAGATAAACATTTTATTCTTTTTCTTCATTTATCAATTTACCAAATAGTCAGTTGATGTCCTAGCAACCTCCAAAGATGTCCCACCAGAGATTTTCGGAACTTAATGTGTTTCTTAATGTGTTTCAATCCACTGCAGGCATTATTCTTTTTAATACTCAAACTGCCCCACCTATGATCAATAGGAACCACCACCAGGATGGCTCCTGAATACTGACATGACCCTGTTCATCTCAGATAGCGTCCTCGTATTCAAGCGCAACAAGATGCCCTGAGGCCTAAATTGTACAGTTCTCCTGCCCTAGAACCAAATGAACCTTTAATACAATGAGCTTTGTGTTCTTTCAGTAGGAAATGCTATTTAGAAACTATAATCTGGTACTAGGGATGCTAATTGCCACTGGGTTGTCACTGCTTCTTGACATTGACAGTGGGTTGAGCTAGGAAATGTCTATTTTTTTAAAAAGAAAAAAACCATGAGTTCATACAAACACCTCCAATTAAAATGTAATATTATGGGGGTTTTACTCAAGTTCCTTAATTTTATACTTATAACTCTTTTTCTTATGCTAAAGATCTTAATGATATTAACAAAATTACTTTAACTTATTGCTTACTGCTTACTCACATGCGTGAGTATTTCAAAATAACATACCAAAATTATCACTAGCAGTAAGACTACTAAATGCAATTTAATTTTTTTTGGGGGGGTGCTTTTTGTCCTGATACATTTTAACCTCACCTGAAGGATAATTTAATGGGACATATCACTTTTGTATCAGCCTAGCACCATTGTTCCTTAATTAGGAGTAAAAGGAGGTAAGTGGGAAAGCTTAGGTCATATCAGTTTTTAGATCATTTGCCTTTCCAGCTAGCATCCTGAGACAAAAACATAAAGTCTGGGTGAAAAAGTCTTTAGGGAACTGATACAAACATGAGAGAAACAAATTACTCTACTGAGTAAATAAGGGGTCAGTGAACTGAAGGAATAAGAGGCCAAGAAAGAAATCATGAACATAATGCTCATTAAGTAGGCATGATAGGTCAGAGCTGATAGGCAGCTGCAGATTTTCTCAGCGGGAGCTGTAGTGAAACGCTGCTTAGCAACACTGGAAGGCAGGTGACAATGACGACGGCACAAAGAGCTGGAGAGTCGGGTTTAAGCGTGACAATCATACCATCTTACAACTGACCAGTCACCAACCAGGCAACAGCTAACTGTGGTCAAGTGGTAAAATATAGTGCCTATACTTCATGACTTTTATTTCCTATTTTTAAAAAAAGCTGGTAAAAAATAATGTCTGAGCCATTAAGCAGGACTGGTTCACATAGTTATTCTACTCTGAAAGAATTTTTTAAAAAATCTTAAAAGCTTCACAGGCTGCTGTGGAATAAACTGTGAGCTAGAGAACCTGTAAACTCAAGGTGATTCTATCATCACTGATTTTTTTTTAAATTTGAGTTTTAATCATTCTCAATTTCTAATGCACATTAGAATCATCCACAGGGTTTAAAAAAATACATGTGCTGAGGCTCTAATGTAGACATGCTGAATCAGAATCTCTAAAAGTGGGCTGGGCATCAATACTGTGAAAAGGATCCCAGACAATATTATTTGCACCAAAAGTTGAAAACTACTGTGATATATAAATATTTAAAAGTATTTGCAGTTTTATGTGCATGAGAATCACCTCAGGAGCTTGTTAAACATGCCAACTCGCAGGACCCATGAAAGTCCTGATTCTCGTAATCTGATGTGGGCTCGGAAATTTACAGGTTTAACCAGCATCCC
Organism: Camelus dromedarius; assembly: GCF_036321535.1. Classification (NCBI taxonomy): domain Eukaryota; kingdom Metazoa; phylum Chordata; class Mammalia; order Artiodactyla; family Camelidae; genus Camelus; species Camelus dromedarius. The sequence goes on from NC_087443.1 coordinate 17,132,302, forward strand.
AGGTAACACGGATGCAGGTGTCATCAAACCACACCCTGAGTAACATTCGTTTGAACATTTTTTGGAAAGAACGACAGAAACCAAAACAGACAAACACCACCAGCCTGGGATCTGGAATGCGCTGGCCACTGACCTGAGTGATGTTTGTGAATATCTGCTCATTCTCTCCCTCAGAACAGCCATCAGCTGGAGGACCAGCAGCTTCCGCTCCTGGCCTTCCATAAGGAGAGCCTGGTGCTGCTCTACCTCCAAGAGGCTTCTGCTGGAGAAGGGCTTTGTTTTTAACTTTGCTTCATCTTCCACGGCCACGAGACTCAACTCCTATCAATGTGGGAGAATAAGAAAAGTGAAGAAAAATCCTGTCAAACTAAGGACTTTAAAAACAGCTAGAAAACTGTTTGAAATGTGTATATAAAGAACCAGTCTGAAACAAGTTTATACTGTATAGCACAGGGGAATATAGTCAAGATCTTGTAGTAGCTCATGGTGAAAGAGAATATGAAAATGAATATACATATATTCACGTATGACTGAAAAATTACGCTGTATACCAGCAGTTGATACAACATTGTAAACTGACTATAACTTAAAAAAAAAAAAAAGAACCAATCTGGGCAAGGGGATGAATTCGAATGTGGGTGATCAGAAACATCAAAAAAGTCTCCCCTACTTGGATTCTCGGGATATTAGCTCTAACTCCCTCCTCGTACCCTCCCATGCCAACCCCAACCTTAAACTCCACAGAGACTCTCTTAGAATAGGCACTCTATTTAGGGAAAATATTAAAGAAGGCAGAGATGGAGGACAGGGAATCCAAGATACATGGCCTATGGTCTCTAACAGTGGAAATAAGGAGCAACAGTGTGGGGTGTGGGTTACTGTAGGAGAATCAGGGCAAAAGGAAGCACAACCACCGTTTTGAAGAAAGAAACAAACCCAGGAAAGGTTTCAAGTGGCTACAAACGAAGTGAGAGAGGCGGAACTGCTAAATTTCCCCTGCAGATACCTGACAAAGCGACAGTCAGAGAGAATAAGGGATTACTCCATAGCTGTAAACCTGCTATTAACTTCAAAAGGGCTCTTACTGTCAACACAGGGCAAAGATGAATCCTTTCACGGATCAAGAGTTCTGCTTTGGTCATCTCTAAAATTTCAGTGCAGATTACCTTGGAAAGTAGTTCGAACATGTGGTACTGCTGAAGGTAAATTTATTCTTTTTACCAAACCAAAGACTACTGAAAAACAAATTACCTTTATGTCCTCTATATCTGTGGAATGAAGACCTAATTTTAGAACCTAAAATTATGACTGCTTTGTAAATTCAAAGGGCTCCTGGAGCTACCCTAGAATAAAGCTGACCATGCACTATATGTAGTGCTTACCTTCAAGTAAAAGATGAAGAAGTCGCCTGCCAAACCACACTCCGGGCAGTGGGACAGCAAGTCCCTGAGGTGCTCTACCTGGCTCTGCTCTGAGGACACCTTCTGGTACAGGGCTTCACCTTCATCTTCCTCACTGCAATGTGGGGGTTAATGTTTATCTTGGTAAGATTTATCATCCAGAGATATTATTTTTTGGAAGCCCCATTAATAATCTTCTGAAGTAACATGTTATTTCCATACAGTACAACATTAGAAAAAGCTCAAAAATGTGCTTATTCTCCTGTTTCTCCATGCTGAAAAAGTATTCTCAGAAGCTAGGGTATCATGTTCTACACAGTCGTTTGCTCAAATGAGGAAAAGATTCATTTTAAGATGAATGTTGAAGAATTACTATTATTTCAATAAGTTGCAAAAGCAAGGAGGAATTAAGGTATAAGTTGTATGCAGATATTCCAGTTCTTGAGGAAGAGAAGAGAAGGATCACAGAGGGCCTTGGATGCCATTCAAAGGAACGTGGACTTTTTCCAGTGAGCCACTGGAGGGTTACGGGCAATGGAAAAATACATGATCTTCACAGGAGGAGATTCAGTCAGTCTCAGCTAATAAGAACCAATTAGTTGAGCAGTGAAAAATGCATAAAGGTTCAGGAAACTGAGTAGACCAAATTTCCAAGTAATAAAATGTGGCTAAGATATCGAAAACAGTGCTATGATTTCTGCAAAAAAGTCTCAAGAAGCTTCTTATGAGATACTAAGGCTTTTAGTTTTCATTCACCAGATAAATGAAAAGGCCAAGATACAAAATTATTATACTATAGCATGTAAATAAATACACAGGTACGGAAGATGTACTAGAAAACAAAATACTAAAATAAGGTAAACAGTGACTAGGACAGTGGTTGATTTCTGTTTTCCTCTTTATGCTTTTTTTGTATTATACAAAGAACATCTATTACTTCTGTGATTAAAAAAGAAAGAAAGAAAATCTCTTTCATATTGAATTGAGGGAAAAAAATGACAGATTTGCATCATCTCACTGAAAAGTACAATTATTAAAGGTAATTTGGCAGACCATCTCCCCGGGTAGTCTGTCCCAATTTACCAGTTCACTAATAACATAGCCCTTATACTCCTCTAGTAGTATGAATAACCCACAGATTAAGTTTAGGATTACTTCCTATTTTATCACAGAGTATCCCAGAGTCCTTCAGATCACTCATGTTACCTCCACCACACTTTGTGTTAGAAGAAAAGGGAAATAGCTTCTAAGCTTCTGTGAACCATCCTGGCTGTCAAAGTGAAGTGCTATATTCAAATAGTCATTTAAAAGATACATCACAATTACCTTAAGAAGCACTAGTTTATTCATTCTTAAAATTTCAATGAAAAAGTCCGTTCCAAATAGGTATATTTAGTTCCAGAAAAGTAAAAATTCATGATCCTGAAATCTAAGCTGTTCTTTTAGAGTTTCTTTAACCAAACTTTTTATCAACAACTGGTGCTGAAGGGCAGAATGGTACAGGGAAAGGTAAGTGATGACAGAGACCAGGTGGTGACATGGACCCTGCCCTTGGGGAACCAGACCATAAGCAGGATCCTTAGAACAAAACATAAAATCATAGTATTTCTCTGGTACAGTGAGTATCAACTTTTTGGAGACATGGAGTGTTTTCAGTATCTTATGAAAGCTATGGATCCTATTTTTAGCAACAAAAATTCATGTTTGCATATAAAAATTTCTTATGTATAACTTCAAGAGGATTAGAGATTCCAAGAAGTCTATGTAGAGACCCCAGGTTAAGAATTTGTTGCTTCTTGTAGTGGATGGAGAGTCATTCAGTCGCTGCCTATTCACTTTTTCTCCTGCCAAGAAGACAAACTATAGTTCCAATAAGAACTGTTGGTTTTGACGTATGTGCACTAAGAAGTACACTAAAAACTTAAGACAGCAATAAGTTTTAACTGCTGATAAGTCAAATACTATAAAATTCTCTATTTGTCACTAAATTGGTCCCAGGTTAAACTGAAAGTGTTTTTAAAATAAATACGCCAAAAAATGTTAAAATCTTTCAGTTCAGGAGCATGGTTATAACCACAAAACCTAGGAATGCTCAGCAACTCTCAGTAAATTAGTAGCTTGAGTTTGTACTTTTGATTCTGTTTGCAATCAATGAATTTTTTCTATTTTCCTCAAGTCCATCATACTGAATAAGTGTTTTAAAACTTAACCAAGTTAAACGTGAATTAAAAATTAAACATTTGAATAAACAGCAGCTTTGAATGTGACATGAAATCTGAGTAGAGCAGCTGCCACCAGTTAAATACTACGCAGACTCGGATCAATAAGAACTTATGTTCCGAGGTAATAACATCTTCACATATCACCCAGAAAGTGGGAATAATTTAAAATACACTTGTGAAATGTTGGGGAAATAAATTATCCATTTGTTAAGCACCTTCTAATCAATCCCTAGGAGAAACAAGCCCTCACCCTAAAATTACCATAAAGGGAGCTCCCAGACAACTTCCCTCAGGAGTAAGCCTGGCTCTGAACACACACAGACCATTCTGAGAGTCAGAAAGAGAACTGGATTGTTCTGGCTCTGAGGGTGAACATGTGTCTGCCTTTTCCTCTGATTCACTGGCGAAGACTTTGTGAAGTGAGTGAGCTTGTTGTGATGCAGAGCTGCGAGGCTCCAGCAAATGCACCTACTATTAGCCAGCATCTAGGAAAAACCTGGAGGACCATTTCAGGCACCCACTTCATTTGGAGATTGTAAGTGGCAGCACTTCAGCTGCCTGAGTTTCTAGTTTCCTTTCTATCAGCGCCCCTTAGTCGGCGAGTTGCAGATGGCCTTCTGGGTACAATCAAATCTGAAGAGAGAGCAAAGGATGGGTGGACTCACCAAATGGCCTCTCTGATGGTGACATAATGCCACCTTGACTGGTCACTCCAAAGCGACAAAATGACTGGAGAGAGGGCACAGATCTGTCCAAGCCTGCAATTCCTTTCAGGCTAGCAATTGCCTTCTTCCTCTCCCATTTCCCCAGAATCCATAGTAAGATCTCTTGGCAAAGTGACCTGGCAGAAAAAAGCAGTTATAAATGAGCTTGTCATCTTACTCTACATGTCTAACAAGGTGACATAAAAAAAGAAAGAATGACTGTCAGGTTCCATGCATTCCAAATGCTGGCACAATTCACCTAGCACTACTGAAGCACAGGAGTGGAAACGATGCTTCTAGTGAATTTCAGAATGCAAATACCCTAAAATTCAACGAGTGACTAACGAATCCTTGGCTCTAGATGCAGCCCTGATATGACACGTGAGCCTCACATGATTTTTTTAATTCAAGTGTACTGACTGCCTTTGAATCAGGCACTGTGAAAGTTTACACTGATAAAATCACCTACGTTCAATGGTTCCAAGAACTGGTGACCAAGAAACAGCAGACTGACAAACTCTTGCTGACTCCTTATCCCCGCTTATCTGTGCCAATCAGCCAGGAGAGGAATGGAGTAAACGTGTACGTCTTCCGTCTCAGTCTCTGATGAGGAAGGGATTTCAAAACTAAAATAAGAGTTATTATATGAATGGTCTTCAAAAGTCACATATTTATAGCCTCCATTTCCACTGCACTTTCTCTTGTCACTTCCCTCAGAGCTGTGGGCTTCAGTGATGGGCTGCCAAAAGTTAGAGAGTCAAAGGCAACAAGCAAGCTTCGAATAATACGCAAGACTGAGTACTTCCCTTCACCACTTGACGATGATGATAGTGGCCATTTATTGAGCTTACTATCTGCCAGAGACAATGCTAAACACTTTAATGTGTAGTTAAGTCTTCATAACAATCCCACGGAAGAAGATACTATCATTGGTTATGAGATTACACATGGGGGACTTCCAAATACCCAAAATCAGAATTCTATAGGACTTTTGAAAGGACATAAAGTCTTACAAGGAGGAAGAAACAACATAAATCGCTCTGAAAATAGAGCTGATACAAAATGAGTCCTCCTTAAATTCCTATACGAAAGATTATTTTCTGAATGACTAAGAAATCCCTTCAGTCTAAACAACACTGTACAGCTCTAACACCAAATGCAAGCCTGCATTACAGATGCCGCTTTCAGATCCAGACTCCCCCAACTCAACCTCTAACTCTTCACAAGGTAGTTATCATCCAATCTCTACTTCCTCCTTCCTAGACATGTAATTCCAGTATTTGTGACTGATCAAACAGGGGCATGTTTATACATGTGAACTGAGATTTCACCTCTGATGTCCAAGACAGAGGCTGAGGAAAGTCATTCTATAAACTAGATCCAATCCCCTGCAATCGGCAGAGCTCTCTTTTTTCTAGATGAGTGGAATAAAGGACTGTCAAATGTTTTCCTGACTTTGAAAGAAAAAGAAATTACAAAGTGGCATAAGTCACGTTCAAAATAAGAACAAGAACAACATGCAAGAATGACTTCACTATGCACAAATAATAAGGTTCTCTAGATTGTTTCCCTTATGTGAGTCACACCCTGCTTGGTAAAACAGTAGAGAGAGAAGAGCACTCCCAGGACAGGAAGCAGGGAATCAACCAAAATGTGCACCTAGAGAAAAGGACACGGTGGTACCATGAGCGTAAGGCCAGAGGAATGGGAGTTAAGTGCCATATGCTTATTAGCAGGGCTTGCAGTCTTAACTTAGGCAACACTCCAGTCCTAGGGGGAACAATTTTAGCTCTAAGGCTAAGGAAACCATCTGAGATGGGCAGACAGGCTGAAACACAGGGAGACTGACAGGGAGCAGCGCCCTTTGGTGTGTGCAGCCTGAACTGTCAGGTAAACTGGGTAAGGAAACCCGTTTTCTGACCCCTTCTTTCCTTTCCTCCTTCTGAGTACCTCCAAGTCTCCCGATCTATTATTCATCTATACAATAATTATCTTATTGCTGAAGGCCCTGCTGTTAGGGACTAACAAACAATTACCACCAGATAGAAAAGCTTAAAACTAGATTTGAAAGAAAATGGTGCAAAACAAAACATAGCTTGCTCTAGATCTGTCATTCTTAAGATGTAGCCGCCACACAGGCATGTCCTATTCTCTCCAGTTCAGTAAAGGTTCAAAGAAATTACGCTGTGAACTTAGATCTGCACTGGCTTTAACAAAGTTAAGTGTGTGAGGATGCTGGTTTTTATTAACAATAATTATGTTAAATATTTTTAGTTGTACCTTTCAAAAAGGATACAACAAACTTTTGGGAATACCTACTGGAATCAAAGTACTGCTCTAGGCTCTGCAGTCAAAATAAAAATGAATGAACATTCTCTCTGTTGCTTGTGTTCTAACAGGAAGAATAAAACAAGTAAACCAATATTATTATTATTATTATTATTATTATTATTATTATTATTATTATTATTATTATTATTATTATTATTAATCATCACCATCATCATCATTAGGTAAGGTGGATAATTTAAAGTATCTCACCAAGTACCAAAATGCTATTCAAAACTCCAAACACAATAGGATTTTAAAATGTAATTCTGTCATAATGAATTAATTAAAACCTGACAGTGTAGACAGTGATCATGATAAAAGAAGAAAGAAGAGGAACTGACAATAATTATACTCTTAGTACATATTCCAGGAACTGTGCTAGGATTTTTATCTTCCAAGCACTAAGTTAGAGTCTTTCAAGAGTTAGCTCATTAAAATTATAACAGTCTCACAAAGTCTGTATCAGCAGTCCTATTTTAAAGGATGAGGAAAGGGAAACTGAAAGATGCCCTAATTTACAGAAAGAGTACTGAGGCAGGTATCAATGCTGTTGATGGGAAATTAAAGGTCATGGAGGCACAAGCTGGAAAAACCTCTGTGCTTTTCCAGGGAACCCTGCCCCTTTAAATCAACCCTAATTTTTCCACGCTCCTTAAGCCTCCCAGCTCCTCTGTGGAGCCTGATAACCAAGAAGCCAGCTTCCTGTGCATGATGTACTCTCCGTAAGCCCAGCTAAATGAGGTGTATGTATGGCAGGGTTCAGAAGTAATGCACAGGCCTAATTATGGTATCACCAATTACAGGAGGTAGAAAAGAGATTCTCCTAGATAATTTAGTAAGGGCCTATTGTTAGGCTCTGGATTGTGTATTCCCGGAGGTAATCCCTGTGGAGCCATCCTTCCTTACCAGCATCTTTTGTATAAAAAAACAAAACAAATGGAGTTAAATCTCCATTATACTGCCTTAGTCAGGCCAAAGCATCTCAAACTTTAACACAAATTCAAATCAACCACATCTCTCAGAGTTATATCTTCTTGTTGATCAACTCCTCCAATTTTTCAATTCTCTTCTTATACTTTTCTGTATTTTCTTGCAAGGAATAGAAAAAACTGCAGTTATTTATATATATATGTTATTCATTTTTATATAAAGGTTCAACATATGTGTACTGTGTGCCAGTTGTGTACTAGATACATCTGTGGAGCTGTGGATACAGTGGGAAACAAATTAGCTGCTTGAAAGGAGCATACATTCTACTGAGGGGCCAGAAAATAAAAAATAAATACATAATATCTGATAGTGACAAGTGCTATGAAGAAAAACAGGTTAAAGGGATAGAAAGTGATGAGGGGAAGAACATGTGGAAAGAGAGAGAAATTAAGAATAACTTATCAATTCATCAACTAAAAATCCATTAAATTCACAGATAAGAACAGAGAAATGGGGATTTTTTTTTTCAAAATGGAAAGATTTAAAGTCTCCTTTGGCTCAGATTGATCAATAAGCTTTCTCAAAAGAACTTGAATGGCCTCCACTTGACACACACAGGATTGTCACCTTCCTTCCAACATTAATAGTTAAAAAGTTTCCTTGTACACAGCCCCAATCTACCTCTCTTTAAACATCCTTATGGAAGTATATCTATTTTCCAAAAGTTTTGGACTGGCCATCTAAAAGCAATCACCAAAATCCAGTTCTTTTATCCACTTACGGGTTGCTCTGCATTCTAATGACCAGGTTGCATTTTATAGACGAAAGACAGGCAGTGGTACTTATTAAATTGACCAACTCAACTTTTACTTCTTCCACAGACTTGCTATATTATTTAACTGCTCAACTGCTCATTCATTCATTCTCTAATTCAAATATTCACTAAGCATCTAACCACCATTAATGAGTTTTCTCCTCTAAATACCAGCAGCATTTTAAAGCTGGTAACATATATTCAATCCTTGAATATATAGTTGTCTCTGAGCTCTTCAACTAGCTTGGAAGGCAACAGTCAAGCTCCCTACTTCAGCATCTGTAAGAATAGATGATTAAGTTGTGTTACTCAAATTTTTGGTGGAAAAGCAGTAGTACACAATTTAAAGGAACCCCACTGTTACTGCTTTTATAAAGCAGACGATAACTACCACTTATTGCTTGGCCATTCAAGAGTGAATCAGGCATTCAGCTAAACGTTAAACATACAATCAATTCTCACAAAAGTACTGCAAGTTAAGCATTTTGTTCTCATCCTAAAGCTGTGGAAAACTGAGGCTCAGAGAAGCAAAGTTAGGTGAGCAAAGGTAGACTGTTAGTAGATGGCAGGGCCAGGATGAACCCAGATCTGTCTGACATAAGATCCACGCACAGTACATAAAGACAGAAAGCAGATTAGAAGTTGCCAGGGTTGAGGGGAGGGAGGAATGGGGACTGACTGCTTAATGGCTACAGGGTTTCCATTTGGGGTGAAGAAAAAGTTCTGGAACGAGACAGTAGTGATGGCTGCGCAGCACTCTGAATACCACTGAATTACAGCATGGTTAACATGGTAAGGTTTATGTTATACGTATTTCACCACAATGTAAAAAAGAACAAAGCATGTACCCCATGGCCTCCCAATACTGACCTCCCCTTGTGCATAATATTTTTATTGTTTCAGTTCCTAACTCATAACAACTTTATCCAGCTGTCCCTCCTCGGAATCAGTAGATCCTAGCTTGTCTGGCTGTTAACAGCCCTGTTCTTGCAACCTCTGCCAAGTCGGGCTGAATTTCCAAGTGGCACCTTGGACAGCAGCTTCTGTACCACCCCTTCCTCCTACTGAGTCTTACACGGCCCCTTCTACCAAGTCTTCTGGTAGATCTCCAAGGCCACGGGGTAGCCAGTCCTTTCCAACAACAGCTCCCTCTTCCAGTCTCTTGCCTCAAACTGAACTCATATTCAGGTTAACAGTTTGGTCGCACCTGACATCCAACATCACCTTCTACTTACAACCCCAAAGTGGAATCTGGTCACTTCCCCCTTAAGGTGGACACCCCATGTCATTGACTTGTATTGAGTTTAGTGACCCATAAAGGGACACGGGAGGCTAGACTGATTCAGTCAGTGCTGCACTGTGATCTCTTGGTGCCAGCACTGACAATGATCAAATGTCCTAGGAAAAAAGAATCCTTCCAATAAGTCAGAACACATATAGAAAAAAAAAATTGTTGGGGCCAGTTCCTTCCAGGCTCCTGCATGCTAGGCTGCTGACAGCACCACCTGAAGAAGAATGAAGGCACAACAAGTAAGCTGTTCCTGCCCCACCGAGGGGAGGGCCCTACTGCCCTGTCTCTGTGCCCTAACATCGCATGCTGTGGAATTTCCTTAGACTGTGCTTATGTGCAGTACCTTTCTTCCTTTTTGGCGGGGGGAGCTAATTAGGTCTGTTTGTTTGTTTGTTTGTTTATTCTTAGAGGAGGTGCTGAGGATTGAAACCAGGACCTCATGCATGCTAAGCATGCACTCTATCACTGAGCTATACCCCACCCCTTTCAAGCTGAGGGTGTTCTTCCTTGCTCACTAGGAGGCAAAGCGGGGTCTGAATTCAAGTCAAAATGTAATCTAATACTTGATATATTACTCCTACCTGTGATAAATATTTTCATATCTTTTGGAAGTTTTCTTTTTTTAGCAGTTTAACTTTTGGGTAAGTTTCACATAGAGCTGTTTGGAAATACTTCCACTGACCAGCTCAGAGACTTAACCCAAAACAATTGACTTCTCTGAGTCTCAGTTTCCTTATCTGGAAAACAAAGAGATTGGATTAATCAAGCTTTAAAGCTCTGTTCTATCTGCTCTAGCATTCTCTGACTTGTTTGCAAGCTTGCTCATTGTCTTCTATAGTTTTCTGGTACCTCAGCCATGAAGAGGTAAGACTAGTTGAAAAAAATGAACCATCCCCACCTCACTCAAAATTTTTTGAAACACTGAACCTACCTGGCCAAGATGTAACAAATTTCTAACCCTTCCTCACATGCTTTCTGCTCCACTGGTTCTGGAGTTAGTACTTTAAAGATGAAATCCTGTTTAGCCGAAAGGTTGTTTTCTGGCTACCTGAGGTATCTGTACAACCTGGGATCACCAAACAAAATACCAAGAGATGGGAAATCTGAAGCAGGGAAGGGAGAGACAGGCTCTCAGAGTACCTTTTGAATTCTTTCATGTGAAGAAGCCTCTCTGAGAGTAGGTGAAATGGTGCTTTGAAGAAAAGTATAATTTCCATATCTGCCTGTGGCTTTTTCAGTATAAATGTGTAGGACATTGCTGAGGGGCAACATAAGAGACCAGTATGGATCTAGGACAACCAAAGCGGTTCAGAACAGATTAGACAAGGAGACAGATGGGCACCAATGACCCCACTGGCAGCCTGGAGATTTCCTCGTTCCTTTCCGGGGGTTCCACATTCCTTCCTGGATGCATCTTGGCTTCCTATTACAGGACCAACCATGAGAAGAGGCGTCCGTGGTTAAGCTTTACAACCCTTCATCTAAATTGTAGAGGACTGCTGCTCTAACAAGTGAGAGAGGCATGTTTCTGGATACTCTTAACTACAGATCACACACTACTGTAACTATTTGCCCGACTCGGAGCTCCTTAAAGGCAGTGGCTGGCTCTTAATCATTTCTGTATCGGTAAACCGAGCAGAATGTCTGCCATTCAGTAGGTATTTTTGTACATTTTTTGGTGAGTGATTAACTGAATCAAAAAATGAATGAACAAAGCAGATTGACTGCTGTTGACTTTCTTAAAAGCTCTATTTTTGTGAGGAAGTTACAGTGCCCTCTCTATTTTCATTTTTTTATCTTCTTCAAGCTGTTGCTAGAAGGTATTCAATCAGTGTAAATTAACTAAACAGAATCACAGAACTCCAGCCATGGAAGGGAGAGCAGATTGAACAATAGAAGGCTTGATTTTATTATATTGGCTTGTTCTGCATCTATCTTCAGTGTCTGGAGGACTGAATTTCTCTGGAAAGATTGACTGGAAATTTGAATTTAAAAAGAGAGGAAAAATTTGGAGGACTCAAAATGGTCAAGAGTATTAAGAATAAACATGTGTTTCTGTTGCAAAGCAAAACAAAACTGAAAGCAGCCCTCACATGCCCATTTCATAGGCTTCCATGACATTGCTAAATACACCCCTTAGAGGCTGTGGAAGAGGACTCGAAAGAGCACTGGGAAGTCAGGAATCAGGAAAGGTGGCTGTGAATTTTGCTTCTGCCACCTAAGTGATTGCCCAAAGCCACATACTAAGTGAGTGAACATGGATAAGACATTTAAACCTCTCTAGGTCCCAGTTTCCTCATGTATAATGTAGGCATTAAGTTTTTAGCATGAGGATCGGTTAAGACAATTCATATTAAAACATTTTGTAAAATATACAGCCATATGCAAATGTTAAATTTACTCCCAAATATTTTATTCCTGTTGATGCTACTGTAAATGAAACAGTTTTCTTAACGTATGGCCTTATCTTCAGCAGGGATGTACATGTATGGAAATACAAACATGATGAGCCTGTCCACAGTCAAGCTGACTGCATCCTAACGTTGAAAGTCAGTACAGGCTGGAACTTGATTTTACTCCTGCTGAAGATTAAACTAGTCAAATGCTGCCTTCAAAATATCACAGTGATCCTTTTGATAGCAGTGTTCCAGAACTTCTAATGCATTTACTGAGTTTAATTAAGACTTGTGAGAAGCAAAAGAACCAGGTTGTTACTTAATATAGTATTTTGCACTACGCATGCTTTCAGAGCATAATGCTTCAAATTGTCTTTCTAAAAGAGAGGTTTCCTGAACTGAAAGGGAACTGACAGGTTTTTGAACACCTATTACGTGCTAATGAATGTAATGAACCTACCAAAATTTACATTATTTATCCACCTGCAACTCAAGGTGTCAAATTTAAGTCACCTAAAGTCACATGGATAGTCAACCCTGGAGCCAAATTCCAACCTAGGTCCATTTGACTCAAATGGTCAGCTGCTTTTCACTGCGGGATACCACAGAATCCGAACTGAAACATTTAGAAAATCTAATGCTTGAATCTCCACATCCTTGAAGGATACTTTTTATAGCCCTTTCCATGTTATTCAAGGTCACAGTTCAATAGGAGATGAAAACATCCAGAAAGAATGATTGCCTTTAGGGAGGGGCCATAGGTGGGAAGGAGATTAACTCTTCACTGGAGAGCCTTTTGCACTTGCTAAATTTGTACCATGTACAAATATTATCTTTTCTATACAAAGAAAGCGAGCGAGAGAAAGACAGAAAGAAATACTGGTCCCGGATACTGGACCAGCTCTGCCACTCACTAGAATGACTTGGGACAATGACTTCACAGTCTTTTGGATTTTGTTTCCTTTACTATAAAATGAGGGATTAATTTGTCAAAATCCAAAGAATGTACCATATGAGGGGGTGAACCTCAATGTAAACTATGGACTTACGATGATATTGACATGTCAGTGTAAGTTCATCAGCTGTAACAAATACACCACCTGAGGTGGGCTGTTGATAGTGGGAGAGGCTGTGCAAATGTGAGGGCAGAGAATACATGGGAACTCTCTGTACTTTCCACTCAATTTTTCTGTGAACCTAAAACTGCTCTAAAAAATAAAGTCTACTAAAAAAAAAAAGAAGGGTTATATTAAATTATTTCTAAAGTTCCTTCCAGCTCTAAGATTGTAATATTCTAATTAATTCTACACAAATAATTAAAAATTCAGAAGGAGGAGTCCACCAGTCAATCTGACAGAGAAACTTTAATTAGAAATTCATTAAGATAGATGGGGGGCATTATAAAATTACTATAACTCAATAAAAAAAATGTTTAAAAAAAGAGAAAATTTTGGAAAAAAAAAAAGATTAGATGGGGGAGGGAAAGACTTGGATAATTAAAGTAAAGACTCCCTGAATCAGGAAACACAGAGATAAAATGGAAATGAGAATGTAGAAAATAAACTAATTAGGTACCTCGTAGACTTTCCTACCCTAAAATTTCTGCCTTCAGGGGGCCTTGAGCAAGCACTGTGAGGAATACTAAAAGTAACATCCCTCTGCCTCCAGTATCAGATTCTGGCCAGTTCCCTTAAGAGCAAGAAAAGGTCCAAATCAGAAAGAACTGGTATTCTTTTACCCTGCCCTAACCAGAACCAATCTCTATGCAATCTTAGCCTCTCTTCACCTCTCCAGGCAAAGAAAAAACATTAATCCCCCTCATACCAGGGAGGACAAAGGCATGCAAGCCTTCTGGAGGTTGGGCCCAGACACACAGAGGCAGAAGGAGACAGAATGGGAAGCCATCGGACTAAAAGCTATTGGAGGTGCACACCCTTTTTTGGCTTAGATAATTTTTTTTACCAGAAATAAGGTACACACATAGAAATGATGAGAATTATTTATGCAGATGAAGTACAAGGTGCTACTCCAAGTTTTCAATTCAATCCGACAACACCTGTATATACACTTGTCTTGCTGAGAACTTTCCAGCTGGCCCACCAGAGTTACGCCACTCCACTCCCTGCTGTGTGTGAAGGATGCCAGTGTAAAAAGGCCTTCCCTTGTAACTGTCCTGCCATAAAATTTTCATTCACAGAGCTGAGAGTTTATCCCTTTAAATGTAAAATGTATTTATGTTTTAACTCTTTTGGAAGGAAGTATCTCTAAAATGAGTTATACGCAATCCCTGCCTTTTTAAATGACGTACACTGAACATACCAGCCCCAACTTGCTCTGCTTTTCAAATATATACCCTTTGGGGGTATTTTTTTCTGTCTCTTTTCTTGCTCCTCTACTCTTGTCTTTGTCCCTTAGTTAGTCTAACTTCTAATTTGTTACTTTTAATTCTGCTATGGTCTTAAAAATCAGATAAGCAGTCTGATCAGGACTGTATAAAACAAAGATGAAACTGGTTCTGAGGAATTAAGGGGCCCTGCAGTTAGACTGAGATGGCAGCCAGATGGACAGCTGTCATCACACAGGTGACATGAGACATTAAACTGGAAATGTCAAGTGAGGTGCCATAGACTTAAACAGACTTAAAACTCCAAAGAAGGATACCAGACTATGGTGAGAACAAAACTATAAAAGCTCCTCATTCAGAAAGAGGGCAGAGAAGACCAAAGGTGTGGAGACCGAGGGGAGACTGACAAGGAGGATTTCTTTGGAGCTGTTGGTGAGAGTGAGCCCCATTCTGCAACCCACCAATGATAAAAAGGCAACCCAATTTAAAAATGGGTAAAGGATCTTAACAGAAATGTCTCCAAGGCAGACATGCAATTTGCCAACGAGCACATGACAGGCTGTTCAACATCATCAGCCACTAGGGAAATGTGAATCAAAACCACAATGAGCCACTACTTTACTCCTACTAGGAATGTTTTTTGTTTTTTTTTAAAAGGATATTGACAAGCGTAGGCCACAATGTGGATAAATTGGAATCCTCATAGATTGCTGGTGGGAAAGTAGAATGGTGCAGCCACCTTGGAAAAGGATCTGGCAGTACTTCAAAAGATTGAACAGTCACCAAAAGATCCAGCAGTTCTGCTCCTAGGTGCCCACCTAAGAGAAATGACAACACACATACACACAAAACCTGCACATGAATGTCCACAGCAACATTGCTCATAATAGCCAAAATGTGGAAAGAATGCAAATTTCCATCAACTGATAAAAAGGTAACAAAGTGTGGTAGATCCATACCGCAGAATACTGTTTGGCACTGAAAGCTATGCAGTACTGCTTCACGATACTTTAAGATGAATCTTAAAAACATTATGCTAAGTGGAGAGCCAACTACAAAAGACTACATATTATATGTTCCATTTATATGAAATGTCCAGAATAGGCAAACCTATAAAGACAGGAATTAGATTAGCGGTTGCATAGGGCTGGACGCAAAGTGGGGAGAATGGGATCAGCTAATAGTTATGGGGGCCTTTTAGGGGAGGGCAAAAATGTTCTAAAATTAGGTTGCTGTGATGGTTGCACAACCCTGCGAATATATCAAAAACATTGAACTGAGCACTCTAAACGGGTGAACTGTGCGGTAGGTGAGTTCCATCGCAACAAATCTGTTAAAAAGAAAAGAGACAGAGAGAAAATCAGAGTTGGAAATGTTCCAAAATGCCTCTCTAAAATTAAACACTCTCCTGCACTTTCTTGTTACCAAGTGAGTTGCTGGATCAATTCAACCATCCCAGATGTTCTCCTTATTTCCCGCCGTTGAGCTGTACTCTATAACTTAGTATCAGCAGAAAGTTAGTAAAGGCAACATATCCTTTGTTGCTAAATTTTATACAGTGTTTACCATTTTCCTCCAACATACACATCTCCTTTGTTTCCCCACTGCAGCTGAGTTGCCAAAACCTTGTAGAGAGAATAATTACCCTTCTACACCCCTTCCTGCTTTCAGTCCCAGTCCTTGGGCATAATCAAGTGTCTACAAAAAACTAATGTTTTGCTTGCCTCTCCAGGAAGTTTTTAATTTGCCAAACTGTTCACCAAACTATGAAGGGTTTCCCCTGCTTTGGGGGGGCAAGAAGAGGAGAAATGGCAGGATTCACTATTTCTCGATCTGTCTGGTTTTTAGAGGCTAATTAACTTGCCAGAAAGAAGCTGCTTTGATTTCTTTTTCCTCTGAAAGCAATTTGTTGACTTCTATGGAATACTCTGAGGGGTCCATATCAAAATTTAGTCATAATTAGTCCTACCCCCACCAGCACTTTCAAGTCTTTCTAACATTCCACACCTGGCTATTTTATAATTTTGCACACTGTAAATGGATGAATATGTAAAATATATCTCATAAAGCTGTCTAGAAAAAGATTTACTCTACATCCAAATGTCCATCAACTGATGACAAATAAACAAAATATGGTATACATTCATAAAATGAAATATTACTTAGCAATAAAAAGGGACAAAATATTGATATATGCAGCAACCTGGATGACTCTCAGAAACATGATGCTAAGGGGGAGAAGTCAGTTACAAAATAACATATTTTGCATGATTCCCTCATGCAAAATATCCACAAAAGGCAAGTCCATAGAGATAAAGGCAGACTAGTGGTTGCTTGGGGACTGGGGGTGGGAATGGCTGTACATAGGCACAAAGAGGTCTTTTTGGGGTGATGGAAATGCTTTAAAGCTGTACTGTGGTGATGTTTTCACAACTCTATAAATTTATGGAAAAATCACTGAATTATATTTAAAACATTATTTTATGATCTGTAAAGTATATTTCAATAAAGCTGTTTTATAAAAAAAAAAAAGATTTACTCTAAAAAGATTTTACATAGGCAAATAACCCCATTATTAAAACAGGCAAAATATATAAACAGGCAATTTAAAGAAGAGAAAATATGAATGAACCAAAGCACACAAAATGGTTCAACCTCACTAATAGTAAGAGAGCTAACTGCTACCTAAAACCACAACACACCTAACAGATTGACAAAACTCTCTGGGAACAACTCAAATGTCTATCAAGAGAAGAATAAGCAAGTAAATGGTAATATAGTCATATAATGGAACAACATCTAGCAGTGGAAATGAATGGATTAAAGTCAGATATATTACAATGCTATTTAAATAATATTTAAGATCATGCATAACAATACTAAAAATAGCTTAAGGAATAATAAATACAAATTCAGGACAGTGGTTCCCTTTGGGTGGGAAGCAAGGGAAATGTGATCATGGATGTGTAGATAGAGGATTTCAAATGAATTGATAATGTTTAATTTTATATATATATATATGTTATTGAAGTATAGTCAGTTTACAATGTTGTGTCAATTTCTGGATAATATTTAATTTTTTAAGCTGAGTGGCTGGTGCATGAATGTTTTACTCTTTTTTTTTTTTTAGTATGTTAGACCTATTTTATAACAGACTAAACTTTTAAAGTTTACTCTAAAATGTTTAATTTACCACCATAAAAAAGAAATAAGAAATAAGGAATAAAAATTTTTGAGATGTAATTCACATTCCATAAAATTTACTCTCTTAAAATGTAAAATCCAGTGGTTTTCACAAGG
Organism: Camelus dromedarius; assembly: GCF_036321535.1. NCBI lineage: Eukaryota > Metazoa > Chordata > Mammalia > Artiodactyla > Camelidae > Camelus > Camelus dromedarius. The sequence continues at coordinate 17,150,034 of NC_087443.1, forward strand.
TTGTATGACCACCACCACTATCTAACTCCAGAACATTTTCCTTACCTCAGAAAGAAGCCCCACACCCATAATCAGTCACTCCCAATTCCCCAGCCCCAGCCCCCAGCAACCACTAACCTACTTCCTGTGTTTATGAATTGGCCTATTCTGGACATTTCATTTAAACAGAATCATACAATGGATGGTCTTTTGGGTCTGGTGTCTTTTAAAATTAAAAAAATTATAATTTTAAATGTTCATCCATGTTTCAACATTTATCCATAATTCCTTTTTATGGATGAAAAATATTCCATTATATGGATATAGCACATTTCTTAATTCATTTATCAGTTGACAGACATCTCAGTTGTTTCCACATTTTGGCTCTTATGAATAATGCTGCTATGAACACTCATGTACAGGTTTTTGCATGAACATGTTTTCACTTCTCTCATGTATATACCTAAGAGTGAAATTGCTGGGTCATATAATAACTCCACATTTAACTTTTTGAGAAACTGCCAAACTATTTTCTAAAGTGGCTGCACCCTGTTACATAAAATATAATTTTGAAAGCTATTTACTAGTATAAATGTCTTTAATAGTATTTATTATAAATTTATTGAAATAAACTTTAAAGAGTTAAATGCCATCTGGATCTAACACAATGGATTCCATTTCTGTCTAAAAATATGTACTTCATATATATTTATAAGATTGTAATCATAGAGACCATACAATTTATATAAATATTTTTTCATTTTCAGTATATATTTAGTCATTTGCAGGATTCTTTTATTCAAACTTCCTTCTTTATGATGATGATTCTATCAAAATTATAAAGTAGATTCAATATTATCGTACACTTTTAATGATACAAATGAACTTATTTACAAAACAGAAATAGACTCACAGACATAGAAAACAAACTCTGGTGATGAAAGGGGAAAGGGGGAGAAGGAGGGATAAACTAGGAGTTTGGGATTAACAGATACATACCACTATATATAAAATTGATTAACAACAAGGACCTACTGTATAGCACAGGGAACTATATTCAGTATTTTGTACTAATCTATAGTGGAAAAGAATCTGAAAAGGAATATATACATATATATATATACATACATACACACATATAAGAATATATACATATATACATAATATATATATTCAGTATATGTATATACTGAATCACTGCTGTATACTTGAAACTAATGCAACATTGTAAATCACCTATACTTCAATTGAAATACATATATATATATAAAATCATACACTTTTAAGAAGCTTACAGTATTGTAAATGCCTTTGTCAATTTCTTCAAAAGCCATGCTTTCGTCAGTGGCATGTGCCACTTAGAGAATTTGAACTGTTCAACGTTAAGTGTAAATGATGAAATTGACAGAGTTTTAAAATGTACCACTTTTTTCCACTGACAGCTTATAGTTTCCAGTTTTCAAGTAAAAAGATTTTGATAGTTTGGAATTTAAGATTAGTCATTCTAATTCCTGAAGTACCAGTTTAAAAAGGCAAAATTATTTTAAAAGACTAAGCACAAATATTACCTAAAAACATTAGTGACTCAAATTACCAACCTTAAATACATCCTCAGTACAACTACTAAGTTCTTCTTCTGTCACCAAAATGGTCCCAGGCACCATGTCACTTTCTGGAATCTCTAAAGAACAAAAACCAAAATTACCCACACTTGGAACTTCACTGAATAGAAGAAAGTGGGCCTAAGGAAAGTTTTAGTAAAAAGTTTGGTAACAGCTAAAACTAGAAAATCAATATGGTTACAATATGGCACCATTCAAATACAATATTTTATGGAACATTTCACTGACTATAAACACACATTGTTATTTTATGAATCATTGAGGAAAAAAAAACCCACTGCCAAGTAACCTATGAAATATTATCACTTAGAATTTTAATTTTAAATTAATGAATGAAAAATTGAAGATTAGATTAAATGAAAATAGCAGAGTCAAGAGTTGTGTCTAGGTGATTGGTACACAGGAGTTCATTATACTATTCCTGGTAGATGCGTTTGAAAATTTCCCTATAAAAAGTTTTAAAATCAAGTTTAAAAAAGTATTTAAAGAGCTCTCTTAGATTTACTTATATAATTTTGTTATATATCATTCTTTATATAAGCTAAATAATTAGAATAAACAGGATAAAGAATTAAAACTTCATACTAAATGTCTAACTCTTCTGAAACATTTCAGTACCATTACTGATATCCATGTTTTGCCATAATATATTGTCTGTATATTCTTTTTCCACTCTACTAATATCTTCATGATTTTCTTCTAGGTCACTAACATCCATTCTACAAGTTTTAATGCTCATTTGCAGGCACGGACAATGCCATGATTGCTACCTGGCCAACAATGATCGCAAGATGCATCTAGGTATCAGAGTTGTTAAAATGTGAAAAAGATTTCTAAAATAAAAGTTTTCTTAATGTGAAAAAAGTGCATCTTGAAATTGATAAAATATGATAATTCATCTTTTAGGACATTAAAATACAACTAAACTCACTAACCAAATCTGGGAAAATTTAAGCATCAAAATGGACAGGAATGTTTGGTCACCTATTGAATAAAAAAAATATCTGTCCATCTGTACTGACCCTTAACTATTTTTTAAAAAGAGATGAGGCAGGGAGAAAAGAAAACTCTTCCTTACAGAAGAATACCAACTAACAAATCAGAAACAACAACAAAAAAAATAGAAGGTCACCATTTTATGGGCAAGAATCATCCATGGATACGAAACCACAGTACAAAGGACTACTGGGAAACAGGTATTCACACTGTGTCAGATGATCTTCTACGGATTAGTTATTAATTACAAAGGGAGGAACATAACTTTTACAGTGGAGAAATATGGCTGCTACCACCTTAATCAAATGAGCAAATTTAACATCACCTATAATGGAATAAACTGATAACATGTGGCTCAAATCAGAGAGAATAAAAAAATATGTATCATTGTATGTAGTATTCCTGCTGAAATGCTTCCCTAGATCTCATGAGGGAACAGTTAGACGAATACAAATTGAGGGACATTCTATAACCCAGGCTTCAAAAACATCAGTGAAAGGCGAAAGGCTAGGGAACTATTCAACATTAAAGAAAATTAAAAAGACATAACAAGTAAATGCAATGCATAATTCTTGACTGGATTCTCGATTTTTAAAAAACAGCTGTAAGGGAAATTCTGTGGGCAAGTAAGAGAAATTTGAATAAAGTCTGCATATTAGATTGATGCCCACAACTAACTCTCAAATGCTTCAGAAAAAATACGTACGTGTGTAGAAAGAGAGAAAGAGACTGTAAACATGCTAAAATGTTAACAGTAATTCAATCTATGTGAAGTGGACAGGGGTGGTGCAATGCTCTCTTCTTGGAACTTTTATGAAGTAGATTTCCAAAATAAAAAGTTGAGGGGAAAAAAGTAAAACTAAAGGTGGTGAATTACCACAGACTTAAGTCGTTTATTTATTTATTATTTTTTAAATTTTTTTTATTGAGTTGAACTCATTTTACAATGTTGTGTCAAATTCCAGTATAGAGCACAATTTTTCAGTTATACATGAACATACATATATTCATTGTCACATTTTTTTTTTCACTGTGAGCTACCACAAGATCTTGTATATATTTCCCTGTTCTATACAGTACAACCTTGTTTATCTATTCTGCATATGCCTGTCAGTGTTTACAAATTTTGAAATCCCAACCTGTCCCTTCCCACCCCCTGGCCCCTTGGCAACCACAAGTTTGTATTCTATCAGACTTAAGTCATTTAAATCCAAAACATGGAAGAAGGTCCTTTAGAGGGACACCGAACCAGCAGACTCCCTCCTTTACCTGCTGCGTTTAAACACCGATGAAGAGGTGCTGACACCGCCTGAAGGTGATACTTTGCTGCCAGTTGTGGGCATTCTCTTGACATGGTTATAAAGGGAGAGGTGACAACTCTGAAACTGTCACACTGTCAGCTTATCTTGAAAGTGAAATAAATCCAAAATCGAAAAGAAAAATTACATGAAGTAAATAGCAGGTTCTCTGCGAGGAGCAATTACCTTAACTAAGAAGAGAAAGCATGAATTTCTTTAATCCAAAAAATAAACTCACTGCAGTAACACTGACTCAAGAGAACTGTTTTTTTGTTTCTTGTTTTTTAACTTAACATCACAGTGTCAAAGAGTACAAGAACTGGAGAGGCTATGTTTGTATTAAATAATTTTATCAAATTTGGAAAGTACATGCTCATTATAGAAAATCTGGAAAATAAAATTTTAAGAAGAAAATGAAGACTTCTCAAATCACTATAAACATTTTTGAGATATTTTTTCCAATATGTTTTCCACATAATATTTTTTTCTTTTTAACTGAGACCACATTTAGTTTCATGCATTGCTGAAGCCATCTCATATTGTTAAAAATTTCTCAAAAATTTTATTTCCAGACATTCAGTTTTTTTGCTCAAAATTTTGCTATGATAAATAGCACCACCAAATGAAGGTCACAGGGTCGAGGCATATAAATAAACTCAGGATCTGAAAAGCTTGTCATGTCTGAACTATCCCAGACAAAAGTCTACTTTATTTTTAAAAATAAACATTAATCTCTCAAGCTTGAGTCTAAGAACTCAACAGAAAAGTGCATTTCGCTTCTTGGCTTAAAAGTGACTCTTGTACTTTTTACAGACAGAAGAGAATCTTCTGTCCAAAAACTGTATTTCATCTCTGACACTGCCAAAAGGAGACTCAGTAACGGAGAAGCAAGATGGCGGAGTAGGACGCTTGTAGCTCACCATCTCCCACAAATACACCAAAACTCACATCTACGGACCCACTCAGCCAACCAGAGCACCTGCTGAACTCTGACAGAACATCACCCTCTTTGAAAGACAAAGACACTGAAAGTCTTGTAGGAGAAAAGGAAAAAAGAAAGAAGAAAAAACAAAACAGTGCAGGACCAGTCCCGCGGGGAGGGAGCAGCAAAGGGAGACTAGCGCTTGTTCACTGGGTCTCTCCCCTCCAATGGAGAGGCCAACAGGACAGAGGGGGAGCCTCTGAGGCTCAGATCTTCCCTGAGCATCCCTTGACCGACAGAACTAAGTTAAATGGGCACAAAGGGTCCCTGCGACACCCAGCCCGAGACACAAGCTGGCGGCTGGGGGCCGGGACAGGCTGCCCAAGCCGGGCAGAGGACGGGGTGGCTGCACTGAGGCAGCCCCCAGGGACTGCAGGGTGCTGTGTGCTGTGGCTGGGAGGGGATATGGAGCAGAACCACCTCAGTCCCCCATAAACTGTGAAAAAAGCAAAGCAACAAGGCTGATGTGCCCTGGGGGGAGGGGCACCATAGCCTTTGTCTCCTCAGACCCCCGGTGCCATTACTGGTGCTTCTCGTGAGAAGGGAGGCAGGGCACAGCCACAGCTGCCATCTCCTCCGGTGCGAGTGCCTGGGTGGGGGCGGGGCAGAGACCTGAATCTGCACCCGGGGGCTCCGCAAACTCCTAGGCAGGACTGAGACTTGTTTACAGCCCGAGGCAGATAGGATCTTTCTGCCTTGGCACCTCAGAGAACGCGCACCGCCAAGACAAACAAGGAGCTGAGATTTGGCACAGAGCAGGGGCTGGGATGTTCCACGGTCTTCCTCAAGCCTGCCTATGGAGCGCCAACCCAAGGCAGAGTGGGCAGCTGCACAGAGCAGTGGAGCAACCGGCGCTAGGAGAGGGCAGGGGCCACCCACCCTCCTGGCAGGAACACAGCACCTGACCATGGTGCTTGGAGGGCGCACAATCTGCCCACCTGCCTCACCCAAGCGCAGCATCTGACTGCGGCATCGGGAGGGGGAGTGGCCCACTGGCCACCAGCCACAGTGCCAGAGAGATATGAGCAAAATGAAGCAGAGGAACCACTCCCAATTAAAAGATCAAGAGAAATCCCCTGAAAGCACGATCAAGGAAATACACATTGATGGACTACTAGATCAAGATTTCAAAAAAGGACAGATCAAAGTACTGAAGGAACTAAAAGAAATAGTGTTTAGAGATATAAAATATGTCAAAAATGAAATAGAAGCTATAAAGAAGAACCACGTAGAATTAGTAAACTGATTTGCTGAGATGAGAGCTGACCTAAAGGCTGTGCAAAGCAGACTAGATAATGCAGAGGAACGAATAGGTGACCTAGAAGACAGGACAACAGAAAGCACCCAATCAGAACAGCTGAGAGAAAAACAATTAAAAACCAGTGAAAACACTATAAAAGACCTATGGTATAATATAAAGCATGCCAATCTATGCATAATAGGGGTTCCAGAAGGGGAGGAAAGAACAAAAGGGATTGAAAAGGTATTCGAAGAAATCATGACTGAAAACTTCTCAAATCTAAAGAAGGAATCAGATATCCAAGTACAGGAGGCTCAGAGGGTCCCAAACAGGAAGAACCCAAACAGACCCACACCAAGACATATCATAATCAAGATGGCCAGAGTCAAGGATAAAGAAATGATCCTAAAGGCAGCAAGAGAAAAACAAAGAGTGAGTTACAAGGGAACCCCCATAAGGCTCTCAGCTGATTTCTCTACACAAACACTACAGGCCAGAAGGGAGAGGCAAGATATATTTGAAGTCCTGAATGAAAAAAAGATGCAGCCTAGGATACTCAATCCAGCAAGGCTATCCTTTAGAATAGAAGGAGAGATAAAGAACTTCACAGACAAGCAAAAACTAAAAGAGTTTAGCAACACTAAACTCATGCTAAAAGAAATATTGACAGGTCTACTCTAAATAGAAAAGAAGCAAGATGCTACAAAAATGAGAAACTCATAACTGGAAAGGTGATAACTACCATGAATTACAAATAGAATAAACACAAAATTGTAAAAGAAGACATCTAAATCATTAAGAGTGGGAGAGGGAAGCAAGGAAAGCCATTGTGGAAAACAGTATGGAGAGTCCTCAAAAGACTAGGAATAGATTTACCAGATGACCCAGGAATCCCACTCCTGGGCATATATCCAGAAGGAACCCTACTTCAAAAAGACACCTGCACCCCAGTGTTCATAGCAGCACTATTTACAATAGCCAAGGCATGGAAACAGCCTTAATGTCCATCAACAGATGACTGGATAAAGAAGATGTGATATATTTATACAATGGAATACTAGTCAGCCATAAAAACAACAACATAACGCCATTTGCAGCAACAGGGATTTTCCTGGAGAATGTCATTCTAAGTGAAGTAAGCCAGAAAGAGAAAGAAAAATACCACATGAGATCGCTCATGTGTGGAATCTAAAAAAAGAAAGAAAGAAAGAAAAAAAGAACACATATACAAAACAGAAACAGACTCACAGGCATAGAATACAAAATTGTGGTAGCCAAGGGGGAGAGTGGTGGGAAGGTACAGACTGGGAGTTCGAAATCTGTAGATACTGACAGGCATATGTAGAACAGATAAACAAGATTATACTGTAAAGCACAGGGAAATATATAAAAAATCTTGTGGTAGCTCACAGAGAAAAAGAATGTGACAATGAATATATGTATGTTCATGTATAACTGAAAAATTGTGCTCTACATTGGAAATTGACACAACATTGTAAACTGACTATAACTCAATAAAAAAAATGTTAAAACAACAACAACAACAACAAAATCCCTGAAGTTGATATATCTTCTAAGAAACAAATTAGAAAAGATCAAAATGTAATTGATGGTAACTAAAAGGGTGTTGAACAGTGCCTTACTTATAATAGTGTAAAATCAGAAATATATGTCCAAAAACAGGGGATAGGTTGAGTAAATTATGTTCTACCTGTATCTAACATACTATATGGGTATGTAATATTTATTTTATTACTGTCTCTCCATCAACTAGAATAAAAGCCCTCTGAAGACAGGGATGCTGCTCTGTTGTGTTCACTGCTGTGTTCTCTCTCCCTGCAACAAGGCCTGTCTGACACATAGCAGCTGTTCCAAATAAGTAGTTGTTGAATGAACAAATAATGGATTATTTGCAGCCGTTAAACTATGTTGAACAGTATTTAATGACATGTCCACTAAATATATTCTAAAGTGAACAGAGTATGACACACTACATGGGCAAAGAACAGTTTACAAAAAAAGAAATGCAAACTGCTCTTAAACATGAGCATATGATCAACCTTGCTCATAAGAGAAAAGTAAATTAAAACTATACTGAAATAGCACTTGCCATCTATCAAGTGGCTAAAATCCAAAAGTTTTTATAACACATTGTGTGTTTTGGGGAAACACGCACTCTCATACATAGCTGGTAAGGAGCTAAAATGGTACATCCCTAAGAAGAGAAATTTGGCAGCATCTAGCAAAATGACATAGGAATTTAACCGTTGGCCCAGCAATCCATCCTATAGATAGATACACAGGCAAAAATGCAGAATGACATATACACAAGGCTATTCACTTGTAGTATTGTTACCTAGGCAGCAGTAGGGAAGGGACGGGGTTAAACCAGTGTGCTTTGTTTTGCAGAAACCAACCATTAGATTGCACAAAGTTCTAGA